>NW_012155452.1:149024-150939 GCF_000956105.1 Propithecus coquereli | reverse complement strand
CAGAATACCAGATGTAAGTTGTGAATGCCTGTTAACTTGGAGAATACCTCCCCATGTTTACATTATTACATTAAGAGAGGTCAATACAGAGGAAGGTCATCAGAGTAATATTTAAACTATGTAGCTCTCTCAAAAACCATATGTGTTACGTTTTTGCTCACCTTCTGTTCCACCTGGTATGACCAAGGGCCATTGAACACTTCCTCCAGACAGGAGATAACCTGTCAGGTATATTGCCTGAGCTCCAGGAAGTTATCATATAATCTATGTTTTATTGCCCTCTCTTACCTTATCAAATTACCCACCAATAGTTTTGGTAAAGTTGCTCCAACTTGTATGAACCAAAAGTTTGTGTCTTATATATTGAAACCCCAATCCCCATTATGATGGTATTTGCAGTCTTGGGAGGTAATTAGGTCATGAGGATAGAACCCTTGTGATGCGATTAGTGCCTTCATAAGAAGAGACACAAGAGAGCTAGTGCCTTCTCTCCTTCCCTTTCTGTCCCCTCCAAATGGAGACATAACAAGGAAGAGAGCTCTCACCTGGAACCATCTTTATCTTGGACTTCTGAGCCTCCAGAACTGCACAAAATAAATTTCTGTTGTTTAAGCCACTCGGTCCATGTTTTTTTTTCACTGTTGTTTTGTTTTTTTCCTTTTTGCTATAGCAGCTTGAATTAAGACACAACTTTTTCTAAAACTTTAAAATGTCGGATTGATGGACAAAATTCTCCTCTATTGAGCTTTCCTTCAAGTGTTATATCTCTGACTCTAAATTCATAGTGACCATTGCATGACATGGTGAAATCTTACCCCTAGCATTTTGTACATTATTAGTATCTACCCAATCTAACTTGAATAAAAAGGTTGAAGGTGGTAAAAAACAACATTTGTCATCTGGTAGTTAGAAAACCAATTAAACATATAGAGTCTCTTTCAACCCTACCTGACCATAATCCCATCAATCTTTATGATTCAGTTCAGAATCCCTTCTGTCATGCCTTCCTTGGTCCTAAGCATGCTCCCTCTCTGCCACAGTTCCAGGTACCACAGAATCACTTTGTATATGTCTACATATAGGACTAACCAGAACAGTTTTTCATTTGTTTATTTGTTTTGCTGTTCTCCAAATTAAATTTGGGATTGGTTGCTGATAGGATTCATATATGTTTGTTTCTGTATATTAAAGACAAGTTAGATTCTAATTAATGTTAGATATTTAACATGTCATAATTGTATAAATAATCATGTGATACTCAGTAGATTTTAAAGGGCTTAAGTCTTAATGATTTTGGATTCTAAGAGAAAGAATTTGAAAAGAGAAAATAAGTGAATTGTTGTAGGGGCTAATGCATGGAAAATGAATTATTAAATCTGAAAGATTGAATATAATGTAAAGAATATGATTTTTCAAAGCAATTAAACTGGGCTTATAATGATATTACTTAGATTTTCCAGACAAAATGTGTAACAACTCAACTAATTCTTATAAAATGACTTTGAAATCCCCAAACTCAAATATAATCCCATGGAGTAATTATTTGTGATAAAGCATTAGTATGTTTTATACCTTAATTATGAAAAAGAGTGGAAGAGAGAGGAGAAAATAATCTTTATTGTGAGTTAAACAGTTTGAAATCATTTTATTGTCTCAAGAAATTTTCCCCCAGGGCAACTAGAGTAGCAGAATCAAAGTCAGGAGCCTAGGCTCCCATAAACAAAGTTTAATTGTATCTTCCTCCCTTTGTCTTTTCTTTATTAATTTTCTCACTTGTTTCCTAGAAGTGAAAACTATGCCCCAGGGAGAGTAGAGGTCCATAGTGCTGTTCTAAGTTCTGAGGCAGAGGATCTAATAATGATTACCATCTTTTTGAAAATGTGACGTGAAAGTTGTCTATGAAACTGTCCTATGT
>NW_012155452.1:147843-148974 GCF_000956105.1 Propithecus coquereli | reverse complement strand
CTGAAAATTTCTGAAGCATTGTTCTTTAACTCATAAATAAACCAAAGCAAACCAAAAGTCATTGTTCATTTGTTCCTGAGAAGATAAATTATTTATGTGGAAAAATATATATAAACTCACATAAATAATATGAGTAATGTTTTCATTGTGATGATATTCATAACATCCAAATGACTTGAGATCTTATGAACTCTGTATCTTCATTAATTTTGATCAATATTTGACATTCAAGATTTAGTTTGTAATAAATCATAATCTAATGCTGAGAAGGAGAAACCATTTGCTTTAACTTTCATCTGTTTTACCCTCTGTTCACAAGTTATAGGCTGAAATTCATTCTCCATATTTGTAAGTTATTTTGAAACATCTTCAGATGAAATTCATATAAACATTTTATTTCTAATTTTTGGAAAAATTTTAATCCACTACATCTCAGGTCCAAAGCTTAATTCCTTTTATGAGCCAATGTGAATATATATTTCTATTTTCTTGCTATATTAAAAAATCCAGAATCTCTATGTATAGCCAAATCTAAATCTATATCTATATCACATACACATATATATACACGGTATCTGTAGAAGAGCTTGAACCTCAAGAATAAACATATGAGAAACTTTTTTTCACATAATATAATATTCATGACACTTCTACTTTTACCCACCATGACTCGAGTTAATGAGATTTTATTGTCTTTTGTTATATTTTACCTGTAAAAGGAAATACATTATGTACAATATTATAATATAGGAATAAAACTAAATACAGTGTTTTAGGATTTTAATTCCTAAATGGTTGTATTTTATGTTTAGCAACATTTAATAAAAAATCTACTTCCTCTAGTATTTTTCTCACAATCTAGCTTGAATGGAATCTGCAGAGCTTTTAATGAGTTTGCTACTAGATTTTGCAATGTATTCCAGTCAGATATTTATCTGAGGACACTCTTTTCTATATTCTAGGTTTCTGTAAAAAATGTGGAGACGTTTAAAAATGATGACACCTTCCTAACTTTTCCTGCCTCCCTAAATTATCACATGAATCTTGATTATTACCTAATTATAAAGCAGTATAGAATTCACTCTCAATATTCAATTTATTTGCTAGCAATTATATGACTGCTATAATTAG
>NW_012155452.1:126413-137852 GCF_000956105.1 Propithecus coquereli | reverse complement strand
TCTATATCGGAATAGTGAACTTCAGCCACCAGACAATATGTAAGCATGACAAATGATGGCCAGGAGAAGAATGACAAATAGAAGACGGAAAAAATAGAATTAAGATTGACTCAATCAATAGAAATGGATAAAATATTTTGAATTTTTCAAATGGGAAAAAGGAGATGGGGAGGAGGAGGTAGGCAATATGTTAAGGATTAGAGGTTCTATAATTTCTGTTAGATAGTGAATTTTTTTTTGTATTTCTTTGTACATGAGAATATATGCTAGAAGATAAGATAAAATCTACATAGAGAGAAATGGGATTCTGAGAATAGGAAACAGAGGTGAGGAAATGGATTTTAGAAAGGGTCTTACACTGTTATAAGGATTCATTACTATGTTTTCTTCATATCTGAATAAAACATCTTATTCAAAGATTTAAGTCAGTTATTTTGGGGGTATGTATTTAATTAATCCTCCCCACTCCCCAATATGAAGGCCATTGGTTCAAGAAACCTACAAGCACATGGAACACTGCATTAATCGTAGGCAAGGGCAGGTATGCTAATAGCAACAGAAAATACGCTGTGAGCCCCTTTACATAATATAAAGTCTGGATTTTGAAAAGTTGAGGCATGGGTTGATAACTCTTCACCAAATTTGTTTTTACTTCTTCCTGGGTACATAGCATTACTATATTTCCATGCCACTGAGTCCTAATTAATGTGCACCACTCCCAGAGCTGGCCCATATGAATTTCTCATTGATCCTCTGGTTCTTTTCACATTTTTCAGGTGAAAATGGACAAAGCCCTGTAGGAAGTTGGAGCTAGAAAACACGAGGTCAATTTGCTATAGTACCATGTGGAAGAAGCCACCCACTGGCCAGAAATGCCTTTATTTGAAAGTTGTTAATGAGAAACACATTTTAACCTTTCAGCCACTTCATTGGAGATCCTTTGCTAAAGCAGCTAGTGTTACTCAAACTGTTACAGGGGTCTACAAAATAAAATTTCATTTCCCCTCTCTCAAATTCAGAGTGAGTTGAGATATAGGCCTATTTCAGTAGGGGCAACTGATCTCAGGAGTTTCCAGAGACATCAAGGTAAGTGACCCTTATTGTAGTTCTGAAGCACTGTTCTACTTCTAAGCACACACAAAAACATCAAGAGGGATTTTCTAGCCTGCAGGGACTAAGGATGATTAATAAGGCCTGATGTTTTGCATAAATGCACTGACCTATACTGTGCCCTTCAGTCAAACTGCATATTGCATAATCATGATAAATGAAGTGCACCAGGCCTAGATAAGCTACTTCCTGGCATATGTCCAGATAAATCTAAAAGAAAAATGGTTCAAGCTGTTTGTAAAGGTATACTGTGACTGGAACGTGGAGCTCCCAGGAGTGATGGAATCCTTACCTCCTCACAAGCTATGATCTGCAGTGGTGGTCTCCCCCATAGGGATATTGCTACCCAGTCCCCTGAAATATGTTCTAGAGAAGAGCAGCCATCGCTCTGCCATGAACTTGAAGGTGCCTCTCAGCTCCTGCAAGGGTTAGGCAAGTAGGCGTATTTGATTTGCCCAGGTCGTGTCAGTGTCTGTTCTTTCCATAAATTTGAACTTACTATTGATGTTTCTAAGTTGAGAGGATACCCGCAAGCAGACATAGGTTGCCCTGTTTTACATTAGAAGCAAATAAAGAAAGGTTTTTTATTAATATAAACAACTTATGAAGTTTGATTTTGTTTGATTTGGTTTTTAATGATTCCCTGAAATGCTATGTGCTATGATAATTAGAGTGGTTAATTAAAAGTTTCTAGTATTTTCAAAAGTCATCCAAGAAAAATCATTTTGTAGAATACTATTCTAGATAAATATCTAGATACTATCCTAGATAATTCTAGTGAATAATCAAATGATGAAATTGTTGCTACTTTGTAGGATTTTAGAATTATGGAAATCATTTGCTTTTAGGTATGGAGTTGAATAATTTCATTTTCTACTTCTTAATTTAAATTTCTATTATCTAGGTCTAAATGTTTCTGTCCATTTTGTGGCAGTTTGTTTTTAAATAATGAGCTTCTACCATTCTTACAAGCTATTTGAATTTTTTAGCTTAAATAGAAACTAGTTGATATTGGATGCTAATTATTTTTGATATTCCAGTTTGTCTAATTTTTTCCCTTGGAATGGAATGAGTAAGCTTAACACACACAGACACACAGACACACACACACACGTGTACACACAACTACAGCCCTCAACAAAAAACACATACCAGCGGCAAATTACTAGGATTTTCCATGGAATAAAAGCTTGAAATGGCACTGCATACTAACTTTCTGCCCTCCCCTGAAGGCTTTTATGCATTTTTCAATCCATTAAATATTACCTTAAATAAAAGCAAGCACAATGGAAACTAAATGAGATAGTTGCAGAGAACATCAAAAATAGTAATTTATGCTCCCGTACAATATCAAGCTTGTTCAGAGTTTATTCTTGGTCCTTTGGATTCTATTTAAAATCAAATTCAGTTTGTATATGCGTACATATGTAGGAGTTGGGGATAGAATTAATTATCTCAAACAGCCTACACTCACTCCCCTAATATTTCTTATGTTAACATGCAAATCTGTTATCTTCATTGCTATGATACTGCAACACAATTAGAGATCATTAACTTTCTCCTTTATAATCAGTAAATTTTGTAGGCCTCTGATATACATGAACCTCTAATTTATTCCTATTTATCTCACACTTCATTTACCAAAGTGTCAAAACACCTTTTTATATCATTGCTATTTGTTTTAGTTTCTGCAAGCTGACTGCCAGAGGATGATTATTTCTCCTAAATTGTCTCTTCCCTTCATCTTGCCATTTTTTAAAAAAGAAAAAGAAAAAAAAAACAATAAAAATCAGATACTTTGGCCTGTACTTTTTATTTTATATGCAAAGAGACTTATTTATATATGCTAAAACACACTGAAGTGGAAGACAAGCTGGCTCTTAATTATGCCTTTTGCACTTTATAGAGGAAAAGTGTAGGAGACAGATCCTGAGGTATTATATTCATGTGCTTTAATGATTAAGGATACTCAATGTGCCAAGAACTGCTGCATACAAAAAAAAATATTTTATGGATTAATTTACCTAAATTCAGTTAAAGTTTCTTTCAACTTAATGTGCTTGTAGATGTCAAATTGCATATTTAAGTTTTGTAGTGATGTTAAATCTGGTGCTACAATTCTAATATCTAATAGGTTTTAGTTTACTTCAATTTATTTGTTTTATAGGCTGCCAGAATTTGCTTATGAAAGGCACTTTCGGGCATGAAAATAAAATTATAAGCAGGCTGGCACATATCTTTTTTTTAAGTTATGAATTTTATGATTTTTAGGGGTCTGTATTCCTTTAAATCTTCTGGTTCTCCTTCACTTTTTCACCTATAAGAACCCAAAAACATCCATTGTAGTGTATGGAAAAGGACTTAACGGAAGTATAGCCACTTTTTGTGTCCCATGAAAAGAAAATGCTCTTTGGTCTCCTTTCTTCTCTCCAACCTATTTTGCACAAGATAGCCAAGGCGATCCTTCACAAACACACATATGAGCATGCTTAATAGAATGTACCCACTTGCAGTGGTCACTAGCACATTGTTTTGAACAGAATATATACTCAAAAATATCTGCTGGAAATTGAATGACCCCAGCATGAAGCCCAGACACTGTACTATCTCACTTACCAGCATTCAGTGACCTTTCAGCTTCATCACCCAACGTCCCTAGGTGACAGGAGGCCTCTTCCATAAGTTGTAGCAGGAGAAGAGATTGTTTGATCATTTCCCATCATGTTCCATCTGCTCGTATGTTATTGCTCAGGACTAGTCACGAGGCTCTGCCCAACTGCACGGGGCAGTGGGGGTGGGGAGGATGTGCTGTCTCTGTGTGCCTTGAAGGGAGAAGAACCAAATATCAGGGAACACCAATAATAGGTATCATAGTGTCTGACACATAATATGGATTTCATGAAGCTTTAATGGATAATAATCAGGATTCATTTGACTGCAAGAGACAGACATAAAAACAGTTTGGCAAACAAGAGTAGTTAGCTCATGAGCAAAATCTCAGGAAAGACAGAGGTGCTGCTACATTTTATGTGTTGCAGAAGCACGGACTCTCCCAATTTAGATGTTCTTTCTACTGATTTACTATTTGTGTTCTACTCTGGATCTCAGCTTCATGTCTCAGACTGACCTCTGCCACAGCTGTACAGATAGAGTTGTTGTCAGTTTCAATCTCACATCCTCCTATTTTCCAATGAAGTCTCACTCTGTTTCAAGTTCAAATGTAGGACACTTGTCCCTGGTTTAGCTTCTGGACCAATCTAGTAAGTCTGTGAAGCTGGAACAATATGATCAGTGCTGTTGGAATGAAGAATGCTTCTGTGGCCCAATCATCATGTCCAGGAGGCAGAGATTAAGGACTATGTGACCTCATTAAATAAATCCTAATTTCCAGAGCTCCTTACCTGGAATGCTGAAGCAGTTTCTGCCTTTATGCTACGTGAGACTTGAATATACAAATGGGCACTGGTCGTATCATAAATAAAAATTGAACTCTGATCTCTGCATCAACCAGTCCAAACCACAGCCTCTGCAGCAATGGGTCCAAAACGGTTAGGAATTGGTGGAAAACTGCCAACTTCCCTAAATTTTGCCCTCCCGCCTCCAATTTAGAAAAAAGCTAATTCTAATTAAAGAAAGCTAATTATGTGTCCTAACCAATTACATAGAATGTCCTGCTTCTAGTTAGCTCACCTTCAGATTCCCCATGCCAGCAATCTCCAATCAGGGCATTCCTGAAGTCTTCCCTTTTTCCCATCATGAAGCTTTCCCATTCCCTGCCTACCTTTGAGTCTCTGCCATATGCAAGGGATGGTGGCCACCTCCCTTGTAACAGTAAGCTCTGACTAAGCCTTTATTTGTTCTCATTTGGGCAGTCTTTGCTTATTTTCACAACTATTAAGGAAATTTGCAGCAACCCTTACACGGAATGGACCTAATTATGCCAAACCTTTACTTATTACCTAAATAAACATCCTTCTGGACAATGTTCCCAAAGAGAGGTATTGTACCTGATTTTAGACCATAGGAGGGCTCTTCATTTTTTACTCTTAGTTACAGGTGAACACATTAAAAAGAAAATTAAGACTATTTGACATCTTAAGACTTATATGTTAAGTTAAATATATATATTCCAGTAAAATAGAAATGGAATCCAAGGTTAATACTCTGGCATATTGCTTTACAAGAAATGCTGCCCTTCATAGAATGCTGCCTAAATAAAATGCAACTTTACTTGTCAAAATTTCTTTCCCTTTATGGAAAATTACTTGTAAAAGAATTACAACAATGAAAATCTCATCTACTTACAGAAAGCATTACAATGTATTAAAAATTATTTATGTATTAAGGTTTATATGACAGTTCCAAAATATCCAGTTGATGACTACTAATTTCAAATAAAGAAGATTAGCAATTACACTGCATGGATATACCTAACATAGTAAAGATAACTTAGAATCAATATTACTAAGATATCAGTGGGAGAGTTTATCTAGAGAGGAACAGGGTGCCATTGGAGTTCAGAAAACAACACCCAAAAGTGAAGGCTTCAGAAGCAGCCTTAAAAGCAAAACTTTTTCTGACCTTCTTCTTCCCTCCTTTCTCCCAGTCCCATTCTCCACTCAGGCTAGCCATAGAAAATAGAATCTCTCTTCTCCAGGGCGAGTTATAGAAATCAGAACCCCTTTTCTCAAAGCCAACCATAAAACCTAAAAATATTTTGTGTAAAAACTGGCCATAAAGAAATTATCTGATCTACTTTGTTTGACTATAGGTCATAAGACCCCTATCCCAGAAAGAGTCTTGTCCTATACCCAGAAAGGAGGAATATATACTCAGATAGGCCAAGAAGAATCTAGAATCTGGACACACAGGCCTTGGTGAGTTTTCCCACTCAGTCTAATAGCATTAGATCACACACTTTTTGTACAATCATAATCTATATGACTGTGTATACTTTGTTGAACCTTAGCATAACATGAAAAATTTTCCCTGTATCTTTGTTTTTCTCTCTGCAGACTCCCCTGCATGCATGTTAAATAAATTTGTATGTTGTTTCTCCGATTAACCTGCCTTTTGAGAGTTAATTTTTCGAAGAACCTTCAGAGAGCCATACCTTGCGCCCCAACAGTGCCTTATCTGCAGGCTCTCTAATCACCACAGCTCTGCTAAGTCTGTAAAGGTGTGTGAAACATCCAACCAGCATGTCAGGCTCTTTAAACACTTATACACAAACATTATGAAAATGTCTTAATCCTAAGCCTATCAATATGTTCTTCAGAATGTTTGTAAATGTCTTTGCTGGAACAAAGCCTAGGCATAAAATCTTATGGCTGTGTTTTTCCTACTGGGTTATCCCTTCAATCCTATCACATGATGAAAAGACTCATTTCACAAGCAAATCCCTTTGATGATTTTGCATGGTTGTCCTTTTCTCTAAAATGGGATTGCATATATAAGCTGCAAAGCATAGAAAAGATAGAGAAATTAAGTCATTTATTAAAAGCAAAGTTATCTGAGCTTTCAAAAGGACACCATCATCCTTGGTCTATGGCACTTCTGTTAGTGTTGGTGCCTATGCTCTCCTCAGCTTCCAACCCTATAGGCTTTCTCTTTTGAAGTTGTTACTGGGAGACCCATGAGATTGAATCCAGTTACTCTAGTAACCAATTCTTCACTGTCATGTTTAGTTTATAATATGCAGCCAGAGATTGATGTAACTATGTTTTAATGTGACTAGCTACATATATATTTATCTTAAAATTAAAATTCAGTGTTGAAATGATTGTCATAGGGACACTTCAAAACAGATTAAATTGAATTTATAAGTGATTCAAAATGAATTTGAAATGGAGAGGGAGATATCACTTACAGAAAATAAAACTGATTTGGTTAATTTACCATTTAGGCTTCTAATCTTAATCTGGGGTCTGCTAAACCCTGACATTACAGGAAGACCTTCTGAGGAGTATTTTGGCCAGGCACATAATTTTAATGAACAAGTTTAAGGTGTCACATTTCAATAACTCTTCCATAATTCTTGCTGTTCCTCTTTCAAATCTTCCTTTTCAAAAAAATTCTTCTGCCACAATACTGCTTTTTTTTTTTTTTAAGGGAAAAACATTTCCCAACCTTCTCAAACTTTACTTTAGTGCTTTGTCTCTGTGTATTGAAATCTCTAGAACACGAAACAAAGGGGCAATTAAAACATTCATTTCCACTTTTAAAAAATAAATGATACTAGTAATGGGGTAATAAGATCTTGCAAATGACTTTTTTAGAGTTTTAATTTCTTTCAAAAAATTGGAGAAATACCTAGTTGAGTTGTTAGCAGATACCTGATCATAGATCAGTTTTTATGGTGAATCACTGTAATTTTTGTCATAATTCCACAAAGAAGTTCAAAGAATTGAGTGCCATTGTCATGAAAAAAAACCTTCCACTCTTATCTACTTATTTCTGAGAACAATATTTTTCAGTGCTTAGAAGTGTAAAAATGATTATACAGGAATAGGAATGATGCAAATCCTGCCACATTCTAACAATAAGTGAGACTCATCTGTGAAGATGTGAACTTATAGGCAAAACATTAGGGGATGAATTTAAAAAATTACTTTTAAAATAATTATATTTCAAAATCTGTCACATGTTTATGTTTTAATTCATTATTTAATGAATAATAATTAAATAACTCAATTCAAAAGAAAGAAAACATAAAACTGTATAGTAACAGAAAACTTAAATTTTAAATTCTTTTTGTATTCCATATAATTGTAACCTAAAAATAAAATCCTAAGCCCCCTGCTGACTGAATGGACCCCTCCTCTTGACCAGAGGGACCCCAGAAAAACCTTAAAACCTGGCTGTGATGGGAAGGGAGGTCAGACACACCTCCTTATACACCCTCTCTTTGGAGTTTAGATGTTAAAACAGAGATCATGAGACTGACAGAATAGATTTTTTGTGACAGTAAGATACTGAATTATTAAACAAGACCTAAGGCATACAAGGCAAAAGTTAAATCATATTTGAAAATCATCAATTTACTTAACACTTCACTTTGAGTATATTGTAGCTTGCTCACTGGTTAACAGACCACCTTATCTTAACTTAAGCATTCCTTTCTATGGACTCCCAGTCTTTAGACAAAGCTTTATTTCTTTGACCAATTACAAATCAAAGAATCTTTGAACCCACCCATAACTTGTAAGCCCCCACTTTGAGATGTCCCCCTTTTTTGGGAGAAACCAATGTATACCTTTCATGTATTGATTTATGATTATACCCTCAATTCCTGCCTCCTTAAAATTTATTAAACTTAACTATAACCCATTCACCTCAGGATGACTTACTCAAAGCTTACTGAGTGTGGCTCCCTGGCCTATGGTCAAATATATTTAGCTCAGAATAAACCTCATTAAATTACTTTCCAGAGGGTTTTTTGTTTGTTTTGTTTTGTTTTCCATTAACATGATCAATAAATGATCTTTAAGGACTAAGACAATAAATTTTATTGGTAAACATTCTGTAGGGAACGTGGAAATAAAATTCACATTAAAGAAACAAGATTTCAGTGTAAAATTTCTGACTGTAAAAGGAGTGCTTGTTCCCACCTCTTTTTGGTGGGGCAGGGCAGGATCTCACTGTGTTTCCCAGGCTGGAGTGGAAGTCACATCATCATGGCTCACTGCAACCTCAAAATCCTGAGCTCAAGCAATCCTCCTGCCTCAGCCTCCAGAGTAACTGGGACTACAGGAGCATATCACAATGCCTGGCTATTTTTTAAATTTTTTGTAGAGGTGGGGTCTTGCTGTGCTGCCCAGTCTGATCTCAAATTCCCACCCTCAAGGGATCCTCCCACTTTGGCCTCCCAAAATGCTGGGATTATAGGCCCGAGCCACCATGCCTGGCTTCCAACTTGCCTTCTTTTAATGAATATAACTAGGTGCAATTTCTACATTCCTTTAGAAATATTTAAAAGTGCTGTAACAGTATTATTTTAAAAATTCAACATTTTTAATATACTGGAAATTATATCAATTACAACTATTTAAACTCATAATAAATACAATTTAGCAGCCAAGAAAAATATATGTGAAGGAATCATACATATTAAAAATTATTTTAGCAGTAAGAGTGAAAAAAATGTTTAAAATGATTTTCCTATCTCAGGAGGTAAGGGAAGACTTTTCTCTATTGCCCAAAAGTAAAAGACCCTTTCCCTCTTCCTTTTTCTTAGAGTACTTTTTCCTTGAGACAAGGTGTGTTTGTGTATAAATGCTTTCTCTGTCCCTTTGATATACATGTGAGTATTTTTAAAACCTAAGTGAGCCTACTGCCAGAGTTATAACCTCAAAATGTTTTTTCTTAATGCCCTTGGAGTCATCTTTTTGAAACATAAACATCAGGAAGAATGTCACCCCCTCATTTCCCTGTCACTGTGAGACTGAGAGCTTAGCCTAGCCACCTTGCTAGAAGTTTTTTTTTTTTTTTTCTTTTTTTGATAAAGGCAAATAAAACTAGGTCAGATGGGTACTCCAGTTACCACACGAATTTAGGATGAACTGTTAAAGAATGTATAGCAAATGAACTGTCAGGTCCTCTTCTATGAGGACAAGTTATCATTAATCTTGAGACTGTGCAGGTAATGTATTATATCTGCTTGGCTATATAAAAAGATGGAGTTTCCTTCTGTCTTGCAATCTCATTAGTAGATTGCCTGTGATACACATCACACTGTTGTTAAATCTCTATTTAGCAATAAAACTACAATAAAATGTAGAAAAGTTTTCTTTCTTTTCTACATTTGTGGAGGGAATTTTCTGAATTGTTAAGAAAGTTTATTTTTAATTTTTCCCCCAATACCTACAAAATGTAGAGATTTTTGTACATGAATTAAATAGTGCACAGGTGAATTCAGAAGGAAGATGGGGAAATTATTGCCTTATTATAGCTGGCTGAATGGTTTGATTTCTTTGAAACTTTTAAGAGAACATCTTGAAAGTGAAAATTTGAAAAGGATGTCTTGAAGCTTCCTAAGCTCAGTCTCTGAATGTCTAAGAAATTAAAATACTTCCTGCAGGAGAGACAAATAGTAATTTGCAGTGCTAAAGCCCTGGAGTGTAGAACTCTCCCTAACACCATTATCCTAAATCTAGGTATGTTACCTGAGATGCAAATTAATGTATGTGACAGATAGGCAGTGGGGAAGGCTTTTGATCTGGTGAAGGAAGTAATGCATTATTAGAAATTTAGATCATTTTCCAAGAATGACTCTCTAACAACAAATGTCTTTAGAGGAATCATTTGGAATTTGGATAGTGCGTACTGTTAATAAATAGGAGATTGTGATATTATCACAACTGCTAGGAGAATGCAAAAAATACACCATTGAGGCCAGTTACTGTAATTTAATGTCTAAATAGATCATAGGAAGGTTTTAGACAAATATACTTTAGAGCAGTGAAGGTCAGATTCCTCAACAGTCAAAAGAAGTTTGGTGAAAATATCCCTGTGCTGACATATAGATTAGAGGATGTTTTGTAGGGAGGATACAGATCAGTGCCTATGTAAACACTCTTCTAGTGCCCCTCTTAAGGGATATTGAGATAAAAGGCTTCTTTCTTTTTTTTAACAGAGAGTACACACTGGAGAAAGACTATGGCATGGTAATTGATTGAGTCATTAACCATGGCTGTTTTCCCCACATGCAGAGAATAAGAGGTGATATTTGCCAAAGATTGAGAAGTGATATTACCTCCTCCTTCTGAGAAGATGGTCAGGGATTTGTGTCTTGGAGATGGGAGCCTAATTTGCCATAGGAAAGGAAAATCAAAAAAGGCTGTTGTAAACAATCAGGATAATGTAGTTTTAGAGCTAGCTTTGAGGTGGGGATGTGGGTGTAGATTGAAAACGCTAAAGGAACTGAGAGGGTGAATTCAGAGCATGGGGGCGATGGCTGATCACAGATTAATATAGATCTTTTCCCACTACTCTGCTTAGCAACTCAAAGGCAGCACGATCCCTGGACAGGCTGGCTGTGGAAACTTGCCAATAGAGCATCAAGCAGTGAGGCCTTGGCTGCTGTAAAGCAGTGTGAGGACTGTGGCAGTAACTGAGCATACTCCTTGAATTCTGAATGTGTTTTCTTTTGAATGGATCATGAAGGCTGTGTGATGGCAACCTCAGGGATGGCAGCAATAGATTAAAAACCCTGTGTTTTTCCCCCATTTTACTGAATTACAAAATTTCTGGGGTTTTTATAATTTTGAGGGAAGGAGAGAGGACTTCAAATGAACAGAGATCTAATTTCTTCCTAAAATAACTCAAGTA
>NW_012155452.1:118333-125567 GCF_000956105.1 Propithecus coquereli | reverse complement strand
AATTGCAAAGATGTGGAAACTGTGTAACTCTTAATGTTAGTGGTGCCAGCTGTTCCAGATACCTGGGAGATTGGCAAACTTGCTCAGCATTGATGGTTGCATATGCATTTACTTTGTCACTACTATTAATGAACCATTGTGAAGGCTGTCAAATGATGAACATCACCAACTGGAGATGCAGCGGGGAAATATCCAAATGTCATCACTGCAGATACTTTCTTCCACATATATTTTTTTCTAAGGACGCCCCTCTCCTTGAAAACCTCATTTGCTTCTAAGTGCTTAGGTGGGCAATGGTTTTATTTTGACATGCCTTTTTTCTTGCCTTTTGCACCAAAAACTTTTGAAAGCTGTCTGAGCTGATATTGTAGAATTTTGTATTTTCTTAATAGAAATATCCCCCTGTATGGGATTTTAAGTGTCTTTTTAAACAAAAACTGAAAAGTATTGTCAATAGATCTGTATTTCTAACAATTATCTCATTTACTGAGAACATTTGAATGCAATGTGCTCTTCCTGTGTTTATTCTTACTTAATATAGCTGTCTGGAAGGATAGACTGTGATTTTCAGCAAGTGAACAATTGGATATTGACTTATACCTCTGTTATATCACAGTACTAGACTGAAGAAAGCAATGTGGCATAGTACAAAAGGTGTGGACTTTGGATATAAACAATATAAGATTTGAAACCTGATTCAGCTTCTTTTAACCATTTTCTTTAGATTATTTGACTAATTGCTATGTAATTGAAATTTCATAATTTAAAATGATACATTAAATATGAGTAATTTGTGAAGAATAGATAAAATAATTTATATATATATATATGTTCTGGCAATAGGTATGGGAATTAATATTAAAATGTGAGAGTTCTAAAAATTTGCTTATTTTATAATAATAATAGATTGATAGAAAGTAAATTCTTTCAAATCATAAGAAATAGTATAAGGGAAAATAGCTTAGAAAATTCATAAAATTTCTCATCTCTCTTTCCTTGTTTAATTCTTTGTCTCTTTTAAATAACTGAGCTTCCTTCAGATTATTTTTGAATCTAAAATTTTTATATTCCTCATCACAGAAATCAATTTATTCTTTTAAAAAATTATTGATATGTAATCATTATGCATATTTATGGGGTACATGTGATATTTTTATACATGTATACAAAGTATAATAATCAAATCAGGGTATTTAGGATATCCATTACCTTGAACATTTGTCATTTCTTTGTATTGAGAACATTCCAGATCTTCTCTTCTAGCTAATTTGAAATACACGATATATGTTGTTAACTATCATCACCCTACTGTGCTATAAAACACTATAACTTACTCTGTTTAAGTGTATATTTGTAGCCATTAATGAAATTCTCTTTATCCCGGCCACCCTTCCCAGCCTCTGGCAATTATCATTTTATCCTCTACTTTCATGAGGCCAACTTTTTTTAGCCTTCACATATGAGTGAGAACTTGGGACATTTGTCTTTCTGTGCATGTTTGATTTCACTTAACATAATGACCTCCAGTTATATTCATGTTGCTGCAAATGACATTTCATTCTTTTTCATGGCTAAATAGTATTCAATGGTGAATATATATCACATTTTCTTTATCCATTCATCTGGTGATGAACACTTGAGTTGATTTCATGTCATGGCTATTGTAAATAGTGCTGCAATAAATATAGGGGCACAAGTATCTCTTTAATATACCATCTTCATTTTCTTTGGATAAATACTCAGCAGTGAGATTGCTGGATTGTCTGGTAGTTCTATTTTTAGTTTTTTTTAAGAAACATTCATACTGCTTTCCATAATAGCTATGCTAATTTATGATTCAAGCACCAGTGTTTAAAAATTCCCTGTTCTCTGAATTCTCATCAACATTCATCTTTTCTTATTTTTTGATAATTACCATTTTAAATGAAGTAAGGTGATATCTCAACACCTTGTGAGTTTGATTTACATTTCCCTGATGATTAGTGATGTTGAAAATTTTTTCATAAACCTATTGGCCATTTGTGTGCCTTCTTTTGAGAAATGCCTATTTAGATCCTTTGCCTATTTTCTAATGGTATTCTTTGTTTTTTGTCATTGAGTTGTTTGTATTCCTTGTATATTCTGGATATTAGACCCTGGTCATATGAATAATTTCCAAATATTTTTTCCATTCCACAGATTGTCTTTCCACTCTGTTGATAGTTTTTTTATATTTTTTTGTTTTTCTTTTTTTGTGCGTGTGTGTGATGCAGAAGCTTTTTACTTTAATATAGTACCATTTGTCTATTTTTGTTTTTGTTGCCTATGCTTTTTAGGTTTTAACCATAAAATCTCTGCCTAAACCAAGGTACTGAGGTGTTTCCCCTATGTTTTCTTCTAATACTTTTACAGTTTTGATTCTTTGTTTAAATATTTAATTCATTATAAGCTGATTTCTGTGTAGGATGAGAGATAGGGGTCTAGTTTTACTCTTCTGCATATAGATATCCAGCTTGCCCAGCACCATTTATTAAAGAGTGTTTTCTTTCCCCAATCTATGTTCTTAGAGACTTTGTTAAAAATCAATGGGCTGAGAATATATACATTTATCTTTGGGTTCTCTATACTGTTGCATTGGTTTATGTGTCTGTTTTTATACCAGTACCATACTGTTTTGGTTACTATAATTTTATAGTATATTTTAAAATCTGATAGTGTGATACCTCCAGCTTTATTCTTTTTGTCCAGGATTTCTTTGGCTATATGGGGTCTTTTGTGGTTTCAGATAAATTTTAGGATTGTTTTTTCTATTTTCATGAAGAATGTTACTGGTATTTTGATAGGGGTTGCATTGAATCTGCAGGTTGCTTTAGATAGTATGGTCATTTTAAACAATATTAATTCTTCCAGTTCACGAGTACGGATGTCTGTCCATTTGATTTTGTCCACTTCAATTTCTTTCATCAGTGTTGTATAGTTTTTGTTTTAGAGGACTTTCACATATTTGGTTAAATTGATTGCAATTTATTTTTTGTTTTTACCTCTTGTAAATCAGATTGCGCTCTTGATTTTTTTTTTCAGCTAGTTTGTTATAGTTGTATAGAAATGTTATTGACTTTTGTTTATTGATTTTTATCCTGCAACTTTACTGAATTTGTTTATCAGTTTTAAAAGTCTTTTTGGTGGAGTCTTTAGGCTTTTTTCCTGTATAAGGGCATGTCATCTGCAAAAAGGACAATTTGATTTCCTCTTTTCTGATTTGGATGCTTTTAATTTCTTTTTCTTGCCTAATTGCTCTGGATAAGACTTCAACTTCTGTGTTAAATAAGAGTGGCACAATTTATCTTATTGCAGTTCTTACAGGAAAGACTTACAGCTTTCTTGTTCAGTATGATGTTAGTTGTGGGTATGTCATATATAGCCTTTATTACGTTAAGATATTTTTCTTCTATGTTTAACATTTTGAGAGTTTTTTTTTTATCATGAGAGGGATGTTGAATTTTATAAAATGCTTTTTTTGCATCTATTGAGAGGGTCATATGGTTTTAGTTCTTCATTCTGTTGCTGATATACCTGATTATTAATTTGCATATTTTGAGCCACCTTTGTATCCCTAGGATAAATCCAACTTGATCATGGTGTATTACCTTTTTGATGTGTTGTTGAATTAATTTTTCTAGTTAATCTCACGAGATGTATTTTTCTTCGATAAGAAAACTAAGAAAACACCAATTAAATTTCTAATTCTACTTTACAGTGTAGGTCTCCTTTATTTTAGAAGTCATGTTTACAAACTTATTTTCTTTGAATTTGTGTAGATTAAATGCTCCTAGGTATTAGAGACAAATAAAATGATGCAACAGAAAGGGTGTTGCTATATTACACTTGTAATAGTAACCTTTGAAATAGTGGTCTGGCAATTTTTATATGCACCTACTTTCAGTAAGTAGATTATAAGAATAGGTGTTAACTTGGAATGTAAACATCCTTATTGCTCCACATTAGCAGATTCTCTACTTTGGGGAACAGTCAACTTTCAACTACAGAGTGTGCATATTGTGTATTACCAATATCCACTTGAACTTGATTATTCTCAGTGTGAAGTTGTCAATGCTTTTGTAGATGCTGCTTAAGGGTAAATTCCAAACTGCGGAAAGAAATTGATGTACTATTGTTAAGCTATGGTCACAAATGTTGACTTTTGGTCTTGATAAAATTTAAATTTTGTACATCCATGATTGTACACTTATAGGAGAATAAGTTGCATTTTAGATACATAGATAATTCACTACATATAAATTATTATATATTAAATTAAAAATCAGGTTTATCTTGATACAAAATCAGGTGCTCCCTCTTAGACTTACATAATTTTTGATTAAATTATCTTAATATTGTAGTCAGCATCATGACTTCAGAAATTGTCACCGCATGTGTATACTACATTGTCTCTTGAGTTATATATTAGATGGAAGCTATGACCTAGCAGATATAAGATGTGAGATAAACATGAACACTGAACAAATGAATAATTTAGCAAGACCAAATCTAATAAAAATATTTATTTTATCTCTTGTCTTCCATATCAGAGTCATAGACTGGGTATCCAGTTGCCAGTTTGTTTTACTCTATAACACTTTCTAATAAATTATTTGTTAGCAAGTATGCCTTCATTACTACATGATGATATCTTTGAAATTAGAAATTGACCATTCAAGTCAGAACTATAACCTAATAATCAACATATTTGTTGTGCTTATCTGCATGCCTGCAACTCATAAGGCATTTGCTTTTTCAACAATATTTCTGAATGTATAAACCATGCTTGGCTCTCCATTAGGCATTCAGATTTCAAAGATAAAAGTTATACTCTTTAAGCCGGGCGCGGTGGCTCACGCCTGTAATCCTAGCACTCTGGGAGGCCGAGGCGGATTTTGAGCTCAGGAGTTCGAGACCAGCTTGAGCAAGAGCGAGACCCCGTCTCTACTAAAAAAAAAATAGAAAGAAATTATCTGGACAACTAAACATATATAAAGAAAATTAGCCAGGCATGGCGGTGCATGCCTGAAGTCCCAGCTCCTCGGGAGGCTGAGGCAGTAGGATCGCTTGAGCCCAGGAGTTTGAGGTTGCTGTGAGCTAGGCTGACGCCACGGCACTCACTCTACCCAGGGCAACAGAGTGAGACCCTGTCTCAAAAAAAAAAAAAAAAAGTTATACTCTTTGCCTTCAAAGAACCTACACTCTTGTGGGGAGACATTCTTGTTTAATGATTAAGTATAGAGTTTTTTTAAACCCAAATCTTAAGGCAGACATTCTTATAATGAATTTGTGAACTACCGTGAGGGCCTGGTTGTCATAGGAAATAAAACTACTGAGGTCTTTATGCAAGAAGCCAGAGTAATCTCTTCAATTATGAGTCAGATACTGTATCTCCCTGATTTAAGCCCTTTTGATTGCCTCTACCACTTATCGAAAACAATTATCCCTGACCCTCAATCATTAATTCATTATTCATTTAGCAAGCATTGCAAGCTCTGTTATGCCCCAAGAAATGTTCCTAACAATAAACGAGGTTAATAAATTGTCCTTGATATCCAGAAAATCATGGCACACTGGGGAGAAAATGGGAAAATAAGCAAATATTTAAAGATGAAAATAAACACACTTTGAAACACAATTCCTAATATTTATTAGGAAGACGTTAAACATGCATACATAGAAATTAATTTTTACATATTATATATACATAATAAGTTGGTGTTAAATGTATTAAAGAAAATAAAAGGTTGGTAGGTAAGAAAGTTGTTGGGAGAGAGAGTTGTCAATGTGGCTATTCTGGAGTGGAATCCTGAGAAGACCTTTCTGATAAAGGGTCATTTAAGCTAAGATGTGATCCCAACATTCAAACTTCTAGAAGAATAGTGTTTCATATTGTATAAATGATTCCATGTAACCAAAGCAAAATCCTTAGCAGAGAATAAGGTTGAGAAGTGTCAAGAATATATGAATATTCAGTTTGCCTTAAAAGGCAGTGCCCAGGAAGTACAGTGGCCTGAGATGAAATCAGAGATTTTATTTATGTATTTGTTTACATACTTTTCCTTTGTAATGGGAGCTTCATTTAAGAAGAAAGAATATTGCCTTTCTCATTTACTGATTGCTACAGCTAGGACATAATAGAAATATGCATATTATAAAAAGTAAATAAACCTTAATTGATAGAATGCATGAATGGATTTTAGTTTTGGGCAGTTAAATTTTCCAACTTCTTAAAAATAAACCAAACAAAACTTCAGAGTTGATTTTTATTTTTGAATAGTATTGGACTCTTATTCCCTAAGAGACAAAATTCCATCTCATTAAACTCTTCATGAAAGTACACAAAAATATTTCACAGCAAAATTAATAATGAAAATAAACACTTTACTAAAGCCATGGAGAAATTATATGTAGTATTAGAATCATAAACAAAATGGTGGACTATTTTAAAAAGTCATACAATAACTAGATAAAAGTCAGAAAAAGTGGAGGCCCATCCCCAGTTTTCTTCTTCTGGAAAAGAGACAATATGTATAATATCTAAGAAATATGGGTGGATGGGTATATTCACACCTAATGGGTGCAGTGCGCAGTGTCTGGGGGATGGATATGGTTGTATCTCTGACTTGGGTGGTGCAAAGGCAATATATGTATCCAAAGCATTTGTACACCAGTAATATTCTGAAATTTAAAAAAAAAGTAAAAATAAAACCATTTTAAAAAATGAGGAACAGATTTCAACAGACACTTCACAAACTAAAAAACAGACAAAAAACCCCCCAAAATAAATATCTAGTTATTATTTCTTATAGTCCTATATTTAGCAATCAATAAACACCACATTATCCAGCATTTAATATACCTCTACCCAAATCAAACTCTAAATTGCTAAGGTCAAAAAATATATCTAAATTTTTCGTTACTGTAAAAAGTAAATTTTAATTTAGGAATTATTGTTAAGGAAAAATAAACACATGGGGAAGCATTTTACTTGAATCATATACAACTTCAAGATTGCTCCTTTGGGAGCAATCTTAGACACTTCTCTTAAGGCCATTAAAGACAATGTTTTTAGAAAATAAATCATTAAAATTATGTCATCATAAATCTATTTTGAATTTTTGTTAAGGAAAAATAAACACATGGGGAAGCAATTTACTTGAATCATATACAACTTCAAGATTGCTCCTTTGAGAGCAATCTTAGACACTTCTCT
>NW_012155452.1:103857-117358 GCF_000956105.1 Propithecus coquereli | reverse complement strand
GAGAATTATTAGCTACTTTTTTACAATTTGAAAATGCAAACTTTTTTTAAAAAGTGAATAACGGATTAATTGTTTGAATTCTTGATATTTTGAATAACTTATATTCAGTAAATGTGCTCCTTTGCATATTTCCAACTTTATTTCCAAAATGTGTTAAGACCATAATAACTCAAATATTTCATTTGCCATGTATTTATAAGGGTACTTATACAATTTAACTTAATGAAGATTATAAAGTAAATTTTTAAACCTTTGATGGTTTATAGTACTTATTAAGTTATTTCTAATGATAATTGCATGCATTTTATTCATATAAACATGTGACTCAATACTTAAAATAACCAGACCTATAGGTTCTCAAAGCCATGCTCAGAAGTAGATGGGGCAGCATGCTCCAAATAACTCTGAGGAAAAGAGCCAGAGAAAGAGATCAAATTTTAGTCCAAAAGTTGTTTCTATTATCATTTTCTGTCTACTTGCTTGATTACTTTCTGAGGGCAGGTCAGCCGGATGTCCTCCTGTGCTTCAAGAACATGCATATAGCTTATATATATTTGAGTATCAGTTGAGAATGCTTGGGAACCAACAAATAGGAAAATCTTCCAGAATTTGGTAAGTTTGTGTTCCTTTCCAATCTTGCTTCTTCCTTGGTTTGTTGGAATTTACTATGATCCAAAAGTTTATGTAGCCCCAAAATTCATATGTCAAATTCCTTACCCCCAAGGTGATGGTATTAAGAGATAGGGCCTTTTGGAAAGTGATTAGGTCCTGGGATTAGTGCCTTATAAAATAGGTGCAAGGGAGCATATTTGCTGTTTTCATTGTGTGAGGACACAGCAGAAAGGTGCCATCTATGAGTCAGGAAACAGGCCTTCACCATACATTAAATGTATTCGTGCCCCGATACTGGTTTTGGTGCCTACAGAACCATGAGGAGGCAACTTCTGTTGTTTATAAGCTACCCAGGTCTTGGCATTTTTTGTTATAGCAGCTCAAACAGACTAAGACCACGATTTTGATAACAACAGTTTCAGCAGGATTACAGAGTTGAAATATAAATAAAAATTTTTTTAAATGTTGGAATAAACAAGTACATATAGCCAATTTTTTTTAATTTCAGCATATTATGGGGGTACAGATCTTTAGGTTACATATGTTGCCCTTGACCGCCCCCACCACCAAGTCTGAGCTTCAAGTGTGTCCATCCCCCGGATGGTGCGCATCGCACTCTTTGTGTATGCATATACTTGTCCCTCCTCCCCTCCCCCTCCCCCCTGCCCAACATCCAATAAATGTTATTCTTATATGTGCACTTATGTGTTGATCAGTTAATACCAATTTGCTGGTGAGTAGATGTGGTGCTTGTTTTTCCATTCTTAGGATACCTCATTTAGTAGAATGCGTTCCAGCTCTATCCAGGAGAATACAAGAGGTGCTATATCACCATTGTTTCTTGAAGCTGAATAGTACTCCATGGCATACATATACCACATTTTATTAATCCACTCATGTATTGATGGACACTTGGGTTGTTTCCACATCTTTACAATTGTGAATTGTGCTGCTATAAATATTTGGATGCAGATGTCTTTTTCACAGAGTGTCTTTTGTTCTTTTGTATAGATGCCCAGTAATGGGATTGCCTATATCCAATTTTTAAGAAAAGTAGAAAAGAAAGGAAAGTGGCCTAGATGAAAAGTGTACCTTTTAGGATAGCCACAGTCCACAAGTTTAAAGGATGAATAGCAGTTTTTGAAAAGAGAGAAGGAAAAGGAAAAGAGGAAAATGAATAGCACTGGATCGGTTTTTAAGATAGGATTTGGGGAAAGTTATGGATTTAAGAGAAAATTAGGTTAGAGTTATAATTAGAGAGAGAGAGAGAAAAGAAAAAGAGATGGCTCTGAAAGCCAGTGTTAAACTGGTAGACTCACCAGGTATGAGTTTAAGTCTAATCACCACTTGGAGAGGCGTTGGAAAACAAAAAAAACTAAAACAAAACTGAACATTGGATCAAACAGCTTACATTTACAGCAACAGGGGATATAGTGTTAGGGGCAAAGGACACACAGAGGCACAAAAAAATCTAATATTAGTAATGTCTAAGTGCCATAGATAGTGTGGTGGGAAGAATAGTGGCCCCCAAAGATGTACATGTCCTAATCCCAGGAACCTTTGAACATATTAGATTACATGGCAAAGAGGAATGAAGTGGCACATGAAATAAAATTTGCTGATCAGCTAACTTTGAGATAGGAAGATTATCCAGGATTATCTGTATGGACTCAATGTGATCACAAGCATCCTTATAAGTGGAAGAAGGAGACAAAGAGGAATAGGCTGAGAGAGATTTGAAGATGCTACTCTGCTGG
This sequence comes from Propithecus coquereli, assembly GCF_000956105.1. NCBI lineage: Eukaryota > Metazoa > Chordata > Mammalia > Primates > Indriidae > Propithecus > Propithecus coquereli. The sequence goes on along the minus strand of NW_012155452.1, from coordinate 114,989 downwards.
CTTTGAAGATAGCAGAAGGGGCCACAAACCAGGGAATGCTGACAGCCTCTAATAGTTGGAAAAAGCAAGAAAACAGATTCCCCTACAACTTCCTGAAGGAATTCAGCTTTGCATGCACCTGATTTTTAGCTCAGTAAGATGTGTTTTGGACTCCTGACCTCCCCAACTGGAAGATAGTAAAAGTGTATTGTTTTTTAGCAACGAATTTTTGGTAATTTCTTAAAATAATAGTATACAACAGATAGAAATATGAGTACCAAGAATGCATTTATTATGGTTTTTCTATTATACCAAAAAACCATATAATGAAAACAAATTCTACTCTATTGATTATTATTTTTTCTTTATTATCAAAACACTGTTTATATTAATTTTCTATTGAAAGAAATTAGCTTATGAGATTGTGGGTGCTGGCTAGGAAATCTGAATTTGTAAAGCAGGCATTCAGGATGGATAGACTGTAACTCTTGGGCATGAATTGAAGCTGTTGTCCACAGATTATATTTCTTCTTAATCAGGGACACTTCAGATCTCTTAAGGCCTTTCATCTCAGGACTAACTGGATTAGCTGGGATAATCTTCCTTATTTAAAGTCAACTGATTATGTACTTTAGTCATATTCACAAAGTATCTAAATACCTAAATTAATTTTTGGTTGAATGACTAGAGACTGTAGCCTAGCCAAATCAACACATCAAATGATCAATACATTTGGTAAAGCAAGATTTTGAACTTAGGAAGGTGAGGTAGAACAAAATAAATTAGGATAGAGATAGAGATGAATGTATATAACCATGATCTGAAACAGGAGGTAATGTTCTCATCTTTGCTTTTTGATCCAGAATATATAAGATGTGCCCATTAAAAGAAAGGGCCCTACCACTCTTATGCCATTCTCTACAAAGAGAAGTGTGAGCAAGGATTTGTGGTGACAAAAAGGGTAAGGCTCAAAACTTACGAAATGAATTTGCCTTTTATAAAAACTGTGCTCTCAGAAGCCAAGAATTTAGGCTGTCACATAAAAACATCAGAGTCTAAGTATTAATTTTCTATATTGGTAAACCCTATGCCATTTCTAAGAACTGCTTTGAATGTCCCCAGGTGACCCTTAGATTGGAAAGATGAAATTTCATGATCTGAAAGTAAGGGGAGAAGTCAAAACAGTCATATATTGGCAAACTTCAAAAAGACTACTTAAAGAGACATTGAAAGCCTACACTTGAAGCTTATCACAGATTTTATGCAGAAAAACCCAGATGATGCATAACAGTGTTAACTTTTTTCCTGAGGATTAAACATTGAGGATCTACTTAAGCACCACTATGTCTGGGGAAGTAAAACAAAAAGAATGTTTTTGATGCCTGAGATGTAAAATTTAAAGTATGTAATGTCGTTCTGCTGATTAGAGAGTGATTTCCTCTTCAGAACACTTGAGTCTCAGCAACGGAAATCTTGGTGCATCCTAGTGTATTGTGGAAGTGGTAAACAAGGTTCAGTTTTCTTTTTTGGTCTATCCTCTCACTATTGCCTCAACTATTAGAGAAAAGTCTAGTGAAGATAGGAAACTTCAGACCAAGTCCTCATTTTCGTTGCCATAACTTAATAGAAGGCTCTGGGAATGAGAGCAATGTCTACATGGATGGACATAAGAAAGAAGGAAAGAAAGTAGTCAGGTCCATGGTACCTCCATTCCCTTAAAAGCTCCAAGGACTAATAATAAGGTGCAGGGTTTTAGCTAATGGCTCTACACAGATCTTCATGTCCCTAGATACAGGCACACTGTGCTACATACTGTTTCTTTGATTTAACCAAACATATGCTTATATGGTAGTCATCAGCTTAGTTTGTAGACTTCTTGTGTGTTTTTGGTGATGGCTTGGTGTGAAAAGGAAATAATAAATCTGGAAATTACAGTCATTAGGGAAATGTAATGCTGGATCAATCATATTGTGTGTAGTTTATATAATTGGTGAGATTTTACTGGTTGATGCATTTCATCTGATAATTGATATATTAATTTGTGTGATCTAGACGTTTAAGATTTAGTTTATGAAAGCAGATGGAATTTAAGAGGGTCAGTTTGTAGTCTCTAGAAGCAGATTATTTGAATAAATATTGTAGTAGTCTAATTGATAATATAAAGTATATAATTTTTAGTCAAGATATCTAATGTAACTAAACCAGTTTTATTTTATTGGAAATGCAAATAAATCCTTGTGATACTCACAATGAGAATTTACTAGGTAACATTTAGGTTTGGAGATCATGTGGTAGTCATTTGTCTCTTCAAGATTCAACACAATAAACATTTTTTCAGTCTACTAATACTTGTCTTATTGTTGGTCAATCTGCGTCAAAAACGTTATAAGATCTTGTTTGTTTTGTTAAAAAGTAGGCATGACCTAAGTCTTGAGAAGAAAATACAGGGGTAGAGGTTGCTTTTATTGACATTAAGTTGTGGTACAATGCCACCCAAAAAAGTCTCAAAATTATTTATTTATATTATATATTCCTACCTTGCATCTGAATGGGAATTTGTTAAAAAAAATAAATAACAGTGATGAGGAAACAGATATTTGTCTATTATAGATTTTGTATTATGCCACAATATTCCTGATTTTTTTTTCTTTCAAAGATCAAGGCCACTTTAGAGAAAGTATATGTTCTTGTGAAACCCCTCAAATGTCTGTGTAGATGAAGATCTGATGTTAGACTACAAAATATCCAATTCTCTGAAGCTCTATCTGAAAAGCGTTTGGGATGTGCCCCTTAACCACATAGGGTGAGATTATTTAAATTTATCTACATGTCTTGTCCAATTGCAGCTCTTTTGGGGCCCAGCTGAACTATTCTTTTTGAAATTTGGCATATGCTGATCTCAAGTTAACAGAAATTAGAAAAAAAGAAACTTTGTAAACACAATAATCATCACAGGAAGAGACAATTTCTTACAGAATAAAAAGCCATGGGAAATATACTATCAGTCTTCAGAACAAAGATTTGATTTTCTTGTAGATTTCTTGTATGAGGCTCTGTTAAGTTGAGGGACTATTTTACTCTCTTACCTATACCATACTCAGGATGTCAATCTCACTCTCACCCTCATATATAACAGGCGACCTGCTGAAAATTAGACAGGATAACTAACAGCCAAGTAGGAAGACTGTGAAGAAAATAAGGCAAAGGGACTATGGGTAAAGAGGCTTTTGAATTTTGGAAGAAGGGAGAAATGACACATCATTCAAAAAGGGTGATTTCCCTTTTAATCAGGTGACAGATATTTATACCGGAGTAGCTCTTAGATTCTTCAGTCTGTTGATGAATTTGGGCATGAATTAAGAAAGCCATTGGCCATCTACAACACATGACTCTTGTGGAATGTGTGTGTTTAGGAAAGTATGGACTTAATTGTGGAAAATAATAATAACAATAATAATATTTGAATTAGATAGAGTTTGAATTCCATCTCTGCCTTATTTTTGGTTTGTTATTCTAGAAAACAAACAAACAAACAAACAAACAAAAAAACACCTAACTTCCTCAAGCAAGCTTTCCAAGCAAATGTTTTCATATTTATCATAAAGTTTATAATTCTTTTCCAAATGACTACTTTAATTAATTTAAGATTGTTTCTAAATAGAATTCATCATTTAGGTCATAAAGAAAAATTCATTAACACAAATGATGAACTAGATATATGATGTCTTTAACTAGTTTCAGTAAATTATCATATCTGACCCATTCCAATACAAATATTTAGGGATTCTGTCAATTATTTCTATGGCTTTAGTTGATATTCTGCACATTTTATCCCTTACTTGAAGGGACTTTTTCTCATGCTCTTCCAAAATTGGTCAATATTTACGGGAGTATTACTAACAGAACATTTCATGTTCAAGTTTTCAGCCGTAGGCTTGGCATGGAAATGGAGGTTCAGGGGGGAAAAGAGACAAGTTTTCCAGGGCACTTGCAAATGTTCCTACTTTATAATCATCAGGAACTTAATGAAACTTTTATTCTGCCCTCTCTGCTTGCTTTTGTTTTTAAATGGTAAAAACAAAACAAAACAAAACAAAAAAAGCACCTCATACAAGCAAATAACAGCCTCCAAAACCCTAGCTTAGGTCCAGCAATAGAAACTGGCATTCAAACAGTGGGCCCAACAATTTAAATTTAGTAAGAAACTCATGCCAGCTAATTCAACCTTTCATCTGAAGATTCAATACTACGAGTGCTGTTTACAGCACCTGTGGCAGATGGTCAGCGGAGGAGGAACCGTCCCAGTCAGCGTATCTCCATCTTTAAATCCCCACATACAAGTCACAGATGGCAGTGGGAGTGCCACCTGGTGCATCAGGGGCTCTAAAAACAGACCTCTGTTGACCTGAGACGTGCTATTAAAGATATGACTGCCTTGTTTGTAAAAGAGCCAAAACCCAAAACCTTCCCTGGGATAATCAGAACACTGAACAAAGAACAGTGTAAACTCTAAAACTGTACATTTTCAAGGTGAGGAATTATATGTATATAATATGTTTTAATCTCTACTCCAACATATATAAAAATCACCAGGAGTAAGAGAAAAAATCAGCGCATTATTTAATATCTTTGAATTCAGTAGCATGAATTTTTACAGATAAAAAAAGGAAATAAAAGTTTTATCACACTACCCTTCTCCAAAATTACTGCCATTGTTATTATTATTAATTGGATTGAACTGTCCTGCAAGCATTTCCTATTATTCTGCCAACAAGTATTAGAATTAACCACTAACATTTAATAGTCAGGAAATGTCCCCCTAAAAATTTGTTTCTGGTAACTGTGTCCCATTCCACATTACCTAGCTGCTTGGCTGGTTTTGACCCCAGTGGAGATGCATGCCTTCTCTAGTTCACCATGATGCAGACTTTTCCTGTTGTCTTACACCTGTGCTGCATCACTCATGAATGTCACCTGCCTGGGCTCTAGTTTTGGACATTTGAAACACAGAGTTCTCAAATTTTAAGGGCCTCAGATCACTTAGAAAGCTTGTTGAAGCAGATCCTCTGCCCATCCCCAATTTCTGATTCAGTAGCACCTTTGGGCTCAAAAATTTGTACTTCTAAGTTTCCAGGTGATGCTAATGATGCTTGTCTTGAGATCAAATTTTGAGCACTATTCCTCTAGCACTGAATTTAATATACCAGTATTTATAGGATGATCTCTGCTCGATATCACATACTATGGGGTATATGAGAAGAAAAACCTCCCTCAAGTAATTTTATCTCCACTAGTGAGTGCATCAGTTTGCTAGGGCCACACAAAATACTGCATGCCTCAGACTGGATGACTCACACGACAGAAATTGATTTTTTCTCAATCCTGGAGGCTGGAGCTCAAAGATCAAGGTTGCCAGCGAGGTGTGTTCTTTTGAGATCTCTCATCTTGGCTTTTAAATGGCCACCCTCTTGCTGCCTCTTCACATGATCATGACTGTGTCCATGAGTTTCCCATGTCTTTTTCTCTTCTTCTAAGGATGCCAGTCATATTGGATTAGGTTTCCACCTTAATGGCCTCATTTTAACTTACTCACCTTTTTAAAGACCTTATCTCTAAATACGGTTGCATTCCAAGATACTGGGGGCTGCGATTTCAACATATGAATTTTTGCAGGACATAATTCATCCCATAACATTGACATAAAACAATTCACAGGAAGTAGAAACTTAAAATTATAATTGCTCATTTGTATACAGATTTTGGCCTGCCTAGCCACATCCTCTGAGGAACTGGAAATTGTATCTAGGCATCTGTCTAATGTTTGAAAAAGTTATGACAAGTTAGTGTCGCTGTATGCTGTGATTAGATTTCCTCTTAGGAAAACCTTCCTCTCTTTTCTGAAGATCTGAAACTATTCATATCTACATTATATATTAGTAGATTTCAAATAAGTCTGGTTGCTCTTAATAGAATATTTGTCCAAAATTCCATTAAGGCAAACAAATATGAAGTAAAAATCAGTATAAACTCTACTATCCATATTTCTACCATTATTTACTAGTGAACATTTTTAAAAACTTAAAAAATTTCCTCATGCACCTCTCTCTTTCCCTACGTCAACCCAGCTACCCTTTTTCCCTCTTCCTTCCTTCCCTTCTTTCCTTCCACCCTCCTTCTTTGCTTCTTCTTCTTCTCTCTCCCTGTCTCTCATGCTTATTTCTTACTTATTTTTTCTGAATCAAAACTAAATATTATGTGGCTATTTTTCCAGCATAGTAAAGGTGATAATGTCATGGACCCTGGAGCCGGAGAGCTAGGGTTAGAATTCTGGCTCCCCTGTCAGAAACAGTATAACCTTGGTAATAAAATAATCCTACTTCTTATGGCTGTTGCAAGGATTAAACAAGTTATTATATGTAAAGTTCTCAGAATCATGCCAGTCATATAGTAAGCATTATATAAGTATCATTATGGTCATAATTATTATATTAAAATATATTTATTCATATATGTTTTAATAGCTGGCTAGTGTGTGTACATATATATGTCATACTCTAATGGTAAATTGGCACATATTTTTTCATTATTATATTAAAAGTGCTTGCAAAATGTTCAGTTGTTTATGACTTTTAAAGATAAAGAGCTTTGCATAATCAGTCTATTGTTTTCTTAATTAATTCTCAGAAATGGTAAATTTTGATCAAGAATATGCATATTACAGTTCTTTTTCAATCAACACAGTGCTATATAAATAGATTATAACAGTTTGTGATCCCACCAAGAAAATATTTAGAATGATGTAATTTGTTTATTGAGGAAAGATTCTTAAGTTATTTTTTCTTTTAGTTTCATAATATATGATAAATATATGCACTATGTCAAAACATCATTTAAGTAGTACACAAACACACGGTTCTATACATTTTTACAAAGACATTGTATAGATTAAATGCCATAGTTATTAATAATTTTTCATAAAATAATTGTTTTAGATATATTAAAAGCAAATTTGTTGTGAGCTGGATTAGAAAGGTAGAACAAAAATGTGAAGACTATGTAGATGTTACTTTTAAAATAAAATATATATAGAAAGACTACTGCATCAAAGTATATAACTTGTTTTTAATGTCAGTTGTAAGAAAACAACAGTATATCCAAACATAAGAAAATATGACTAAGGTTTACTAAGGTCTAATCATTGATAAGTAAAACATAATGACACCAAAAAATAATCAAGTAACAATTCATAAAAGAGAAATAAAACTGACTAAAAATAAGAAAACATTTTAATGTATAGTAGTATTCAATGAAGAAAAATAAGTTGTATCTTACATATGAAATTAGCAAATGTTAAAACGACAACACCAAAGTGCTGATGAATTGAGCAATACTACATGGGGTGTAAATTGAAATAATGTATTTGGAAAAACAATTTAGTAAAGATATAAAAAATATTAAACAATGAATATATCCTTTAATTCTGTTTGTTGAAATGTATTGCAAAAAATATTCTAAAATAGCAAGAGATGTTTATCATTTTATCGGAAAACAGGGTTTATATCTTATTATGAACCTCTGATGTAATGCTTATTTATAAAATAATAGAAACAGATGGAAACTAATTTTATTAAGCTTGCACATGAAATCTCTAAAATATACAAATAAATATATAGTGTTTTAGGTTACATTAAAAATAAAATATCTTCTCAGGAAAAAAATCTGGGTGAAAATACACAAAAATAGTAACAATGGTTGTGTTCTGTTAGAAGAAATATCCATATTGTTTTGAATCCTTAAAATTCTTAGCATTATTAGGAGAAAATAAACATGACACAGTTTATAGGTAATATAAACCTTTTCTTCCCTGCTTAGCTTTTTGTTTTCTACTCCAAATAATAAGCTCTATATTAAACTGACCAGTGATATACTTTTATAAGACATCAGGAGGTTTTCTTCTTTGCTTGTTAGTTGTTTCCCTTTATAAATAACAGTAAGAAGCTATTAATGAAGAATTGCCAGCATTAAGTTTCTATAAGATATTGCAAGCTTAGTATGTCTCATGTTTGAAACATCCTTTGTTGTTAAATTTTCAAGTGTGCCACTTTCGTTTCTTTATCTAAACTTCATGCTCTTTTAAGCTTGAGATGAAAGGAGATTAAGAATTTGAGAATTTTGACATCATTCATGTTGTTGAAAATGGTAGGATTTGAAGGATATGTAAAATTAGAATAGATATGGTCACCATACCTTTTTTCATATTTTATATTTTATACAATTTCCCTCCCATGGAAACCAATTCTGCAGATATATGTCACATAGTAGAATTGGTGCTTTTATATACATTCTCATCTAACATCTCTGCAAGGTGGTTATTATTAATTGCACCTCATGGAAAGAAATAAAATTTCAATGGGGGCTAAATGGCTTTCGCAATTCACAGAACTATTAAACTTTAATCCTAGAATTCAAATATCTTTCTGGCCAAAGAATTATAATATGAAAATTGAAAATTAGAGTCTTAAAGCATCTGAGTTTATGACTAAGGTAGCATATAGCTATAAGATATGTTAATGTAAGATTCCTAAACAATGGTAGTGGCAATGGGGAAGAAAAGAAATGCGTATTATATCACAATGAAATCATATTCAACCACCTAAATTATTTCTTCCCTAGAAATCTCAATTTCAGAAAACAGAACCATTATCGATTTGTTCAATGCAAATAGAAAATTAAACACACACAAAAAAGGAAATTCCAATAGTCTTTCTTAATTTCTCTCTTTGGTTAACTCCTCATATATTCCATAAGAATTTCTTTGATATTCTATTTCCAAAAGACAGGCTTCCCTAATTATATGTCAAAAATACCCTTGACAAATAGTTGAATAGTTAAATTGTGGATAACGAGAGTTTATATTCCATTACATCATGTTAAAGGAAGTAAATAATGCGATGACAACCCATCCCAAAACCCCAACAGATTTTGCCTAAATATCAGTAAAGCATGCTAAAATATCCATATATCCATTATTACATAATAAATATTTAACAATTTTTATTTATTTTTGAACACAAGAGAACATTGCATTCATGGTAGATTGTGATATGTGCACTCTCATGCTTAGGCTATACATTAACCTCTGTCAGTACATTGTATCCTGTTCAACCTGCTTCTAAGGTTTGAAACCTTCCTATGACTCTTTGGCTCACCTACTTTCTTCACTACCTTTGGCAAGTTCTTAGAAGATATTTGCACATATTATTGATGTAAGAAAGATTGTAGCTTTAATAAACAATATACTTAAAGATCACAGGCATGAAACTTATTCCAGTGGGGAAGATAGTGGAACTATGTATGCAGAGTAGTCTACGGACTCTGCCTAGGTGTGTGCAACAACCAGATGCTTTGATGACCTTAGTCTGTTCAAGCCGCCATAACAAAATTGTATGGACTGCGTAATTTAAGCAACAGACATTTATGTTTTCAGAGTTCTGGAGGTTGAAAGCCCAAGATCAATGTGCCAGGATGGTAAAGTTCTGGTGAGGGTCATCTTCCTGGTTGGTAGATGACTGATTGCCTTGTGGCTGTGTTCTCACATGGCCTTTCTTCTTTGTGCACATCAAGAAAGAGGGAGCCCCAATCCCATGTTCTCATTATTATTACTATTAGTATTATTATTATTTTATAAGAACACCAATCCTATTGGATTAGGTCTGTACCCTTATGACTTCATTAAACCTAATTACTTCCATAAAGGCCCTATCTCCAAACATGGTCCCACTGAGAGTGGGGCTTCAACACAGGTATTTGTGGAGAACACAAACATTCGGTCCTTAGCAACCTGCAAATGCAAATTCCTTATAGCATGTTTTCAATATGGAATGTGATTTTTGGGCCACCATTATTTCAGATTTGTTATTGGAAAAATTCAGAGGGTTAGAGATCAGACCACGAGAGATACTCATACATTGATGATTTTTGTACTTTCTCCACCACCATCTCTCATCCTCTAAACTGGTCTCTACAATACATAAAAGTATTTCTGCAGCCCTACTCACTGCTTACCCACCCTGGCCTTCTATTCCATTCATCCATCCAGTCACACATTTATCTTGAAACTTGGTGTGCTTTTCCTTTCACTAGAAGCATTACTTCCTTTTCTCTACATAGCTGACTCTCTTTCTACATTCAGCTCTCCAAATGCCTATTTCTGACAACATATTGGTACCTGAACACCATATTGACCACCCATATTGGACCACACTCCCACCTACCCACACACTTGACAGTGTTCCACACTCCTTCATCCTGCTTCTTTCCATCTTTGCAGTTTTATATGATTATTTTTTCTCCCACATTAAGTTGAATACACCTATGACACCTGTTTATTGACTATTTTATTTCTAGTGCTTATCACCGAAAGGCTGGTATGTAATAGGTATTCAATAAATATTTAATAAATGAATAAAAGAAGAAATGAAAAACTAAATATTTAGCAGATAGTTGCTATGACACTGGTTGTTAATTTTATGTAGTGGCTAAGAAAGCAGCTTAAAAAATGTGGCCATCAAGAAGATTGATGAGGAAAGTTGACAGGCTAAATAAAATTTAAGATTTCTCTTGAGAATTTTTAAGAGATGAGTTTGTGTAGGTAAAGTGGGGCAGGAATATTTTAAAACATGTACAAGGGAGAATTCATCATAATTACTGACATTTTTGTTAATATCCCCCATTAATTATACACACTTATTATTTTGTACCAGAGTTAAATAGTTTAAATGTGTTACATCATCTCATACTGACATCAGTCCTATAGATAGGTTTTATAGTTGTATAGATAAGAAAACTGAGGCTCATAGAGGTAAAGTCACTGTGTACAATCCTCAATCTGGAAAGGGTAAAGGTTCCAGTAAGCTGGGGTCTTCTGACAAAAAAAAAATTATAGCTTTGAGCTCTATGCTACAATGGTGAGGAGGGGCATTGAAAAAATAAAATCAGACTAGAAGCGTTATTTTGAAATCGTAAAAAAGTAGCAATAACACTTCAGAATTTTAAAAAATACTGTAAATTCTCTCATGGGATCCTCATAGCAGCCTTGTTAGATAAATGGGAATTGTGACTATGGAAAAGAACAAATCAAGTTTTTTTTTTTT
>NW_012155452.1:89475-91792 GCF_000956105.1 Propithecus coquereli | reverse complement strand
TAGACCTCAGGGTTCCAATCCTTCCTTTAAAAATGAAAGGGATTTGACATAATAATATCTTTTGAATGCTTCCTATGTGCCAAGCATTGGTAGATTCTTTCACATTTGGTTACTCACTTAATCTCACAACAACCATGCAAAGAAGATAATATCATCATTTACGAAGAAAACAAGAGTGATTATATTCACTTTCCAAGGTCATAAAGTATATAAATGTGCAACCAGAATGGGGTATTTTTTAATATAAAGTCCATGCACATTCAATTACACAATTTTGCCTTCTGGCAATTATGTCTTGTTTATTTCACTATAAATTCTACCTACTGTCTTAAGATTTTTTGCAATTGACTGCTTTTACTAAGGTGGGTAAGCAGAGATTTTCTATAACATGATTCAAGCAAAGGGAGCAGCATTCATTAGTTTATTCACAGTACCAATAATTGATTTAGAACTCTATCAAGCACCATGAAAAGTGTTAGCTATAGTGTAATAAATAAGGCATTGCATTGGTCTTGATTAGCTCACTTCTGTAGGAGAAAGAGACACTAAAATAATTACAAAATAATGCTAAAAAGATTCAGTAGTACTTGGAGAAATTACAACATACTGTGGAAACACCAGGCAGGAGCTATTTGTAAAAACTGATATTTGAGGTGAGAATAAAAACCAAGAAAGTATACAGGTCAGACAAGGAAAAGGACAGAAGGGGGAACATTGGGAAAGTAATAAGGCAATGAGTATGGAATTATGAGTAACTGGCATAACTTTGGCATCAAATATATGGCAAGAAGACAAACCTGGCTTTCACAAAGAAAAAGTTAATTGATCTAGTATTTGATTTTTTATTCATTTAATCAGTCATTTTTTCTTCCAGTCATCTCTTTGGCATATATTCCCTGAATTCTTGCTAGCCACCAGGTATACAATGGAAGCAAATGATATGATAACTTTTGGAATTGTCACGAATGCTATGAGAACTTAGTAAGAGGAGATGGAAGATCGTTCATGTGTACACCACTTCACTGTACTGCCCTTTTCAAAGTTTTGGGAGGGTCCCTAGCAATATATTGACATGGACTGGTGATTCTAATTTTTAAAAATTGATGTATAGACTTTAATTTTTAGAGTATCTTTAAAGAAAAATTCAGCAGATAGTACAGAAAGTTTTCATACACTCCCTCCCTACTATACATCATCCAAATACAATTACCCTAATATTAATATCTTGCATTAGGTGGTACATTTGTTATAATTGATGAAGCACTATTGATAAATTATAATTTATTAAAGTCCATAGTTTACTCATGTATCCATAGGATTGTATAGCAAAAAAAAAAAAAAAGCCCTAGAAATCAAATCCTCTGTGCTTTGCCTCTTTATCCTTATTCTTCTCTCCCTGATACTCTAGCAATCACTCGTATATTTTTCTCCATACTTTTGCCTTTTCCATAATATCATATAGCTGGGATCGTACACCATGTAAACTTTGCAGACTGGCTTTTTCCACTTAGCAATATGCATTTAGGATCATCTATATCTTTGTGCAGCATGATCATTTCTTAGAATTGTTGAATAATATTCTGCTGTATACATTTACCACAATTTATTTTTTCATTCACGTATTAAAAGACATTTTGGCTGCTTTCAGTTTTGGGCAATTATATATACAGCTTCTATAAACATTCAAGTGCAGGTTTTGGTGTGGAAATAAGTTTTTACCTCATTTTGGTAAATATCTAAGGAGTATGATAGCAGGAACATATGGTAAGATTATGTTAAGCTTTGTAAGAAACTTCCAAAGTTTCCTAAGGGATTATATCATTTTGCATTCCCACCAGCAGTGAATGAATGTTATTACTTCTCTGCATCTTTGAAAGAATTTGTTATGGTGAGTTTTGGGGATTGTAGGCATTCTAATGCATGTGTAGTGGCAGGTCATTGTCGTTTTCATTTGCAATTCTGTAATAATATGCAGTATTGAATACCTTTTCATATGTTTATTTACCATCTGTATATCTTCTTTAGTGAGGTGTCTGTTCTGATTTTTTGCCCATTTTTAATTGGATTGTTAGTTTCTCATAGTTGAATTAGAAGTGTTCTTTGTATATTTAGGATAACAGTCCTTTATCAGATACAGGTTTTGCAAACATTTCCTTCCAGCCTATGCCATATATTTTCATTCCATTAACAGTATCTTTTGCAGATCAGAAAATTTTAATTTTACTGAGTTCCATTATCATTATCATTTTTTTTCTTTCCTGGATTGTGCTTTTGGTGTTATATCTAAAAACTCATTATCATAGATTATCTAGATTTT
>NW_012155452.1:87896-89425 GCF_000956105.1 Propithecus coquereli | reverse complement strand
GTAGGTTATAATTAAGAGCGGGAGATGGTATTGAAGACAGAAAAACTGTGAGCTTTCACAGTCAAAGTCATACAATTATTTATTGCTAAAATAATGATGAGTAGGCACTCCTTATGAATCTGAATTAAAGAGGTTTTTGTTTATTTATTTACTTATTTTGTAGGTAGGAACTGGTTACAGGGGTTTACATGACAAACCTAGAGAAAAGTAGTTGAGGTGGCACAGGAGAAATAAATCCTTAAAGAGCATTCTATTGATAAATGAGACAAGACTTTGTAACATATAAAAAAGATGATTCAGAAGAGACAAAAATGAATCTCAAGAATTAAGCCAGATAAATGGGTGAAATCTGTTTTCACACCTGAACATGGGTGGGGGGGGTTGATATTGGGGAGAAACTTTCTTGCCTTGAAGATGCTATCACTTAAGAAAAATACATGTATGTTCCAAGTGGACTGTGAAAATTCAACCAAAGTCTTATTTCAGTTTTAATCATTAACTCCACCTATTGTTGCCTCTGAGGAGGCACCAAGAAAAATACTTCTTTTCCCACTTACGTTCTGAATTGAGAGACAAAAAAGGATGGGTAGATAGAGGCCAAAATATCTAGTCTATTACTAATGGGGCATGATTGGAGGATAAGAGCCTAAAAGCACTTCCTGATCCTGAACCCCAGTATTAGGCAGTCACCCACACAGTCCCAGGATCAACAGGGATATATACTTTCTGTAGCTTCTTGCTCCCAAGAGGAAAAAGATGCAGCTCAGTTGATCATTTACAGTTATTTTTTCCCAAAATATATCAATCAGATAAATCACAGCTCTAAGGGACAAAGGCACAATCAGGAGAATATATAAGCCAGAGACCATGTCCAATGTTTCCATATATCTTACATTTTATTTATCGCTTTTTTTTTCCTGCAAGAAACTCAATATTCAGCTAGAAATGTGTTAATCATTTAAGTTGTTGATTATATCACTGAATAAAAAAGTTCTGGAGGGAGGCAGTTCCAGAGTCCTTGATTCGGTATCTCGACAATGGAAAAATTTAAATTCCTGTGATGTCTTGGGTTAACATCAGTGTTTCAATAGATTTGCTGCAGTTGCGAGTCTTCATATGACAGCAGCTATAGGCCTGAAAGAATTAAGTGGTCTTGTTTTTGAGTTTCTTTGCTTTTACTCAAATATGTGAATATAAACTTTCCCAGAAGCACCATATCAGATGTCTTATGATGTGTCAGTGGCCAGAATTTGGTCATTTTCCTAACTGTAATCTAATAACCGATAACTGGGAGTGGAATTACCACAAACGAATGAGACCCATCAGAGTTTATTCTTGGAGCTATTGAAAGAAACCACCTTTCCTGAGCTCATTTTTGGTCTCTATAAATTTGAAAAGGAAAAAAAGAAAAATCAGGATTTTTTTGGCAAGGAAGTTAAGAGTTTGAATAATGTTTATAAAATCATCTTTTTTCCCTCTGCCCCATTTCCCTTCTTACAATAAAGATAAATGTTTTTGGGAAAATTTAA
>NW_012155452.1:73484-75251 GCF_000956105.1 Propithecus coquereli | reverse complement strand
CTTTTTTACTTTTTCCATTATTATTTTTATTTTTTTGAAGCCCCTACTCTTCCACATTTCCTTCTCTTTGAGTGGCACTGGAGTGGACTAGGAAATTGTAGGATCTTGCTAAAGAGAAATTGGACTGAGTAAAGGTTGGGTGTAATGGTTTGTGGCTATCAGTTAATTCAGCATTTATTGAAGTTATTGATGGGTATCCAAGGTAAAGATGATTTGCTTGACAACCCCAGCTGCTATATGCAAACTCACTTGGCTTCCTGATACCACAAGTGCATGAGTAGTGAAGATGAACCAAGATGTGACATGTAGTCTGTGGAAAATTCTTCTCATTGTAAAATGTGCAAAATTAAAAGTGGAGGATTCAGTTTTCATTGTCACCTAGTCAAAATTAAAATTCTGCCTTGTCAGAAAGATGGAATAATATCGCACACAAAATAATTACTACATCACATTTGTGAGACTAATGTAAAATTTAATTTATTAGCATATCTATGATTGGGACATATATTTGCAACAAATATATTGCAGTGACCACACAGTGACCACAAATTTGTGTCATGTCATAAATTTCTCATCCCAACTAACAATCCTAAATGTAAAGTTTTGCCCACAAAAACAATTTTTATAAAATTGCTTTAATAAGGAAAGACTCTCAGAATACAAACTGTAAAATATGAAAAAATGATTTCATAAAAAGATAATTTATAAAGATATTATTTTATTGATTAAAGGTGTGATATTTGTCAATTTTTGAAAAAATTGTGTTGTGACTTTTTTCTCATTAAAAAACCCTATTCCACAGAATTGTGTATTTATAATTTTGTATTTTTAATACTTAAAGAAGGTTCACTACATTTTATAGATTACATAAGATTCAGAACACAAAATGTGGCTACGTTCCTGATTCTGAGGCTGTTTATGAACTGTATACATGATGAAAATCATGTCTTTTTTGTGTATTGAACCTTTTTTCATTGAGATACTTTTCTATAGTAATACTTTATGCCTTTGAGCCTCCTTTGACCAGTAGCAATTATAATTATGTAAGCTTCATTTTTGTTTGCATTGCAAACTATAATATATATTCCATCTTTTTGTTGTTGTTGTTGCAAATGATATGACTTTATTCTTTTTCTTAATTTCAAAATATTAAGGGGGCAGAGATGTTTTTGGCTACATGAACCACTTTTGTAATGCTTAAATTACAGACATAAGTGTGCCTGTCACCCAAATAATGTTCATTGCACTAGTTAGTTAGTCCATCCCCCCTCCCTCCTCCACCCTGCTTGATTTCCAGTGATTTTACTTCCCTCTATGCACATCTCTGCTCATCGGTTAGTTCCAATTTAGTAGCGAGTACATGCAGTGTTTGTTTTTCATTCTTTCATACTTTACTTAGGATTATGGTCCCCAGGTCCATCCCGTTCTTACAAAAGGCATTATTTCATCCTTTATTATGGCTGAGTAGTACTCCATGATATACATATAGCACATTTTGTTAATCCACAAATGAATCGATGGGCACTTGGGTTGATTACACATCTTTGCAATTGTATATTGTGCTCTAATAAATATTTAAGTGCAAGTGTCTTTTTGATAAAATGACTTCTTTTCCTCTGGGAAGATACCCATAAGTGGGATTCCTGGATCAAATGGTAGATCTACTTTTAGTTCTTTGAGGAATCTCCATACTGTTTTCCATAAGGTTGTACTAATTTGCAGTCCCACCAACAGTGCATAAGCATTCCTTTCTCTATGCATCCACTC
>NW_012155452.1:71175-73434 GCF_000956105.1 Propithecus coquereli | reverse complement strand
AACTTTTCTAAATAGCCACTAGCACCAGATGCTGTTTGGTTAATTCTATGCTATGCGAAGACCCCAAATAATAGCCACATGTCAGTTATGCTCACTGGAATGGATAATTTCCTTTATAATAGAAAAAAAAGTTTAAACCCAAACATCACATACAACCCGAATATATATATGTACTTGTCAAGGGACACATAAATCTTTGAGAAAACTGGAGATATATTGCTACACATAAGAAAATAAGATGTAAAGGAGAATGATTGAGGTTCTAAAACCACTAGATTTTATGTTATCCAGGGTTTGAATTTTTGTCCAATCCACCTAAACTTATTTTCTCTCCTCCTCTCTCTCCATTTTTATGTTGATTTTTCTGTCTTTTCAATTACTCCAAGATGTGGCTATAACATTAAAATTGCAATATAATGACAACTTCCTTGTTACAAATTTAGCCAGTCATGAGTGATTGCTTCTACCTTTATTGCCATATGGTTTATGATTCCAGTTGTACAACTCACCCAACTTTTTGTTAAAACACTGATGATTTCTAGAAAAAAAACTACAGAAGTCCATTGAGACATTGAGAATTAAGCATATGTGCTGACTTCATGAGTACTCTCCTTTTGAGACCATAATTTGAAAGAAGCATTGTTTTATGCATCTTTTAAAATATCCATGATAATCACTAACACAAATAACTGCTTCACTAAGGAAATGGATATGTTATTACACTATTTGAATTTAATAATCAATTTTATCATTTATGTTTTGTCAATTTGTTTTTTTATGTTTCCGGATAAAAATTAAAAACAGCCCCCTTAGCTTTATCAAATTACTTAAAACAATTTCATAAATGTTCTAAATGTGTTGGCTTTTAACAAGTCAATAGCAATCTAAAGTAGGAAATCCAGTTCAGTCCAGTGTATTGAATATATTAAACTCTTATTCAACTTAAGCCTGTCTAATTTTGTTACCCTGGTGGAGGTAGCAGGGGACTTAAAAGAAATGGTCACAAACTAATGTCATTGGTTTTCTTATGAACTGGGAAGCCAATGCTGACACTTAAATAGACCCCTTGGAAAATCCCTGCAAAGACAATCCTTGACATCATTCTTTGGTTACGAGTAATGATTCTGGCTAGCATTTTGTGACCTTGAACCTTAGTATTCATGGTTATTGTGGTCCACTCTGACAGGTGGGGGCACATCCTATCTTTAGGCTGCCCTCTTGGCTTCAGTCCATCTCTTCCCTGCCCCCAGTGTGCACTTATTGTTGCAAGACACAAAGCTTTGTCCATCTACAGTAAAAGCACAGTGCACTCCTAACGAAGCCTCCTCTTTACTCTGCCCCTAGGAAGGGGAAACTATCCTTAAATGTTTGGGTCAGGCATGGTTTTTCTGTATCCATCAGTCTCCAGGGCCACTCATGTCAGCCTCTTCAAACCATTTATTTGAGTGCCTCTCCCCTATATTAAAGTGTGGTATTAGAGACCAATTCCAGTTTTTTCCTCCTCAAGGACTGGTGAGTCGTAAGTACACTAAACATCTCTGCAACGAAATCCTCTTCCCCTCAGCATCCTTAACCTTGATGCTTACAGACCATTGATGGCCAAACCACCTCTACAAAGTCCAGAGCACCCTGAACAGCTAGTTTAGTGCCACACTTTAAGATTAGCGGTACTTGTTATGGACTCAACTGTTCTATCATTAGGGCCACAGCCTAACAAGTTTGTTGTTGTTGTTGGTAACATATTTTTATATTAAACCAATTAACACTTTTTTGAGCTATTATGTATGACAGGAATTCTAGGAACTTTATATATGCTGTCTATTTTAATCACCATAACACACATATAAAGCCATTATGATTCTTTTGTAGATAAAAACTTAAAATTTGACATTTTATATAACTCATTCAAGGTCAATCCACTTGTAAATGGCAGAGCAGAGATTAGACCTCAGGGTTCCAATCCTTCCTTTAAAAATGAAAGGGATTTGACATAATAATATCTTTTGAATGCTTCCTATGTGCCAAGCATTGTTAGATTCTTTCACATTTGGTTACTCACTTAATCTCACAACAACCATGCAAAGAAGATAATATCATCATTTACGAAGAAAATAAGAGTGATTATATTCACTTTCCAAGGTCATAAAGTATATAAATGTGCAACCAGAATGGGGTATTTTTTCATATAAAGTCCATGCACATTCAATTACACAATTTTGCCTTTTGGCAATTATGTCTTGTTTATTTCACTATAAATTC
>NW_012155452.1:68387-68975 GCF_000956105.1 Propithecus coquereli | reverse complement strand
GTCTGCGTCTTTATTAATTTGTTTCATCTATATGTTCAGTTGTTCCTTTAAAAAGTACTATCCTTTCTCCATTAAATTGGTCTTACTTTTTTGTCAAAGATCAGTTGACTCTATTTATATGGGTCCATCTCTGGGACCCCTATTTTATTCCATTGATCTATTTGTCTATTTTTTTGCCAATATCACTGTGTCTTCATTACTGTAGGTTTAAAGTAAGTCTTTGTTGAGTTTTGGGGATTTTCTTCATAAACACTCATGACCTCTGTAAATAAAGACAGTCTTGTTTCTTCTTTCCCAATCTGTATACTCTTTATTTTCCTTTTCTTTTCTTATTGCATTTGCCAAGTCTTTCATTGTAACGTTGAAAAGACTGATGAGGGGACATCCATAGCTGTTGTCAATCTTAGAGGGGAAGATCTAGTTTCCCAACATTCAGCATGATGTTAGCTGAAAATCTGATAATGTTTTTTATCAGCTTTAGGAAGTTCCCTATAATCCTAGATCACTGAGAGTTTTTATCAATTCTAAATGGGTGTTAATTTTTGTCAAATACTTTTTTTGCACCTCTTGATATGATGGATTATATTA
>NW_012155452.1:54225-55803 GCF_000956105.1 Propithecus coquereli | reverse complement strand
TCAAGAGACCAGAAATCATTTTGAGTATTCAAAACATAAATTTAAAACATGGTATTGTTTCCAATGGTAATTTAGAGCTGAGAAATCATCAAGGAGGAATTCGGGGGCTAACAGCAGCAGAAAGCCACTCCTAGAGAGAATAAAAGAACTGTCAAGGTTACTACTTTCAAAAACAAAACCAAGTCGGAGACAAAATTAGCAAATTGTGTTTATTCATAAATTCGCAGCTGGAAGGGAATAGATTGCTGTCACTTTTGTTTCAGCAAGAGTTCAGGTCCTTGAGAAAGATACTCCTGAGTTGTAGGAGGTACCCATATATCTCAAATGGAAGGACTCACAATTGTCAGCCCTTTTTAGTAAATGCGTGAAGAAAGGGAGGTCAGAGGCCTATGTCAAGCGTTGGCTAGAAAAACCAGTAAGTTCTTTTGACAGCCCTGAGCTTTACTAGACAGAAACTCAAAAGGAGTTGTCCCAGGGACACAACCTAACACTGCTAGAAGACATATTAAAGTTTAGTCAATTCTCTTAGAACAGAATTTTGGAATGACTAGACCTCAGACATTCCCTAATGTTATCAGTTTCTTTGGCCCCATGAATTGCCCCAAAGCAGAAGATTCCAAGAACGTGACGGAAACTTTTGAACTGAAACAATATATATCTCAGTGGGAATTAGTGGACATTAATCACCATGATCAAATAATCATCACTGTGCTTTGCAGATGTGTGTAAAAACCTAACGTTTTTGTATAATTTCTAAGCAGGAAGCCTCAATCGTGACTGGGATTGAATTTCCCAATCAGCTCAGTAAAATGTGACCTTAGAATGAAAAGAAACCAGATTTAAAGAAATTTTGAAATACATTTCACTTTATTTAGACCCAGGTTTGTGGCTATAAAAGACATTCTTTTACTAATATTTCACCAAAGACAACCTTTATTCAAAAGCTGGTCATGTATATTTCCCCTGAGTGACAAAGGTTTTCTTTCTTTGACACTAAACTTTTAAGGCTTGTCAACAATATAGAGCTCTAATTAACTAACTGGCCCACATAAAAACCATTTATAGAGGTAGAGATTACTAAATCCAGGAATGAATGAATCATTTATGGTAGCCGAGTCTGAATTAACATCAAACGGTGAGTCAAAACTCAAATTATATGCATTATCTGAAGTTTTAAAGTAATGTTTGACATTTGAAGGTCATATAACAGAGAGTCTTCAAAAAATGGAGACAGCTTTACATATATGAGATTGAAAGGACTGCATATTTTTTCAACAGAGGTTTAAAGTTTAAAGGATAGTGGAGATTGTTGCATATTCAACTGCTTATTATTTGTGACTATTTCTTGCTTTATTATCTTTCTTTAGAAAAAGGTAATGAATGTAAAGTCTTCTGTCAAAATGCAGCTCCTGTTCCTATATTACTCATACCTGATTTCAGCATAAATGTCATGCATTATGCGATGTGAATTTTTCAACACAGCCGAACACAGACTTTTTTCCTTATCTTTAATTTATTCATATTTGATAACCCAAAAGAAAATGTGCCTAACTGCATTTCTTGGTCTCAAAGCCACTC
>NW_012155452.1:51450-54175 GCF_000956105.1 Propithecus coquereli | reverse complement strand
TTTTGGTTACTATAGCCTTGTAGTAAAGTTTAAAGTCTGGTAATGTGATGCCTCCAGATTTGTTCTTTTCCTTAAGATTGCTTTGGCTATCTGGGCTCTTTTCCGTTTCCAAACAAAGTATATAATTATTTTTTCTAGGTCTGTGAAATATGATGCTGGTATTTTGGTAGGGATTGCATTGAATCTGAAAATCACTATAGGCCAGTATGGACATTTTAACAATGTTTATTCTACCAATCCAAGAGATGATATGTTTTTCCATCTTTTTGCGTCCTCTATAATTTCTTTCCTCAGTGCTTCATAGTTCACTTTGTAGAGATCTTTCACCTCCTTGGTTAGGTATATTACTAGGTATTTTATTTTCTTTGTAGCTATTGTGAATGGTATCGAGTCTTTGATTTGACTCTTAGATTTGACTGTTATTGTTGTATAGGAATGCTACTGATTTGTGTAGATTGATTTTGTAACCTAAGACTTTGCTGAATTTACTTATCAATTCCAGTAGTCTTTTGGTGGAGTCTTTGAAGTTTTCTAGATATAAGACCATATCGTCAGTGAAAAATGATAGTTTGACCTCATCTTTCCTGGTTTGGATATTATTTATTTCTTCTCTTGCCTGATTGCTCTGGCTAGGACTTCCAGAATTATGCTGAAAAGAAGTGGTGACAGTGGTCACCCTTGTTTTGTTCCAGTTCTTAGGGGGAGTGCTTTCAAGCTTTCCCCATTCAGTATGATGGTGGGTGTCGGTTTGTCATATTTGGCTTTTAAAATTTTGAGATATATTCTATGAGTAGTTTGTTAAAGGTTTTTATCATGAAAAGGTGCTGGATTTGTCGAATGCTTTTTCTGCATCTATTGAGATGATCATATGGTCTTTGTTATTGCTTCTGTTTAGGTGGTGAATCAGATTTATTGATTTACATATGTTGAACCATCCTTCCATCCCTGGAATGAAGCTGACTTGGTTATGTTAGATTATTTTTTTGATGTGCTATTGAATTCAGCAGAGAAAGAGCCACAGCTGCCTAGTGCCCCACCTGCTGGTCCCACCTGCAGGCCTCGTGAGCCACCTGGTCCCTTGCCCATGATCCTGCCCAGCAACATGCCCACAGTCCTATATGCTGCAACAGACCTGCTTGCCACAAGCTTCCCCCCACCACATGCCACCACTGTCCCCTGGATGCTCTCTATTTAATAAATAGTGCTGGGAAAATTGGATAGCCACATGCATAGAAATGCAACAGGATCCCTTTCTCTTGCCACATACAAAAACTAATAAACTAACTTTATTAACAAGCGGCAATTTTGGTAGTTATTTTAGAAATTGAAAGTTGCCATTTCTCATAGCTGGTTCAATTAAAGGCCCTTGTCCTAATGTAACATAATTACCAAATGGAATGTGTCAGCCTCACCTAGATGTTGCTGCAGAGAAAAATAAAGTGGTTTGAGAAAACTTTGTGGGTACTGGGAAATTTAAAAATTACATGGAAATTAGGTGACATTATGGAATTTGTATTTTTAGGCGTTATATGTGGTTCATGAATTATGTGGGAGACTTTTTTTCTTACAAGATGCTAAAATATTTTGTGGCAAACTATTTTTAGATGGTATAACAAAACGAATAATGTATAGACAAATAAAAAAGAGTTAATATATAAAAATATGTGAAAATTCTTGAGTCTAACTGGGGGATATAAGCATGCTCATTATATTAATTTTCAACCTTTATATGAAAATTTCCATAAAAATTGTTTAGGAAATTTTTTCACATAAAAGCTTTGTAAAAACACCTATCAGACTTACTGCCTTCTGATTGTTAATAGTGTCTCTGAGCTGATTATGTTGAGATTCCTGCTGTTTACCAAAAATCATGTATTTTGATAATTCAGGTTGAGAATCTAAAGTATGTATTTGCAATATCCCACTAAATAGCTTTTCCAATTTATTTACATTCTCATGCTCATAAATCTGAAACTAGACATTGCATTACATTTTATATTTAATGTTCTACATTATTTCTGAATAGATCCTTTGGGAAAAATGCACATACACATATATATGTGTATATATTCACATATATTTACAATTAAGCAACATTTCCTTCTAGTGTATTAAATGAGAGAGAAAGGGCTAAATAATAATCCTAGCTATTTTACCCTTTTATGAAAGAAATAGTATTTTAGAAGCTTGAAAATGACAGAGTGCTATGCTGAAACATTCCATGAAATTCAGGAATCACTGCTTCTGTGCTTCCATAGTGTTATTAAAATATTAAAAGGAGAGAAGGAAAAAGGAAAAAATAGTTTCCATCCCAGTCTGCAAAAAGGGATTAAGTATCATGGCATTGACATCTGGACTTCTAAGCAGGTGAATGGAAGGTCTATCCAGGATTGACAGCATAGTGACTTATATTTAATTCAAAATTACTATTCTTGTTATCTCAAATTCCTGAGAAATTTGCAGTATGGTGTCACAAATGCTGAATATGAACAAGATTGTCTCAAAGGCTAGTACCATATGTGTCAGATTTAAAATAGAAAGGTAATTTTCTTTTTTTGCTTGGATGATAAAGTGTTCACTAATACTTTGTTGGTATTTGCAATGCTAGATAATTCTAAGAAAATAATCATATATAGAGTTTATATTTTTTAGCCATCATATTGTTTCAATATGCATTTATCAAGAAGAAGGATTTTATATGGATAGAATTGTATATAAACACACA
>NW_012155452.1:45407-45730 GCF_000956105.1 Propithecus coquereli | reverse complement strand
TTATTTCTGAAAAAAAGGGTAATTAAATAACTTTCTTATAAAGAAGTATAGTTTCTCCTGTGTTAGAAATTGCATAATTATTTTCAACCTTGGCTACTCAATAGTAACAAGTGGAGACTTTTCAAAAATACACATGCTAATCCCCCCTCCAGACAAAATAAATCACAAACTCTGGAAGAAATTATTTTGTGGGATTCTTCAATTCATATTTTCTGATGCATTCTTTTAATTATTCCAGTGAATTTTTAAAATTTTATCTTGGCATTTACTTTGAGGTTTAATTTAAAAGCAGGTCTTAGTCACTCTTGACAGTTCCTCTTCTC
>NW_012155452.1:41613-43517 GCF_000956105.1 Propithecus coquereli | reverse complement strand
CTCTTATCTATAAAATCTGTACAGTAAACTTAAAAAATAGTGATGAACAATTCCATTCACAGTAGTAGGTATATCTGATTTTCTAGATAGGAATGTATACATCTGTTATAAAACAGTCTATGTACTGACATGCTGTAACATATTCTCTTTTCCTTTATATAACATAGGTTCTGATTAGAATTCAATGAGATTTTTGTCCCTTAAAGTGGCATTAACCTTTGTAGTCTCTGGGATTTATCTCATTTCAATCAGTTAACCATAATTAATGCATTTCTTTTTTAATAAAGAGTGCTTATCTCAGGTAAATAGTATGTAATATCTGGAAATTCAATATATTGCAATAGAGAATCTCATAAAATTAAAATGCAGTTGGTCAAATATGTGAAGTTAATTTTAATGGTCCTGTGAGTGAAAGACAACTAGGAATGTTGGTCCTGATAATTGAGGCAACAAAAAAATGCATCTAACATTTTGATCCGACTGTGATTGTACAGAAATAGAGGAAACTCCATTATTCATTTGTTGTGTTTGAAATTTTCCAAATGTGTAAGAGAGTATTATTTAAAAACACTAGTGCTAGGCATATTTATGTACTAATGAGTTTTGCTGTGTTTTAAAATTGGAGACAAACATTGGAGAAGGAAAAGTTTAGAGCTTTATTGTATTGGGAGGCGTCGTTACAATTTTAAAAGCCTTCAATATCCATAAAAGTATATGAAACTGCAGCGGAAACTGGGTACAGTGGAAACTGGGTACACATCAAAGAGTGCACAGCCTGTCCCAGGACATTAAAATTCAATATAAACAAAAGGAAACGTGTTCTGGTCAAACAAAATATATCCTCAGGATAAAATTGCTTAGCAGTCTCTCCAGTTTCTTAACTTCTTCCCAGTAACAAAATATTAATAATGGCTAATTGGTAATAAAAAAAAAATTCATTCTGCTCATTCTGTTGCTCTATTCATATGACCTTTTGTAAATTTGAGACAATTCAATGTTTATTTGTAATATTTTTCACATTGATATTATCCAATATGTTATACTAATGTTATAAAAAAATCATGTGTCAGGTCTATTCAACAAAAATAATCAAGAGTCAATTAATATGTTCATATAGGAAATATGTTTTGAGATGTAATAACAAAAACAAGATATATCCTCCCCCAACCTTAAAGAACAACAAGAAAAATAACAAAATGTAAGGAATCAAAAAATTTAGATGACATTGAAGATGCGAACCAACTGGGTTAATCTCTTCTACTGCTCCAATTTACTGTCATGAGAGATTTTCTAGGATGCAGTGAAGGGATGAGAAAACCAGGTGAAATCTGATACACTCTCTGAGCTGAGGATATGTGAAATTCTGGGGAAACCAAAAGACTGAAGTTTACAGGAGAAAATACTGGAGCGTTACACAGAGACAGAACTCCAATTATCTGCAGAGGATCAGGAACTCATTTTCTCAGATGAGTAATGATTGACACATGTGGGAAAAAAGAACCATAAAAAATATTTGAGGTTACAGTGCTTGGAATAGTGCTTGTTCCCATTAGACACTCCAGAAAATTTGTGATGTACAAGGGTTGGGTGCAGAACACAAAAGGAATGGGGGATCTTTACACCGATGATGTATTCAGTCCAGCTTAACAAATCTTAAAAGCAAGATCTAAAAAAATCAGGCAAGAGAAAAAAATAAAGGGTATTCAAATTGAGAAAGAGGAGGTGAAACTATTGCTTTTTGCTGATGATATGATCTTGTATCTATAAAACCCTAATGTCTCCACCAAGAGACTCCTAGAATTGATAAGTAAATTCATCAAAGTCCCAGGTTATAAAATCAATGTACACAAATCAGTAGAATTTCTATATACCAATACCAGTCAAACTGAGAGTCAAATGAAGGA
>NW_012155452.1:39860-41554 GCF_000956105.1 Propithecus coquereli | reverse complement strand
AGTTGGTTGATCTAGATATCTGCCTTACACAACCACCTCCTTCCGAGACATACAGATACAACACACTTGACTCACCCCACTGGCTCCCACATTCTGCATGACTTATGCAAAATGTCACGTGATCACCTCGTAGTCACAGCATGAACACATAGAACACATGCCTGCCTACTGTAAACCCACTCCTGGTTGGAAACCCACCTAGGTAATACCCTAGGTCCCAGTAAAGGCTTCAGCCCACAAATTGCTCTTTCTCTCTCTTTTGTTCCTCGCATACTGGTTGAGTGAACATGTCATGAGTGGCTGCCTGCTTTCTGTTGGCCCTGTGAGGTGTGCTGCTCTCTTCTCTCTTAAGTCTGTGAATAATAAAATGCTTTTGTTATTTTATGTGTTTATGTATTTTGGTTGAGTTGCCCCTCTGTGTCTCACTTAATCAACATTTGAACCTAACTTTCCTCCTTGTCAAGGATCTTCTAGAGATTGGCTACCTTAGCAAGAACAAACTGGACACAGGTCATATGAAAGTCACAAAACTAACTGACAGCATAAAAAATTTTTTGTGAGATAGACACCTGGTCATAAGTTGGAGAGGTATCCCATGAAAAACCCATTGCAAATATCTATGACCACATTTCCTGGAGCCCTGGCAGGACAGGGATAAAGTTTATAGTCACTGTCCAGTGAGAAACCTCAAGGCCAAATTAGAGACAAATTACAATTATATTTAGGCTATTTGTATTCAGCAGGCATATCAAAGAAGTGTTGCTAAATTTTTATTCCATCATATTGGGTATCAAACAATATGATTTATCCTATTATTAATAATAATTTTAATCACTTGATAAAGGTGGTATCTGCCAGGAATCTCCACTATAAAATCATAATTTTTGTTTTATAATTAAAAAGTACTTTATGGGAAGGTATTATTTGATTCTCTAAATATAAAATAAAAGTATTAGTATTTAAGGACACATGCAAGAATATGTATCTTATTCTTTATGGCAAGAAAATAAAACAATTGAATATGTATTGATAGGACAGTAACTGCATAAATTATGCTACATATGCAGAATTTAATAACATGCATGCATTTAAAAATTGAATTCTATGCCATTGATTTATAAGATATTCATAAAGTATTGCATAAAATAAAAATTTGAGAAAAACAAGATGCATTAAAGTTTTAATAGAATTAGAATTTTTTTGTAAAGCAAAATATGTATGTGTTTCATAAAAATTAAATACCCCCTACATATGATTTCTTATTAAGTGTACAATTGTTATTGAGCTAAGCAGTTATGAGAAGGAATCATTTCAGGAAGAGAAGAAAATTAGGGTGGAGAACCAAGTCAAAGAAAAACAAAACTACATAAAAAACAATTAGAAATAATTACATTTATCCATATATATTAAATTATGTGAGTGGTATACATATGAAAAATTGAATAAAATATTACAAAATAAATTCTATCAGAGGCTCCTATTATAACACATTTAGACATTTAATTGGTACGTGGGTTGACCATTTAAATGAAAATTCCATATTTATAGATGTGTCTGTGTATTTCTAGCCTGTTTTATTAATGCCAATATATAGTAATATTATGTCTTTACATTATTGATGTAGTGTGGTAAAAACATCTATACAAAATATTTTAAGAAAAACTGTGAGAAAATATGTGAATTACAAATATATA
>NW_012155452.1:37436-39810 GCF_000956105.1 Propithecus coquereli | reverse complement strand
ATGATACATTCTATAAAAAACAGTTCATATGTACATGACAGCATACAAAGAAATCATAAGAAAATAGTGAAAAGCTTTAAAAAAATCATATCAAAACATGGTACCCAGCACTATAACCTTTATTTAGAAAATTCCAACACAGGCACTATGGCAGCAACTTACTCAATAGACCGTCTTGTCTGATCCAAAATACTTATACCTACATTATGAATTCAAAAAAACTATAAAGAACTCTTCTCAAACAATTGTGTAACTGTTTGCAAATTTTTATGAGAAATTTGTCTTTAAGAAGGAAATTAGAATTCAATATTTAAGACATTTGAAAGGAGAAAGTCAATAAAGTGATAAAGATGAGATGGATAGTAAGAGGGAAGCGGTGACCCTGTGTCTTAGTAGGTTGAGTTTGTGCAGTGTTGCATAACAGCTATTGAAAAGGGCTTTTAAAAGGCTATTATTCTGTTCTAGTGGAAGTATTGAGAAACTATCTTTTTTAACTGAAAGTTTTTAAGTCTCAATTTTTTCTTGTATGCCTGTTTCTTCCATTTCTCAACAGTGAAATGATACACTGTGAAGTTTTTGCTTTTGCTCAGCAGTTCTGTGATTGGAAATGGTCTACTTGAAAAATGCCAAACACCTCCCCAGGCCTGTTTTAGTAAGAGAGTGGTAACCTTTCCCCCTGCCAAACGCACAAGTGTAGTGTTACTTAGAGGGCATTCTGCACCATCTTTACAAGGGTGTAAAACCTCAAGAAAGCAGGTCTGAGCAGAATTTATTGCTTAATAGAAAGTGGAGATGATCAGGAAGTCCCAAATGCTAGCCAAGATTGTTCAAACTTGCAGACATATGGCTGTAGGACGTTTATAAATAAAATGAAAGTTTGATCAAATTGTCAACATAAAAATCACAAAACAAAAATACCAAAGACATTCACAAAAGATTGATATGTATCTGAAGTTCTTAGAAAAATATGGCATTTTATACAATTTTGGAATAGGTAAATTATTTGGATATTAAGTTATACAGAACCTGAATTTTGAAGGAAACCAAAGCATTTTATGTCTTTTAATGAATTAGGATTTCCAGAGAGATTAGGTGAGTCTTCCTAGACCATGCAAATAGTAAATGCCTGAATTTGCAACATGTGGAAAATAATATATATATATATATATATAAAGTTATATGCAATTTAAGCTGAGATTTAAAAAAATAAAGTATGTTAAAAAATTAGCTTATAGTCCTAAAATTAAGAATCTTTGCATGAATAATATTCTGAGGCCTATAGTTTGATTATCTTATTTTATGGGATTTATTATAGTGAATTTTTTATACAATGATTAAATTTGAGATAAAATTCTAACAGCTCCTCTTGTCCATATCTTATTTGACCTCATCAGGATTCAAAAGTCTGACCATTTTTTTCGTTTTCAAAATACATACTTCTTTATTTTCATGCATCACCCCATGGTTTTATTCATGCAGGTCAGTGCACCTCTCCAGTTTCCTGAAATGTCTCCTTCTCTATCTAATAAAATTTTATGTTCTACAGTGATCTCCTATAAGCACATTTTCATTCTCATTCTATACATCTCCCTATGTGAAGACAAGAATCTTCAGAGTTTAATGAACAGAACTACAATCAAACCAGTTTCAAAAACAGAAAAAGGGGAAATATAATTTTGTCTATTCCCATCACCCATGACGTTCACCTGCAACATTAACCACATCTACATATCTAACAAATGAGTTTCCTTTTTTTTCATCCTTTTCCGTTCTCCCCCAATCATCTTAAACTCATCAGCTCTTACTGAGATGTCTGCAAAACCAACTTGTGATACATTCCTCCCTCACACAGCTGTTATAATGGATTATGAAGTGATAATCCAAGCCTATCATTCTTCAAAGGAAATTTTTTAAATGATATTGAGAGAAGTTTTTTTTCCTAAAAAAATTGTTTATTTTTTCTTTGGTTTTTAGCAGTACTATTTAGTTCATTAAAATTTCAAAACTCAGAATTTCTGAAAACTTTTACATTTAGCTTTCACATACTTCGTTTTATTTATGTCTAAGAATGTCACTTAAAAAGTGACTGAAGACTGAGACATTGAAGAAAATTGGAAAGGGAGGAGGGAAAATTATTGAAGTGGTCATGGTCATAGTTGCAAAGCACATGGTGAAGGAGAGTTGGCAATTTCAGATAAGTTGTCAGACTCAGAATTACAGATGGATACGAGTAATAACTAAAAATACATCATTGTAATTTAATACCATAACAGAAAAAGTTACAGATGTAGAGAAAGCATTTGACAAAATGTAGTACCAACTTTTCTTACAACCTTGTCAAAATTCACACAGCCAGTCTGTAGGTTCAACTCTA
>NW_012155452.1:23922-25916 GCF_000956105.1 Propithecus coquereli | reverse complement strand
ATTGAGATAAAAAATAAAATGTAGGCTGGAGGAGCCAAGATAGTGGATGAGAAAAGCCACCAGTCAGAGTGTCTCTGCAAAAAAGACAAATTTTAGAAGAAAGAGAAAAAAATAAGCTAGCAGAGAAACATAGATCGGGTGAGGGTCAGAAGGAAGGATGCCTGAAACTACAGGAGACTCCACGGAAAGACGTTGCGGAGGAGAACTGGAAGGAGAAAGGTCCCCAGAGGCTTTGAGACCAGCGACAAGGGTAGGTGGAGCAGTTAACTTTCCCCTCCCTTGCATCTCAGATTGTTGGTGGGCTCCTGAGCAGTTGGAGAGACCTGCCGACACCAGCCCAGAGACGGCTGCCGCCAGTGAGCAGTGGCCTCCTGCAGACATGGTGACGGGCTCTCAGCTCCCTCGGGGCACATCCCGGTGCTCGGACCTGAGCCTATCGGCAGACGCCATAATGCTCCATTCTCTCCTCCCCCCTCCCTACTTGTGGGTGTCCAGAGAGACAATTTAGTGGTCACATGGAGGCATGTACAAGGAACAGGACCTTTCCTTTTGGGGCCCTACAGCAGACTGAGGGATACTCAGACTGCGAGCTCCCTACCTGCCAGCCCTCCCAGGTGCTGCTTGCCTGCGAATTCCAGGAGAGCAGGGCAAATCCCCAAGGTGGAGTGAAATCGATCCAGCTTGGGCACGCTGTAGGTGATTCAAGACCAGCACCCCTCCCCCTGGCAGGGTCAGGGATTGATCTCCAGGGCCCAGGGGACAGGCCTGCAGACCAGACCCACTACACCCAGGTCACTATTGCACTGCCCTGGGGCACGGAGGAGAGATCTGTAAAAGAGCCTACTGAGGAGTGTGTGCCTTCAGGGGTGGATCAGCGTGCCTGAGCGGCAGGCCTCCTCCCAAAAGAGGGCTATGCACCCAGCTCAGGTTGCGATCCTGGGCAGGGAAGGTCCTGGTCCACGTCACAGCCAGGGGAGATCCATCGACCTGAGGTCCTGCTTGCTAGCAGAGGCCTGGGAGAGGCCACGGAGAGGGGGAGGGTGGAGGGGAGCGAGACCTGCTCCAGAATGTGAGTCTCACACAGTCCCACTCCCCAAGCCCAGACTTTCAGCTGAGTTAAGCCATTTCAGCCCCTTCCGGCAGCTTTGCACAAAAACAAAGAGCAGACCTTTGACCCCTGCTAACAGCAGCTGTGGAGACTGAGAGCAGGCTTACCCAACCCAGCGTCACACAGACTCACTCCCAGTCCTGCCCCCACTGAGCTGGAGAACAAGGACACATCTGGAAGTCCCAGGGCCCCACCCACCACCCGAGGCACAAGAGGGCCTCTCTAGAGGAACAAGAGCTAGCTACAGGACCCCAAAACAGCATGCTCCTCCCTGCAAGTGCCACCTACTGTCAGGGAGGTCATCCTGCACACGCTTTTACTGCATCTACTGATTCATCATAAAGGCTGGGGTCAAATCTAACCTACAAACACCACCGACTGGCTCAGAAACTAAATAGGGTGTGTCATTATCCAAAGGAAAATCTAAAGGCAAGAAGGAACAACTGATCCAGATGGGAAGGAACCAGCGAAAGAACTCTGGAAGTATGAAGACTCAAACGGAAAGCACACCCCCAAAGAGGAAAAACAGCTCCCCATCAATGAACATTAACCAAACTCGAACACTAAAATGATAGAAGAAGAATCCATTCAAACATGGATTGTAAGAAAACTGAATGATATGCAAGAAAGAATGGATAACCAACACAAAGAAACCACAAAAAAAATACAAGACTTGGAAGAAAAATTCACTAAAGAAATTGGAATATTAAAGAAAAATCAAACCGATCTCTTGGAAATGAAAGGCTTATTTAGGGAACTACAAAACACCGTGGAAGGCCTCAATAACAGGGTAGATCAAACAGAAGAAAGAATCTCAGAGATTGAAGATAATTCCTTCCAATTAAATAAGTCAGTCACAGAGATCGAGCAGAAAATTAAGCAAAAA
>NW_012155452.1:21724-23872 GCF_000956105.1 Propithecus coquereli | reverse complement strand
GCTACAAAAAAAAAAAAAAAATACATAGGAATATACTTAACCAAGAAGGTGAAAGATCCCTGCAAGGAGAACTATGAAACACTGAAGAAAGAAATCACAGATGACACAAACAAATGGAAAAACATATCATGCTCATGGATCCGTAGAATCAACATTGTTAAAATTTACACACTACCCAAAGTGATTTAAAGATTCAATGCAATTCTCATCAAAACACCAATATCATACTTCACATATCTAGAAAAAAATAACTCTACACTTCATTTATAACCATAAAGGAGCCTGAATAGCCAAAGCAATCTTAAGCAAAAAGAACAAATCTGGAGGTATCATATTCAGACTTCAAATTATACCACGAGGCTGTAGTAACCGAAACAGCATGGTATTACACAAAAATAGAGACATAGACAAATGGAACAGAACAAAGAATCCAAAGATAAAACCATCTACATACAGCAAACTGATCTTCCACAAAGCAGACAACAACATACACTGGGGAAAAGAAACCCTATTAGTAAATGGTTCTGGGAATATTGAATAGCCACATGTAGAAGAATGAAGCAGAACTCCTATCTCTCAATGCTTGCAAAAATTAATTCAAGTTGGACAAAAAACTTAAATTTAAGGCATGAAATCACAACAATTCTAGAAGAAAATGTTGGAAAAACTCTTCTAGATACCAGCCTAGGCAAAGAATTTATAACTAAGACCCAAAAGGCAATTACAGCACCAATACAAACAAATAAATGGGACTTGATTAAATTAAAAAGCTCCTGCACAGCTAAGGAAATAATCAACAGAGCAAAGACACAACCTATAGAATAGAAGAAAATATTCACAAACTATACATCTGGTAAAGGGCTAATATCCAGAATCTACAGAGAACTCAAACAAATCAGAAAAAAAATAAAATAAAAAACACAAACGACCCCATTAAACAGTAGGCAAAAGACTTGAATGGAAGTTTTTTAAAAGGGCATTAGACAAATAGCCAAGAAACACATGAAAAAATGATCAATGTCACTAATCAGAGAAATGCAAATTAAAATTACAATGAGATGTCACCTTACCCATTAGAATGGCTTTTATTAAAATGTCGAAAAACAATAGATGCTGGTGTAGATTCAGAGAGAAAGGAATGCTTATACATTGTTGGTGAGACTGTAAATTAGTACGTCCTCTATGGAAAACAGTATGGAGATTCCTCAAAGAACTAAAAGTAGACCTACCATTCAATACAGCAATCTGACTAGTGAGTATGTACCCCAAGGAAAAAAAGTCATTTTATCAAAAAGACACCTACACTCAAATGTTTGTTACAGCACAATTCACAATTGCAAGGATGTGGAATCAACCCAAGTACCCATAAATTCATGAGTGGATTAACATAATGTGGGATATGTATGGAGTACTACTCAGCCATAAAAAAGGATGAATTAATGCCTTTTGCAGCAATCTGGATGAAATTGGAGACCATTATCCTAAGTGAGGTATCTTAAGAATGGAGAAACTAACACCACATGTACTTTCTAAGAAATTAGAACTAACTGATGAGCACGGATGTGCACAGGGCTAAGTAAAAGTCACTGGAAATCAAGCATGGGGGAGGGGAGAGAAGAAGGGGGTAAAAACCTACCTAACGGGTACAAAGAGCACTATTTGGGTGATGAGCACATTTAAATCCCTTATTCAAGCATTACAAAAAACTACCTATGTAACAAAAATATTTGAACCCCCTTAATATTTTGAAATAAAGGAACAGGTGGAAAAAATCAACTTGTTTTCAAATAATGTCAAAAATATGGTATATATACACAATGGAATATTATTTAGCCATAAAAACAATGAAATTACAGCAATGTGGATGCACCTGGGGGACAATATGTTAAGTGAAATAAGCCATACATAGGAAGACAAATATCTCATGGTCTCATTCATATGTGAGAGCTAAAAAAGTTGATCTCATGAAGGTAGAGAGTTTAAAACAGTGGTTACCAAAGTATGAGAAGGGCGAAGGGGCGGGGGAAGTCGAAAGAGGTTGAGTAATGTGTACAAAAATACATTTGGATAAAAAGAATAAGTTCTGGTGTTCAATAGCTCAGAAGAATAACTATAGCTATCATTAATTCATTATATATTTCAAAATAG
>NW_012155452.1:17843-18245 GCF_000956105.1 Propithecus coquereli | reverse complement strand
GGTTCTCTCAATAAATGTGAATGGTTTGAACTCCCCTCTGAAGAGACACAGGCTGGCCGAATGGATAAAAAAAAACAAACCAAGCATCTGCTATCTCCAGGAAACACATCTAATCTGCAAGGATGCATTTACACTCAAAGTAAAGGGGTGGAAATCAATATTTCAAGCAAATGGAAGCCAAAAGAAGGCTGATGTGACAGTTTTGATCTCAGATAACTTGGTTTTTAAATCAACAAAAGCAATGAAAGACAAAGAGGGTCACTGTATAATGGTGAAGGGTACACTTTAACAAGAAGACATAACAATTCTAAAGATGTTTGCACCCAACTTAGGTGCACCCAGATTCATAAAGCAAACTCTACTTGATGTAAACAAATTGACAGACAGCAACACCATAATAGT
>NW_012155452.1:11640-12739 GCF_000956105.1 Propithecus coquereli | reverse complement strand
GATGGACACGCTTGAAACTCGGACTTGGGGGGGAGGGGGAGCAAGGGCCACATACGTAACCTAAACATCTGTACCCCGGTAATATGCTGAAAAAAAAAAAAAGGTAAAATGAGACAGAGAAAATAAAATAAAATAAAATGCATAAGATAAAAAATACATTTAGTCATATGTATAGCATATTGGACATTGGAAAGGAATGTCAAATAAGGAAAGATTGGTGAAATCGTTCTACAATGGAAACTATTTAAAATTAAACATAGAAAAATTAAGGAATATGGCTCCAGGCCAAATCTCATATGTGATCTTTCAGGCCATGCCAAATGTAATCATAAAGGCTTTCCATGGCAGGTCTCAAGGAGGAAAGCTGCCCTCCACAAATAAGACTTGGTGTACAGCTAGTGTACTGTAGTCTCTGAAGGTAGTTACAGTCAAGGCTCAGTCCCACAAGGTGAAGCTGGCCATGCTTTTATGTAGACCTGCATTCTTAGTCCCAATACTTTAATTCAAAGGCCTCCTTAGTAAGGGGTCCTCAAGGCACTCGCAGGCATTTCTTTGTTGTGAGATATTTAACTATAACAAATATGAATAATTATTAAACAAAATTTATTTTTTCTTGATTCTTTCTTGATAAATTGTGCTTATCTAGAGTTTTAATTTGTTTTTTCCAATATACTATACAAAGTTTATTAATCATGTTCATCAATTTTATTCAAAAAACGTACAACATTTGCATGTCCCCTTTTCCATGCCTAACATCTTTATCCGTGCCTTCTCAATTGAATTAAAATTATCATACTTTAATTTTCAGTTCATTTTTCCTTGTTCTCTGCATTTTCTTCTCATCTGGCATCATCCTAACTTAACCTGTCTTTGTTCCCTTGCCATCTTCCATATTGATTACACATTGCCATAAAGTGCCATCCTTCATCCCTTACTTAACTGCCCTACTTAAAAATTTTTAGGCACTCCTCATTTTTTTTCAAAAAACAAAAAAAAGAAAAATATTTTACTCTACCAAAATTGAATTTCCACAATAGAGACTGAAAAGGTTCATTGACTCAACAGTAATGAATATGTAACTGCTACATGTCAAGTATGA
>NW_012155452.1:9288-10035 GCF_000956105.1 Propithecus coquereli | reverse complement strand
AAATTGTTTATTTCTTGTGGAACCTGAAGTACATGCTATATGTTTGAAAAAATCACTGTTTCATAAGCTTATATTTTAAAATGTAATGTCTGAATTAAGGTTACAATATTTACCCTCTAAGTTTGTAGATGAATATCATTTCCTTTTAAAATTTTATATAAGTAAGAATGCACATATTCTCAAGGAGTTTAAATTATCCTTTAGACCTGATAATCATTGAGATTAAATTCTCCCACATGATGTATTAGTAGACACTGTTCAAAGTTTTCTAGAAATTCTAAGAATAAAATAGTTAAAATTGCAAAAGCATAGTTGAAGCTATTGGATTTCTTTGCTATATTTACTTTACACATACAGAAAATCAGAACTTAATTGCCATTTATAACTGATAACTCTGCATCTCTTAGCTCTGAAGAAAGTAAAATAGGCTTTTATAATATGCAATAGAAATTCATCCAGACACATGTAATAACATTTGCTTTGCTTGCTTATTAGATTAGCACTCAGTGGAAGTGCAGTACTTGTTATATACCTACATTAAAATTTTGTGTAATATTCATTAAATAATTTTTAATATCATGGGTGGAGTATTGAAATCATTCTTCAATGTCCATTTTATAGTTTGAATAATCCATCAGAAAAATGGGAAATTATGCATGTTTTCAATTCTATTCTATTCAAACAAATGTGTCTTTGTTTGCTGGTATGGTTACTGTTATGCAATATAGTGCTACAAAGGACAGAATT
>NW_012155452.1:5220-7460 GCF_000956105.1 Propithecus coquereli | reverse complement strand
TGCCATTAATAAAACTAATCATGATATTCTTAAAGAAATATTGAGCTTCAAAAAAGTATATTTTTATACGCCAACAGAAAGCACTTCGATACCATGCAGACCTACAACTGGAGATAATTTTATAAAACATATTTACATTAGGATAATAGAAAGTTTACTTATGATTCTCTTGGTATCACAAAGATGATCAGTTGTGTCTAAATACTGTGTGCAGGTCTATTTCCACAGGGTCATAAATACATTTTGCAACCCAGATAGTTGGTGCTGAGACTTTTAGTTCCAATACGGTGGAGGCGAGGCAAGCTGGTTTCTCTCCTCCCTCAGAAAATGGATAACAAATGTACAGCAATGAGATCTACGCCGGCACCAATCCAGAGCTCAAGCATCAGAATGATACAGTTCTCAGGGCCACAGAAAAGGGGAAAAGCTCTGAGGAATCATTAGGAAAATCAGATTTCCACATCCACAAACAACATCTCCCCCGCCACCTGCCACGCAGAAAACCTGCCCCCAACTCAGGGTTTCTAACATGAAAAGAATGAAATTGAGATGTACAACCAGCTTCCCTCCTTTTTCAGTTCCCTGGTGGCAGGCTTTTCCTTCCCTGAACCCATGAGAAGCAAAGTATCTTGACCTCCTGAAAGGAGAAATATCCTGGGGGACAGGCAGAGATCAATAAGGGAGGCAGGACTACCACCCCCAGTGCCGGAAACTCTGCTCTGTAACTCAGCCAAAGGAGACACCAAATCAGAGTGGCTGTTTAACAGCACTGAACTGGAGGAGATATGTTCTCCAGGTCCCCTAGGCAAGAACCCCTAGCCAGTCTTCCTACACTGCCAGGATGATCCCTTTGGACCTCGCCTATTTGGGATAGGCAGTTCTCTATTTATTAGAGCTGAGGTGAATGTGGGCTTAAGGTACCACCTGGAGCCAAAGAGGAAGCAATGGCATAGCAGTGAAGTTTCACCAAGCAAATATATTCAATAAAAAAGAAAACAAGCCAGACAGAGAAAACTGTAATAAATAACTAATCCTTCAATGCAAAGACATATATGTATACTTACAAGATACAACAGCAAATAGGGAATCATGACCTCCCCAAAAGGACAAAACAAAAGTCCACTTATTGACTCTAATGAGATGGCAATTTGTTAGCTCTCTCACCAAGAATTCAAAATAGCAGTTTTAAGAAAACTCATTGATCTGCAAGATAACACAGAAAACCAATTCAGAAATTTAACAAACAGATTGAATTAATTTTAAAAAATTAAACAAAAGTCTTGGAACTGAGAAATGCATTTGCTGAACTGAGGAGCATTTTAGAGGCTCATAACAGAAAAATGAACAAAGTAGAGGAAAGAATTAGTGAACTTGAACACCAGCTATTCAAAAATGCACAGTCAGAGAAGAAAAAAGAAAAAAAAAGAATAAAAAGGAATGGAGACAGCCTACAAGATATATAAAATCACCTCAAAAGACCAAATCTAAGAATTATTGGTATTCAAGATAGGGCTGGGCAAGAGCAAGGAGCAGAAAGCTTATTCAAAGAAATAATAACAGAAAACTTTTCAAAACCTGAGAAAGATACAAATATCCAGGTACAGGAATGTCTTAGAGCACCTTACAGATTCCACCGAAATAAAACTGTACCAAGGCAGATGATAATCAAACTCTCAAAAGTCAAGGACAAAGAGAGGATACTAAAGCAGCAAGAGATAGGGAGAAAATAACATATATTGGAGCTCCAATTCATCTGGCAACAGAGCTCTCAATGGAAATGATACAGGACAGGAGTTTGAGATCAGCCTGGGTAACACAGTGAGACCCAATCTCTGCAAAAAATTTAAAAATAGGCCAGACATAGTGGCTCACATCTGTAATCCTAGCACTTTGGGAGGCAGATGCAGGATTGCCTGAGGCCAGGAGTTCAAGGCCAGCCTGAGCAAAAGTGACACCCTGTCTCTACTAAAAATACAAAAATTAGCCAGCCATGGTACACGCCTATAGTCCCAGCTACTTGGGAGGCTGTGCTAAAAACCTTCTGCACAGCAAAGGAAACAATCAAAAGAGTGAAGACGCAGCACACAGAATGGGATAAAATAATTGCAAAGTATACATCTGACAAGAGATTAATAACCAGAATATATAAGATCAAATAACTCAATTGTAAAAAAAATCTGATTACAAAATGGGCAAAAAATTTGAACATATATTTCTCAAAAGAAGACATAGAAATGAAC
>NW_012155452.1:2940-3485 GCF_000956105.1 Propithecus coquereli | reverse complement strand
TTTTAAAAGATGAAAGCATAAAAATAAACAAAAATCCATGTTAATGGGTATGTAATATATAAAGTTGTAATTTATGACATCAATAACCTAAAGTGGGGGAGAACAGGGCTAAAAAAAAGTTTTTGCATGCAATAGAAATTAAGTTGCTATTAGTTTAAAACGGACTGTTATAGCTTTAGAATGTTTTGTGTAATCCCCATGATTAACAACTACAAAGAAAATATTTATAGAATACACACAAAAGGAAATGAGAAAGAAATACAAATTTGACACTACAAAAGAGTCACTTTATATGTGAACACACAGATAGGTTGAAAGGGAAAGGATGAAAAAAATATTCCATGCAAATTGTAATCAACAGAGCACAGTGGTGACTATACTAAATAGAGACTATCAAAGAAACCCAGTGTTAGTTCTTCAAAAATATTAACAACTTTGAGAAATCTTTTTCTAGATTGATAAGAAAAAACTTTAAAAAGAGAGAAGACTCACTAAACCAGACCACATAACTTTGGCTTCCTAAGATCACACTACTAGTGAAGTTT
>NW_012155452.1:0-353 GCF_000956105.1 Propithecus coquereli | reverse complement strand
ATAAATGTTGATTTACTATTTAGATAGATGTTGATTATGAAATAGACTCCTTTTCTCAATTATCAAAAAATGACTTAATACAATGAACATGACCAGTCCATTGATTAATATGACAAGTTGCATATTCAGTATCTTATTTAAAACACTGCATACAGATTAAAGATTTGGGAGAATCCAGGTTATGTCTAATGACTGTAGAGCAATCGGAGAGCAATTTGCCAGAGCTAATTACTTTTAGAAATTGTTCTATGCAAAAATTGGGATTTGATTATTCTCATTTCTCCTTTCTCATTTCTTTATTGCTATGACCTCTGTGAGTTCTAACCACTTCTCTAAAATTTAGGAAGACAGAA
>NW_012155451.1:6821-9250 GCF_000956105.1 Propithecus coquereli | reverse complement strand
AAAAGAGTGAGACTCTGTCTCAAAAAAAAAAAAAAAAAGAAATGGGAACATATGTTCACTAAGAGTATGCCACAGCCAAAAACTGGAATCTGCTCAAATGACTATCAACAGTAGAATGGATAAAGTGTGGTAATCATATAATGGAATGTTGTACAGCCATGAAAATTAATGGTACACGAAACGAGTGAATCTCACATGCATAAAACTGAGCAAGAGAAGCTAGACACACAACAAAGTATGCTATGACATCGACACAAAAGTCTAAACAGGCAAAACTAATCTACAAGTTTAAAACTCACGATGGCGATTATGTTTGGAGAGGAGGTGGGAGTAGAAATTGGATGTGCAGGACGGAGACTTCTGGGGATCTGGTGACCTTCTCTTTATTGATCTGGGTAGTTTTTATGGGTATGTTCCACTCTGTGATAATTTATGGAGCTGTACTCTTAGGATTTCTGCACTTTGATGTATGTATGGTTGATGCCAATATAAACATTTTCTTTAGAACCTTTTTCTTTAATAGAAAAAAATTGTTAACTGTTTAGGAATAGAGATAACATTATGCCCAGATATCAGCTGCAGTCGCCCTTTCCTCAATCCCACCTCCACCTTCCTTTCTGTGTGGGGTGGGATAACAAACATTTTCTCCAGTATATGCACACTTCTATCTCTGATTTCCTGTTTATGAGAAATTTGCCAATTCTTTTATTTTCTTCCTTTCTGCTATTTTCTTTTTTATACCTTCAGTTGATCCTAATGTGCAATACGTCCTCTTCCTTAATTTCCTCCCAAAATACTCACAGAAACCCCATGAAGGTCACAGACTTTTACTTATGATTTACAGCAAATGTGGCAAGGCAAGAGGATTACGCAGATCATAGGACTTATCCTTCAACTCTTTGTCAATATCTTTATCCTCTCCCCACCCACACAACCTTCTGCTGGAAAATTTTTGCAGTTTATCTCCTCTTCTTGGATTCCCATTCCCCATAATGTTTCTTTCCTTCACCTAACTCGTGTTTTTTCTCTTCTCCCCATAATTAAATAACTAAATAAATGGAGAAGTGATAGCTTCACCTTACAATATAAATCAAATTAATAAATGTAGATGGAAGAGGGAAATACAAACTCACCATTAGGCAAATACCACAGTACTAATTGTTGCAGGCAAGAGGCACTGATGGACCAGTGGTAAAAGCTTGAGGAGGAACAGAATATTTTCATAGTTTCAAATCTCCCAAGATACTTATCAATTAAAAAGGGGACAATAATAACTATAGTGGAGAATCCCAGGAGACACCACGATAACCAAGTGTTCAAGGTTAACACTACTAGT
Source organism: Propithecus coquereli (assembly GCF_000956105.1). Classification (NCBI taxonomy): domain Eukaryota; kingdom Metazoa; phylum Chordata; class Mammalia; order Primates; family Indriidae; genus Propithecus; species Propithecus coquereli. The sequence continues at coordinate 7,914 of NW_012155451.1, read as the reverse complement.
AAGATGACACGTTGACCTCATGCACTCTCTATTTGTTATGATACATTGAGGACTAAACATAATTTCTGTGGTATTCATGCCAGAAAATGCATAACTTCAATTTAATTATTAGAAAACATCAAACAAAGTAAATTGAGAGATATTCTACAAAAACTGATCAGTATTCATTAAAATTGTCAAGGTCATGTACAACAAGGAAAGAATGAGAAACTGCCATTGATTGGAAGAGACTCAGGAGATACAACTAAAATACAATGTGGTATCTGAGATTAGATCTTGAAACAAACAAACAAGCTAAAAATGGCATTAGAAGAAAAACTGATGAAATTAGAACAAGGTTTGCAGTTTAGTTAATGGTATTACACCAATGCTAATTTCCTGGCATTGATAATTGCACTATGGTTATGTAATTTGTCAACATAAGGAGAAGTTGTATGTAAATTCTCTATACTATTTTTGTAATTATTCTGTGAGTCTAAAATTATTTCCAAATAAAAACTTGAAAACACAGAGTGAAAAGGCATGCCACAGTGTGAGAAAAAGTAATTGCAGCATGTATACAGATCAGAAGACTCAGATCCAGAGTAAACCACAAATCAGTTAGAAAATGACAGACAACCCAATAGAAAAACAGGCAAGAGATTTGAACAGATATTTTACAAAAGAGGATGTCAAAATTATAATAAGTATAAGAATAGGTGCTCAATTTCATGAATATTCAAAGCAATGCAAATTAACACCACAGCGAATACCATATTTACCCACCACAAGGGCTAATATAAAAGACATAAAAGATGGACAAGATCATCTGTGGATGGGGATGCCGATCAACTGAAGCATATGCAGATTATACTCTCATATACTGCTGGCCGGAACATAGAAAGTTGCAATCACCTAAAAACTATTTGGCATTATCTACTAGAATGTAACATATGTACATCATTTGACCTAACCATTTCACTTCTAGGTATGTAGCCGTTAGAAATGGGAACATGGCCGGCGCGGTGGCTCACCTCTGTAATCCTAGCACTCTAGGAGGCCGAGATGGGCGGATTGTTTGAGCTCAGGAGTTCGAGGCCAGCCTGAGCAAGAG
>NW_012155451.1:5761-6771 GCF_000956105.1 Propithecus coquereli | reverse complement strand
AAGAAACAGAAACCGTTACTGGATGACTTAAGCAGAAAAATAATTATTCAAAAGGAATTTGTGCCACTTACAAGATCATTGAGATGGCTACATAATTGGTCCCAGAAAACTGAGCAGCTATGTTTGGCCTGCTGCCATTCTAGGTATTTGGGATATATCACTGAAGGAGCAGACAAATGCCTCTACCCTCTTAGAACTTATATTCTAGAAATGGTGGAAGAGAGCAATGCATTGGTCAACAGACCATAATCAAAAGATGTAGTAAAGAAGTAAATTATATAAAATGATTGCAAGTGATTAGTGCTTTAAGAAAAAAGGAGAGAAGAGTAAGGGGAATGCATTCATCAGGGTTCTCCAGAGGAATGTCAAGTTGACACATAAAATTAACCATCGCAGTGGATAAGAAGGTGGAGGGTGGGGGACAGGGAGGTTTGCAGGCGGCAATTTTTAAATGGGGTGGTCAGGAAGATCTCATAAAAAAGGCAACATCTGAACAAAGATTCACAGGGCATAGGGATGGGAGTTCTTGTGGCTGTTGTGGAAAAGACAATCTGGCACATAGAGCATGAATTTCAGAAGGTGCAATGAAATGGTTTTGGAGATTGAAGAGGGTGGGAGAAAGGGACAGAATGAGGGGAATACTGAGCCTTATGGGGAATAAAAGCAGTAGATCAATGGTTAACTGGGGCGATGGGGTTTCTTGTGGTGATTGATATAAACAGAAATAAAGAAATAAATGAGAGGGATAGATAGATAGATGTGTCATTCATTGCCGTATTGTTTGCAATTGAAAAATATTAGAAATAAATGAAATGCACTAACACAAGAGAGTGGGTGAATAAATTTGACATATTCACAAAAGAAAGTACTTTGCACTATAAAAAAGAAGAAAGAAGAATTAGGAAGATCACTTTATGAACTGGTTGAGTGATTTCCAGGTTATATTGATAAGTGACAAAAATGTGTAAGAGTACTTATAGTATGCTACCTTTCTTGTTAAAAAAAAAAAA
>NW_012155451.1:0-819 GCF_000956105.1 Propithecus coquereli | reverse complement strand
ACTTTCTGGATTTTCAAGGGACTATCTGGGGGCATTTTTACCAGGGTCTTTTCCTATGATGAGGCTTGAACTCTAGTTTCTTTCTTCCCAGCCCCTGAGACTGTTGGAAATTATGGGTTTATGTATTTTGAAACTATGAATCGTTACATATACCTAGAGGATTGGTACTTTAACCTTTTTTTTTTTTTTTGAGAGAGAGAGTCTTGCTCTGTTGCCCTGGGGAGAGTACAGTGGTGTCATCATAGCTCACAGCAACCTCCAGCACCTGGGCTCAAAAGATCCTCCTGCCTCAGCCTCCTGAGTAGCTGGGACTGCAGGCATATGCCACCACACCCAGCTAATTTTTTCTATTTTTAATAGAGACAGGGTTGCACTCTTGCTCAGGCTGGTCTCAAATTCCTGGGCTCAAATGATCCTCCTGTCTCAGTCTTCCAGAGTGCTAGGATTACAGATGTGAGCCACTGCACCCGGCCTGGTACTTTTACCATTTCGAAATGTCCCTCTTTAACACTGATTCTTGCATAAAAGCATACTTTTTTCTAAGATTAGCATTATTGTATCAACTTTCTTTTAGTTAATATTTGCATAAGTACCTTTTTTTGATTCATTTTTTTCCTTCTTAAAATTTGCTTTCACCGTTTCTACAGCCTTACATTTAAGATGCATCTTTTATATGTCATAAATGGCTGGCTTTAAAAACAAACAAACAAACAAACCTCAATTGAAGAAATTTTTCCTTTTAATGATAGTATTCAGATTGCTTACATTTAATTAAATAAACTCATATATTTGAGTTTGAATCTTCCATCTTACTATTTA
>NW_012155450.1:4830-5093 GCF_000956105.1 Propithecus coquereli | reverse complement strand
TATGGCATAATGAAATTAACCATAGTTTTGAATACTGGTTACATTTTTTATCAAACATGTAACCTTAGGGAAGTCACTTAATTCTTATAAGCTTCATTTTCCCTATCTGTTAAATGAGAACAATAATAATTTCTTTTATTGTTGCAAAAAGGATTTAAGGAGATAGCATGTGTGTAACATTTAGCAAAACTTCTGGCACAGAGTAAATGCAAGTATTAATTAGCCTAATCAGAGTTAATTTTCATTTGTCACTATGCTTCCAT
>NW_012155450.1:1120-2465 GCF_000956105.1 Propithecus coquereli | reverse complement strand
GAAGGTTGTTATCAGGGAGTGAGATTTTGATGTTAGTTTGTTAAATGAAACAGACTCAGGTAATGACAAGCAGCCTAAGGTGATTGTTATAGCAACATAATTCATAATAGCCAAAAAGTAGAAACAGCCCGATGTCCATTAACTGGTAAATGGATAAATAAAATGTAGTACATCCATACAATGGAATATTATTCAGTAATAAGAAGAAATGAAACATTGATACATACTACAACATGGATGGACGTTGAAAACATGCAATAATGAAAGAAGACAGTCACCAAAAAACACATACGATATGATATATTAAGCAAATATAAATATTAACCAAAAATAAAGCTGGCATAACTATATCCATACCAGACAAAATAGGCTTTTGAAGCAGGTCAGAGAATGTCACTCCAAAATGTGCTACTCTGACAAGGATTATTTTGAGCGAAGACAATTGACAAAAAGCAGATACAGGATGAGCTCTCTGTCCTCCCTCATTGACCTGAAAATGGAACATAAATTCCCCTTGTTAGGTGTTCACAACTTGTCCCCCTCCATGTCCACTTCTCCTACCAGGAAAGGGACAACAATCTTGTCACTAGAGAGGAGATGGCACCAAGACAGAGTCTACACAAACAAATCTAAGTAACTGGCCCTTATCTACTATTGGTTTCACCATGTATTTTCGGGATTGGTTTAACATTAGAAAATCAATTAGTGTGATTCACTAAGTAGGGAATCAAAATAAGCCACTCTAAATTATGTCATTTTGGCATAAGGATTATTTTGAGCTAAAGGCATTTGGAATTGAATAGATTTAGAAAGAAGCATGCCCAGAGCTTTCCCTATCTGACTAAAAGCAAAAACTCTGGAGAAATGAGGATTGCCATAAATCCTCTGTTCCAGGAATTTTTATGGCCATGAAGGGGATAGAAATTTAGCACTGAGGTAGAACTGCATGGATCAACCTTACTCCATTAGTTTCTGCTATATATTTACCTTCCCACAATGTGCTACCCTTGGAAGCCTAAAACCCCTTTTCTTTGTCTTGTACCTACTCCACAATTTACCCTTCTTCGTTTAATGTGATGTATAAGCTCTCAGGCCCATCTATGTTTTTGAGTCTTCACTTCTTTTTTAGAAAGGCCCCTGTATCAGCTAAAAATTAACATTAAATACAATTTGTGTGCCTTTTCTGTCTTTTGTCAGTCTGGTTTGCAGGGCCTCAAGCAATGAAAAAGAAGAGACGGAAAGAATTTTTTTTCCCTTCTACACACTCCAGTTGTATCCTTTTCATTATCACCTTTGGAATGAAGGGCTAACAGATTTTCTACAGGTGCTTTTTGTTTCACCACCT
>NW_012155450.1:0-457 GCF_000956105.1 Propithecus coquereli | reverse complement strand
GTTATGTTATCTTTGCAAGGAAAAGTTACAATATATAAAGTAACACAGAGCAAGTAAGTAACCACTGCAGCTTCCTATTATTGTGTCAATTATTTTAAAAAATCATATACAATATTTGCAATAATCAGTAGAATAATGTTTCTCAATCTTGAAAAGTTCTTATCAAGACTTCTTTTGAATTAAAATGGATTAATTCTTATACACCCAGATAGTCCTTCATTTATATGTTTATTTTTTGAATTACAGAATTTGTGACAACCACAGGTAAATTTTGTTGTTCTGTCAAATCTAGGTTTCAACAAATAGCACTTCTTTTGCCTGAAAAAAAAATAAATTTCCTAAGTGAATTGTTGCTTGAATAAGCAAGTTAAAATACAAAGAAAAGATGCAGCAAACATTTCTTTAGAGGATTTATACTTATCCGAAACCTTAGAAGTTAATAATTCTCCAAATAGCA
>NW_012155449.1:6157-6467 GCF_000956105.1 Propithecus coquereli | reverse complement strand
TTCACGAGTCACCGTTGGTTTCTCCATACCGAACTGCAGTCTGAGCGATAAAATTCTGTCAAATCATGGATTTGAGGAACATGTGTATTTTTTCTCCTTTACAAGAAGTTTGGTAACTTTAATGTCCCTTTAATTCACTGTCAGAGTGGCCCAGACGGGGCAAGAGAAAAGCACATAGCACCAAGCCCTACACAAAATTCACTGAAGAATGTATAATAGAATTCTTTTTTTTTTTTTTGAGACAGAGTCTCACTGTGTTGCCCGGGCTAGAGTGCCGTGGCGTCAGCCTAGCTCACAGCAACCTCAAACT
>NW_012155449.1:3095-3892 GCF_000956105.1 Propithecus coquereli | reverse complement strand
AAAAAAAAAAAAAATTAAACCTAATGAATAAAACATGAAACAGGTAATTGTTTTCTGAATGAGTAAGTTTTGACATCGCTCACAAGCTACACTGCCCATCCTTCACTTTACACTATATAGACTGATAGTTTGTATATCCCCAGGGACCTCCAAAAAAGAGCAGGTTTGGTTAATTTAGTTGAGTTTCTTCCGTTACCCACGAAGGACAAGCTCCTCTCTGCTTCTCGTGGTACATCTCAGCTTCGTTCCCGTTTCTCTGCTTCAGCTGACTGTTTCCTTCTCTCTAAACCTAACCGTCCTCCCTTCGGGTACCACATCTTCCACGAGGCCTTTCCAAACTGTCCGATTCTCTTCCTCTCCATCTTAGCAGAATCACAAAGCCACAGCAATGGGAAAGCGGAAGAGAAGCTCCACTCCTGTGTCAGATGTTTCAGATATTCCAACGGTTTTTGTTTTATGTTCATCGTGGCAATCGGATCTAATGATAATGCAAACATTGTCTGGTGCCTGGAAACTAGTCTCTTGCTGGGGAAAAAAAGGAATTGATATTTCTTGTGTGCTATGTACAAGTACTTCCTGCGTGTCATAATGAATCCACAGGTGGACCCGGGCCACCTCTTCCAGGATGTCTTTAGGTTGTTGCTTACGCCAAGCACCTCGTTACAGACGAGGAGGAGGATCAGGATGTTTTCATCTCCTGCGGGAAACAAAGGGTCCACATACTCTCAGTCATCATCACGGGCAAATTTCTCAGATTTCAATTGGTTGCTGTAAGATCATACCACATAGCAAACCGG
>NW_012155449.1:0-290 GCF_000956105.1 Propithecus coquereli | reverse complement strand
GATGACGCCACGGCACTCTAGCCCGGGCAACAGAGTGAGACTCTGTCTCAAAAAAAAAAAGTATCACTCTGTACCCATCAATATGTATAATTACATGTCAGCTAACAACTTTTTTTAAAAATTGAAACACACATTGGGTATCTTATGTGAGTAACTGATTTTCATTTAATTAATGTTTTTTAACGACTTTGTGTGTCCCTATTTTCCACCAGATGGAACGGGACAGGCGAGAGAAACAACAGTCAAGACTCGCCCAGGGACGCCGGCCACCTCTGCAGCACCTGGACCCT
>NW_012155448.1:15613-15931 GCF_000956105.1 Propithecus coquereli | reverse complement strand
AGCATCAACAATTATTTTTAAAATCAAAATCCCATCAAGTGTCTTTCATACCACAAAGGAATAAAACTAGAAATCAATAACAGAGGAAATTTCAAAACTATACAGGTAAATGGAAATTCAATAACATGGTCCTGAATGACTAATGGGTTAATAAAAAAAATTAAGAAGAAAAATGTTTAAATTTTGAAATAAATGAAAATGGAAACAGCATACCAGAAACCTATGGGATACATCAAAAATAGAACTAAGAGGGAAGGTTATAGCAATACATGTCTAGTTCAGAAAAGTAGAAAGATTTCAAATAAGCAACCTAATGAT
>NW_012155448.1:12684-13439 GCF_000956105.1 Propithecus coquereli | reverse complement strand
GAGTGCAATGCGCACTACCCAAAGGATGGACATATTTGAAACACGGACTTCAGTGGGGGGGAACCAAGGGCAACACACGTAACCTAAACATCTGTACACCCATAATTTGCTAAAATAAAAAAAAAAAAGGGGGGGGAAACAAAGAGTGGCAAGGAAGTTGAGAAAAGGGAACTCTTATATACTATTGGTGGAAATGTAAATTAGTGTAGCCATTTTGGAGAAGAGTATGGTGGCTCCTCAAAAAACTAAAAATAGAATTACCATATGATCCAGCAATCCTACTACTGGATGTATAACCAAATGGAATGAAATAAGTATGGCAACGAAAATATTTACACTCCCATGTTTATTGCAGCACTGTTCACAATAGCCAAGATATGAAATCAACCTACACATCCATCGATAGATGAATGGATAAAGAAAATGTGGTATATATACACATTGGAATACTATTCAACCATAAGAAAGAATGAAATCTTGTCATTTGTAGTAATGTAGATGAGCCTTGAGGATATTATATTAAGTGAAATAAACCAAGCATAGAAAGGCAAATACATGTTCTCATTTATACACAGAAGCTAAAAAATGTTGGTCTCAAAGAAGCAGAGAATAAAATAGTGGTTACTAGAGTCTGGGAAGGGTGGAGGAAGGGGCTAGAGAGAAGTTGGTTAAAAGATAAAAATTACAGCTAGTTGGAATAGATTCTAGGGTTCTATTGCACTGGGGGTGACTATAGTGAACAATAATTTATTATA
>NW_012155448.1:0-905 GCF_000956105.1 Propithecus coquereli | reverse complement strand
TAGAAAAAAAAAGAATACATATCTCATTGGACTATTATAAGATAAAAAAATATATGTAAAGGGATTAGAATACACCTGACATATTACATTCTTTGCAACAATTGTTCATTTTGATTATTATTTTATATTATTATTGTTCAGATATTATCATTCAATTATAGCACAGGGTTAAGTCACACAAATTCAGAGTATTATTTATTCCTGTAGTATACATACAAAAATATATACAGAGGGTTCACTGGAGCATCAGTTTCCTCTTGTTAATTTGCTGATTCTCTTTTTTGATTCTTGCATGCCAGAACTTCTGCCTGTCTCTGACGTGTTTGGGTGATGTACTAGGCAATGGGCCTTGTGCCTGTGATTTTCAGGTACCCATAATACCCCACACCATACTAATTTCTAATTCACCTGCCTAGAGAAATAGTTATCTTTTAGGTGTGTCAATCTTGGCCCCTCTTTCCCACATTTCCATCTGTCATGCTGTCAGAACCCTTGGTATATAATTATGCAACAAATTTACTGAAAAATCTCCATTAATTGGGATATAAATGTGAAATGTTTTTATGTTTTCCAATCTCAGTCCCCTATCTGAGCTATATCAAATCTTCCTTTCACATTCTTTCACTTGGACAGGTTAATTACACATTCCCATTTAGTTTCAGCTCCCCAGCTCATTTTTACCTGCTCTACAAGGCATAGGGGAAGAACAGCAGATCCTCTGTGAATACAAATATCCAATCGGTGACTCTGGATCTCTATAAGTGATTCTTTTGGAGACTTTTTATTTTTGTTTGCAATAAAAAGTTCAGCTTCTGGAACAAGAGAGAATGTTCCACTTAAATCCTATTATTGGATCAAATCTGGAGCATCTCATAGCTGACCTCACTGTTCTTTATTAATGCCTT
>NW_012155447.1:13867-14203 GCF_000956105.1 Propithecus coquereli | reverse complement strand
ATCTCTTATCTCTAATAAGTTTACAAAAAAGAAAAAGAAAAAATCAATATGAAGAATAGCACATTTAAAAAAAAAATCAGATATTTCTTATGGGACAAGAGAGCCACTGGAATTAGTTTTCTTATTTGGTGAGCAATATTTTAAATTTAACTAGAAACAATATGTTCTCTGTTAGTTGAGAACAGTCCCAAACAGTGTCATCGACCTTCAGCACATGTTAATGAATATTACTTTACATGTATGTGTCAAAATGAAATGCCTAATAGAAAAATAAAATTAAGCCTTTTAATGTATCTTCCTGTAAAAATGTGATTGAAGTACCTGGGAAAACTATGA
>NW_012155447.1:2284-2602 GCF_000956105.1 Propithecus coquereli | reverse complement strand
ATAAACAGGTTTCATTATATTTCTTTCTACTTTAACATATGTTTGAAATTTTCCATGATAAAAGACTAAAATATCTTTTTATAAAAAGCTAAATAGAAAAATCAACATGGTGGAAAATCAAGCCAAGGGATTCTTATAAAACATACCACAGAAAATAAAGAACATCAAAACATCAGAGAAAAATTATAGGCTGGTCATGGTGGCTCACACTTGTAATCCCAGCACTTTGGGAGGCTGGAGCAGGTCGATCACTTGGGGCCAGGAGTCAGAGACCATCCTGGGCAATATAGTGAGACCCCATCTCTACAAAAAAATTTT
>NW_012155447.1:0-411 GCF_000956105.1 Propithecus coquereli | reverse complement strand
GTTGTAAATACAAATGAAGCTTCACTCACTCAACTGCCTCCAGCCTCCTGCTGTGCACCCCCCTACTTCCTAAGTTTCATAGAATACAGTTTTTCCATTGACCCAGGTGGGGGTGCAGTGGAGATCTGCGGCCCAATCCGTAATAGGCCATGGACCGGTACTGGTGCGTGGCCCTGGGGGTTGAGGACCACAGATTTAAAGGATACTTTAGCTTATCAAGTAGATGATGTGTTCTTTATTATTAGAAGCTACATTTTTTTCATTTTTCAATCACAAGTGTCCAAAGACAGTGCCCGGTTATTTTCAAATGACGATAGATTCTGCTCTAAATTTCCTTTTCTCTGCCCTGTTATCCCAATCAAGTGGTTAATGATCAATAGACACATACAGAATATTGGAAAAGCATAACAG
>NW_012155446.1:9749-10101 GCF_000956105.1 Propithecus coquereli | reverse complement strand
TCTCTAAAGTAATTTCGGTCCCAAAGAATAGAGGAGGAAAAAATATACATTGAATACATAAAATTTAGAGGCAGAGAACTGATCTATTATGATATTTATCTTTATGAAAGAAAAGATGAGATGACTTGTTCATGGCTATATTATTTATAAGGTATTTCTTCTCACTCATAAAAACACTTCTTATAAGGTTGGGATTTCTTTATATTTTATACCATCTATCTCTCTTCAGTCTTCACGATTTTTATAGTTGTCAAGTTTCAAAACACTATAGGACAACTTACTTTTTACAATTATCAATGCCCCTCAACATATGTGCTACTGTTTAGGATTTATCCTTGAGAAGTAGTATAAC
>NW_012155446.1:6115-6684 GCF_000956105.1 Propithecus coquereli | reverse complement strand
TATTGTTATTTCACAGATGACTTAATTCAAAAGTTATTAAAAGTTTCACCGCAGTCTGAACTTTATATTCCTACACGTTCCAAAACACGTTCAATTTTCTCTAACTACTCTCTAAAGTAATTTCGGTCCCAAAGAATAGAGGAGGAAAAAATATACATTGAATATATAAAATTTAGAGGCAGAGAACTGATCTATTATGACATTTATCTTTATGAAAGAAAAGATGAGATGACTTGTTCATGGCTATATTATTTATAAGGTATTTCTTCTCACTCATAAAGACACTTCTTATAAGGTTGGGATTTCTTTATATTTTATACCATCTATCTCTCTTCAGTCTTCACGATTTTTATAGTTGTCAAGTTTTAAAACACTATAGGACAACTTATTTTTTACAATTATCAATGCCCCTCAACATATGTGCTACTGTTTAGGATTTATCCTTGAGAAGTAGTATAACTACAGTTTAATATTTATGTATACGAAATCATATCTGAATAAAAATATCTACAAAATTCAAAATTGTATCCAGATCTGATGGTAGTAACCAATAGAAATGGGACCTTCAA
>NW_012155446.1:0-376 GCF_000956105.1 Propithecus coquereli | reverse complement strand
AGCTACACAATTCTTGAGAATTGTATTTATAAAAACACTGCTAACATGGACTAAATAAGACTGAGACTGTTTGAAATGTAAAAATACTGCTTAATCTACAACTTTCTATATGCAAAAAGTAGGCTGACAAAGCTGCCTACCCATCCAAAGGGTAAATTCAACAATGCTCTCTTTAGAAATGATCAAGGAGGGCAGTAGAAAAGTCAGAGCTCAGACCTTTAGAAAATAATAGACTTGGCAGCCACTGCCAGGTGATAGAACCAGGGGTTACCCAAGCAACGCTCCCTATATCCTGGGGAAAGAGCCCTGACGAGTTTCACTCAAAGGGTTATAAGAAATGCTATGAAGCAGTTACTTTGTCTTCCTATTTTTCCCC
>NW_012155445.1:10461-11555 GCF_000956105.1 Propithecus coquereli | reverse complement strand
TAATTAAAAAATTATCCCAGTTACCTCAAATCATCCAGTACAGGGAATGGTCTATTTTCTTCTGCCACAACCAATTGTATGCACTTTAACCCAGTAACTGTATATACGATATATGGACATTAATCATAACTAAAAAAAGTTAAAGAAGAAATTCAGAAGCCCAGTGCTGTGAATCCATTAATTCAGATAATACATATTTATACTGGACTTGCTTGCAATTTAATTCTGCTGAATCCTATACAATGATTCCTAGTAGTGAGCTGAGGTAGAAGAGCTCAAAACTATGCACAAAATTCAGGCTCCTTCATAATTGCATTTATAGAAGGAACAGGTCATATAAGCTTATGCGTAATTAGCAATGTTTAAAGGGAATAAAGCCAGTGGGCTTGTGTATTTCTTTAGTATTCAGAACCCACCACATGCAAGGCATCGTGCAAATAAAATAGTCAACGTAAATGGATACTAACATAGCAGAGAAAAATAGTCATCCAATAGCTATCGTATGAGGTAAGCAATGATATTGTTTAAGAGAGTGGTAGATTGGTAGAAGTGCTAGATTGTGTTACTGGCCCCCAAAGTTCACCTGTTCCTGAATCCACAGCCTTGCCTCATCTTAGGGCCATGTGACTTTGGGCTCTCGACTTTGTACTTGGTTCATCACCTGTTTTGATCAGGCATGTATGTGCATAAATGTCCCAGAAGGAGAAGGAGCAGAGCCGCATCAGGTGACCTGTATACCTGCAGTAGGAAGAAGAGTGCTGTCTAGATTAGCTGAAGTCCAGACAGCCTGTAGACACATAAGCAATAATTGTTTTAATCAACTGAGCATTGAGGAGGTTTGTCAGGCAAAATTATTTTTGCAAAATCTAACTAATAGCAAGCACAAAAAACCCCACAGAAATTAAAAAAAACACACACACACAATTGTTTCCATCTAGGGAGGTAGTTGTAGGTAGCATTGCTTTCAATGGTGGGCAGATAGAACTTAGCCACCTGAAAATATTGAAGATGAGCATTTCATATTTAAAAAGAAGGGTGTGAGAAAATGTGGAAAATAGATTTATACCTTTGTGGATACAGGAAGCAATCTGGAG
>NW_012155445.1:9741-10411 GCF_000956105.1 Propithecus coquereli | reverse complement strand
AGCCGCATCAGGTGACCTGTATACCTGCAGTAGGAAGAAGAGTGCTGTCTAGATTAGCTGAAGTCCAGACAGCCTGTAGACACATAAGCAATAATGAACTATTGTTTTAATCAACTGAGCATTGAGGAGGTTTGTCATGCAAAATTATTTTTGCAAAATCTAACTAATAGCAAGCACAAAAAAAAACCACAGAAATTAAAAAAAACACACACACAATTGTTTCTATCTAGGGAGGTAGTTGTAGGTAGCATTGCTTTCAATGGTGGGCAGATAGAACTTAGCCACCTGAAAATATTGAAGATGGGCATTTCATATTTAAAGAGAAGGGTGTGAGAAAATGTGGAAAATAGATTTATACCTTGTGGACACAGGAAGCAATCTGGAGATAACATTCTTTAGCATAACTCTCGGGGCCACACATGTTGTGGTGGGCTTCCTCGCTCAATTTTATGAAAATAAGGGTGTATGAAGGAGAGAATAGAGAAGGAAATAGTGTAACTTTTCTCTCTCCTTCCATTTAGCATGATGACCTGGTATGGTGATTTGCCCATTCATTTCACAGGGATCGCTATTATATCATAACGGCTGGAAGGAAAGAAATGGATGGAGCTCCAATAGTTTAATCTAGTAAGATTAAGCTGTAGATTTTTAATAGTGAGAGGAAGTCTCT
>NW_012155445.1:0-886 GCF_000956105.1 Propithecus coquereli | reverse complement strand
TTCACAAATATGTATTTAAGTTTCTATTTGCTTAGAGATTTTTCTGTTCTCTTTTTGTTATTGCTTTCTAGTTTGATTCCATTATGGTTAGAGAACACACTCTTGATTTTATTTCTTCTAAATTTGCTAAAGTTTGTTTTATGGCCCCAAATATGGTACATCTTAGTGAATGTTTCACAGGCATTTGAAAAAAATAGGCATTCTACTATTGTTTTAAGTAGAATGATTATACATAAATATACATATGCACGCACACACATATATGGGTACATATATATACATATATACATATTTATTTGTGTGTGTGTATGTATATAGCAATTCTTGTTGGTTGATTATGTTATTGACATCTCCTATATCCTTGTTCAGTTTTCTATCCAGTAGTTCTATCAGTTACTGAGTTCTGAGAGGAGGAGGATGGAGTCCACTTATGTAATTGTGGATTTGACTATTGTTCCTCTCGTTGTATCAGTTTTTACTTTACATATTGTGAGTATGTCTGTTGTTTGGTATATACAGATTTAGGCGTGTTATTAATATATCTTCCTGATGGATTGAGCCTTTCATTGTTGTATAATATAATGTCTTTCTACATTTCTAGAGATTTTCTTTGCTCTGAGGTATATTTTATCAGATATTAATATAGCCACTTTTGCCTTTCTTATGAATGTTTTCGTTAATATGTGGGAGAACTCTTCTTCAGGAATGAAGCAGAAATAAAGATTTGCTTAGATAAGGAATAAACTAAAAGGACTTTTTGCTAGGAGACTCACTATAAAGGTTGGCTAAAGACATTCTTCAAACAAAAATGATAAAACAAAGATCTTCAAGCACCAGAAAGGAAGAAGGAACCACAGAAAGAGCATCAATGTAGGCACATACAAGA
>NW_012155444.1:5211-6164 GCF_000956105.1 Propithecus coquereli | reverse complement strand
CTTTAACTTCAGCTAGTTCTCCTAGAATATTTTAAGAGGAAAAAATACAGTATTTAATTTGTTTAGTACTGCTCTTAAAGATTTAAGCACAATATCATTAGAGAGAAAAAACCCTACAAAAACACTGATTCAGGAAGACTACAATGTATCATAAGAAAAATATTTGCATTCCAAAAAATCTGGAGTAATACTTTTGAAAATATTATATGTTCAGTGTAGTATGTATATTTTTTTAATCATATTTCTTCAGAACACTTTTGTTTAGATTGGAACGCAACTGGCTGCTTTTCTTTATGCTCCTGAGGAAAAAAAAAATAGCAACCAAAAATGGAAAAAAAGTTAGATTATCATCTCTGATTTCTGCCTTGTGTTTAAATCTTTTCTTTGTTAGTCATGACAGGTTCCCCCTCCCTTGACCCACAAATATTTCAAGTAGATTGTAAATAATACTTGTTGAATTGGAACTTCCTGTTTAGCAATGGACTTTCTGGATCATTTGAATTTCTTAAAATGTTGACATTTACTAAAACATATCGAGGACATTTGGACACATAGATTTCATTGTGATACTTGAAGAGATATTATTAGTCAATCTTTTACGTTGAAGTTCTTTGAAACTTGTTATGGTATCAAATTATAATTTTTTTAAGAGTTAGATAACATGGATATTATAGTAAATGTATGTCAAACATTTATTTCACAAATTAATGAAAGAAGCAGCAGGATGACAAAGCTTGGTCAAAAGAGAATATAGATGTAAGTACATATAGTCAATAAAAAATGCTGAAATGAGATATTTAAAGTAGATTCAAAACTAGTTAAACCTTACAACACAACAAACTTATAACTTTTGGGTTTTTGTTTTAGTACTGGATAGAAAACTTGTGCATCTGTGCTTGTCAATGTTTATTTGCAATTTGTCAATCTTCTATAAGTTAAAATCAAACTTTTAT
>NW_012155444.1:2685-3216 GCF_000956105.1 Propithecus coquereli | reverse complement strand
TTACATGCTGGAGACAGAAAAACATCAGGAGGAGATTCCCAAGGAAAAAGTGAGACATGTGATCCAAAGTCAGGGGTTAGAGGCGAGTAGTCCCTGCACAAGTAGGTGGCTTCTCCTCCTCGTCAGGCTCCAAAAGTCTGGTTATATCTTATTAGGGAGGGCAACAATTTCCTTACACTTTACAGGTAGATAAAAATCCTTTATGCTCTTCCGAAAGGTCATCAGTGCTATTAATTCTTTATTGTGTCAGAAAGAGAAAATCAATTAAATGTAGGTGGTTGTAAAGAGAGAAGAGCCTTAGGGGAAATCTGGAATTAATTCCACCCTTTCTTATCTCGTCGCTGTCAAATAGATCATGCCACTGCTTGTGTCACAGAAAAGGATGGGTTGCCTTGTGGCTACTGACCTATCATGAAAGGGTTAAAGCAGAAGCTAGGACATCACTCAGTGAATTGTCAAAGAGATTAAAGCATAGAAAAGGCAGATTGGATAAAGATGACTTTTATGCTCGTCAGTCTGATATGTTTTTGT
>NW_012155444.1:0-423 GCF_000956105.1 Propithecus coquereli | reverse complement strand
CTTGACCTTTTTGTTCTGTTCAGGCCCTCAGAGGATTGGGTGATGCCCACCCATGTTGAGGAGGACAATCTGCTTTACCCAATCTACCTATTCAGTTGCTGATGTTTACCTACATAGCTGGGTACCCATGACTCAGTCAAGTTGACACACAAAACTGATCATCACATACTGGTTTTTCAAAAGTCAGACTTCAGGCCAGGTGCGGTGGCTCACGCCTGTAATCCTAGCACTCTGGGAGGCCGAGGCGGGTGGATCGTTCAAGGTCAGGAGTTCGAAACCGGTCGGAGCAAGAGCGAGACCCTGTCTCTACTAAAAAAATAGAAAGAAATGATCTGGACAGCTAAAAATATGTATATATTCGTACACAAAGAGTGCAATGCGCACCACCCGAAGGATGGACATATTTGAAACTCGGACTTGGGG
>NW_012155443.1:5133-5571 GCF_000956105.1 Propithecus coquereli | reverse complement strand
CATACAGCTCAAGATTGGGCAATTTGATTTGAGAATAAAAAGAAAGGGATGCAAAAAAGAGGACAAGAATCATGATTTCACATACAGTTTTCTTTTCTTTTCTTTTTGTCTTTTTCTTTTTGAGATGAGGTTTCACCATGTTGCCCAGGCTGATCTCAAACTCCTGGGCTCAAGTGATCCTCCCACCTCAACTTCCCAAGTAGCTGGGATTACAGGTGTGAGCTACCACACCTGGCTCCTGATTTTACATACAATTTTCTTATGTTATTCTCAGGATGCACCGTACATGCTTTACTTTTTCTTTCTTTTCTTTTCTTTTCTTTTTTGCCTGTTGTAATAGGAACTTGTGGCTTGCCTTTATGCTTTTTTAATAAATTCTTCTCGAGCTTGAAAAATCTCCTAATTTACATGTTTTCTGATTGTTGCTTAATTTAAAAA
>NW_012155443.1:2296-2684 GCF_000956105.1 Propithecus coquereli | reverse complement strand
TAGTGCAAGTTCTTTTATTTTACAGATGAGAAAACTGTGCCCCAGAGAGGGTGACTTGTTAGTGATGCTGATGATGGAACGGGGATGAGAACCGCGTATGCTGACTCCTTTGAGCTATAGTTCATCACACGCATGAAACAAGATGAGAAACATTTGACATCCAGTAGTGGGAACCACCTGGAAATCAGTTTGTCAACTGCCGTGTAAGTATTCCTTTGCTTAGCATGTCAGTCCTGTGCAGAGCAATAGGCGCTCCATGTACTAAGGTACTTGATAATTATTACTTGAGGGTGTTACAAAGATTGACTGGTTTGTGGTTAAATGTTTCACATAGTAGTCAGACCGCTTGGATATTATTATCTTTAAAGCAAATATAAAACTGATGTCA
>NW_012155443.1:0-376 GCF_000956105.1 Propithecus coquereli | reverse complement strand
TTTTGTTTTAAATCCCAGCCTTTCACACAATGGCATCTAACATTCTAATGTAATTTCTGCTGCCTGATCATCTGGCCAGCAGAATTGCAGCAAGCATGTCTTTGATAATAAGGTGAGGCAAGCACAATTAAAGAACTTATTAAGGGTTTATCCTGACAATCAGACCTAGAATCTTATTTAGGGGGAAAACAAAAATAATAAAAACAGACCTATTGCATAGGAATCTTAGATCAATATCATCCAAAATGTCTTCAAACAAGCCACTTGGCATCCCCGTTTTTTTTTCTTATAGACAGATCTTTTTGATGGGTTACAAATACATGCTTTGATAGAAGAAATAAGAGCTAGTATTTGATAGATCAGCAGGGTGACTATA
>NW_012155442.1:20157-20690 GCF_000956105.1 Propithecus coquereli | reverse complement strand
ATCTTTTTCTTTATGCTTTTTGATTTTTTATATCTTATTTAAGAAGATCTTTACTATCTCCAAAGTTATAGAGATATCAACTATATTTTCTCCTAACAATTTTAGAGAAAGGTTAGATAATTTTCTTAATTAAAGTCTTGTACATTTTCATTAGGTTTATTACCAGGTACTCTACATTTTTTGGTGCTGTTGTGAACTATTTTCTCTAATACATTTTCTAGTTGGTTATTCCTGGAATCTAGGAAAGCTACTGAATATTTTTATCCATAGACATTTTTTTAAATTTCCTTGTTAATGCCAGTAGCTGTTCAGGTAATTGTCTGGATCCATCCTTCCCTCCTATTCCAGTGAATGGTAATGTCTCCTCTGTGCTGTTGAGCCCATAACTTTTCTCTCCCCAGGAATCTTGATTCATCAGCTACTTCTCTTTCTCTGGTATCTTTAGCCCCTTCATTGACTTCTCTCTCTCATCATTGAAATGTGCTTAAATCTCTCTTCAGGCCTGCCCGGTGGCTCACGCCTGTAATCCTAGC
>NW_012155442.1:9073-10347 GCF_000956105.1 Propithecus coquereli | reverse complement strand
ATAGGTGTGGATTTCTTTGGGTTTATTCTGTATGGGGTAAACTGAGCTTCTTGAATCTGTAGGTTTGTGTTTTTCACCAAATTTGGGAAGTTTTCAGACATTATTTCTTCAAATATCTTGCCTTCAACACACACTCTTTCTTCTCTTTTTCTAGGACCCTAGTGACATGAATTTTAGACCTTTGGCATTTTCCCACAGGTCCCTAGGCTTCATTAATTTTGTTCAGTCATTTTTCTCTCAGTCCAGATTGCATAGTTTGTAATGATCTGTCTTCCAGTCCATTTTTTCCTCTGTCACCTCCATTCTACTACTGGTCCCATCCAGTGGGTTTTTAATTTTGATTATTTTTCGGTTCTAAAACTTCTATTTGTATTCATTTTTATGTCGAGGCTTTCTATCTTTTCATTGATCTCAAAAGTGGCTTTCTTTGAGCATTTTTACAATAACTGTTTTACAGCCTTTGTCAAATAATTCCAATGTCTGTCTTCTCAGTATTAGTATCTGTTGATTGTCTTTTCCCATGCAAGTTGAGATTTTCCTGGTTCCTCATATGCTGAGTAATTTTTTATTGTATCCTAAGCATTTTTAATATTATGAGTCTCTGGGTCTTATTTAAATCTTATGAAGAACGTTAATATTTTGTTATAGCAGACAGTCAACACATCTGGGCTCAGGCCATAAGTTCTGACCACCCTTCTGTGGAATTTGCTTTCAGCCTCAGTCTTGTTTTCAGTGCCTGTGCATTGCTATTTGTATCTGTCCCGTGTGTGTGCCAAACAGTGGCCAGTCTGGGACCTGGCTGTTGGACTATCTTTTACTTAAGTTCTCAAAGTCTTTGGTGTGTGGTTTAGTGTCAGATCCTCACACTGACTTTATGGGGTCTCTTTCCTCTTCACAGTTTCCTCGATATCTTCTACCATCCCGGGCCTCCCCTTTTTGATCTCCAGCCAGAAAGCTGGAGCTTTAGTTACATTGTTCTGCCATGCACTTTTTGCAACTGTGCCTTCATTTGGGGCCAAGCTATGGTGAAAAAGAGGGGGGAAAAAACCAACAGGGTTTTATCCCACCCTCTTGGGACTGCAGCTCCTAAGAATTGTTTATCAATACACCCCTTTTTTTTCCTTTGGAGAGTCCAAATCTGCACTGTTCTGCAGTTGTTCTTTTAAGATTTATGCATAAGTAGTGAATTTTCTCAAACTGGATTGTGCTGAATTATTTCACCTAGCAGGATTTCTCATTTCTTTCAGCTGCTACCTATTGAGATCCTTTTTTTT
>NW_012155442.1:0-571 GCF_000956105.1 Propithecus coquereli | reverse complement strand
AAACCTTTTAAAATTAAGGATATTATTTTTTGTTTAAATTTTTTTAACAGTTTATTGTTGCCTTATAATTTATTTATGGGAGTTTTTATTTTGTTTTTAAAAAGGATTTTTAAATATTTGCATTGCTAACTATGCCAATCTTTTCCTTCTGCCTGGTATCATTCTTAGCCTCTTCATAATCCCAAGATTATATAAATACCTAGTTATATCTTTCTCTAGTATTTTTATGGTTTTGTTTTTATTTTTAAGTTACATCAAAAATCCACCTGGAATTGATTTGGTATATTAGGTCAATATTGTAAATTTATTATTTTTTCCCTAAATTGCTAACCACCACAAATGAATAATCCCATGTTTCCCCCACAGATATTAAATGTGTCCTTTATCATACAGCAAGTTCTTATGTATATTTTCGGGTCAGTTTCATTATTTTATATTGAATTTTTTGTCTATTCAAGAGTGCCAATACCTCACTACTTAATTATCATAGCAATATAATACTTTTTAGTATCTGATAAGGTAAGTTGGACCTTTATTCCAGAACACTAGCTTCTACCAACAGTGATTCTAT
>NW_012155441.1:380830-414131 GCF_000956105.1 Propithecus coquereli | reverse complement strand
GCGTGGGCCTGCCACGTGAGTGCGCACCTGCGGGTCAGGGCGTGGGCCTGCCACGTGCGTGAGCACCTGCGGGTCCGGGTGTGGACTGCAGCAATTTAATTTACATTTCTAGCTTGAGAGTGTTGAATACATGCCTAGGAAGTGTTTCTAACTTTGTCTTATTTTTGTTTTTTCCAATTTTTTCAAATCCATAGGTGGTTATTTTTGGAAGTGTTAAGTTTTTTTTCTAAATGATTATGACATCTTTTATTGTGTTCTACAGTTTCATCATATATGCTTGTTGTATTATCTTCTGTTTTAGATAATCATGTACATTGATTAATATATATTAGGTAGAATTGTTAGTTTGAACTAACAAAGGTTTGAGCTTTTGCAATACTGGCACCATTTTTACCTCTTCTGAAGAATCTTACGTTTCTCCAAAGGTCTGGGACTGTTGTACGGGATCGTTAATATACACTTCATCCGTGTTAACAGGTAAATTTAAACGTTGTTCATATTTCCTGGAAACAGGCTGTGCATAACCGCATCCTGCTAGTATGTTGTTGCTGTTCCCTGACTCCGAGCTGTGCCGCGCAGGCGGGTCTGGCGCAGACAGTCCCACTCAGCGGTCCTCCATCCACGTGTTAAAATGATTCATTTAACACGTAGTGTCCTTGAAGTTTTTAACTTAAAATTAAACATATGCTTGGAATCTTAGCCTTTCTTCTCTCAGATGAAATGTCTGACCACCGCAGGGCACAGCCAGCCCGCGGCGGCCCATGCAAACAAAGCCCAGCACTAAGGCACGTGTGGGGCGGGATCTCTCTGCGATCCAACCTGTGGTTAGGCGCCGGCGGCACATCCCACTCCATGGTCCGGCATCATGCACTTGTGCCGCTCGTGAATCAAGGCAGCTGCGCACCTCCGTCAGAGTAAAGGAAACCAGTCCCTGACCACAGACGCAGGGTCATACGATATGTTCAGCAGTGTTAAGAGATTTCTTTGGTGCTGGCCTTGGAGCAGAGGGGGTGTCACGAGTGATGCCCCGGAGCTACCTCACCTGCCACTCCTATCTGTCTCCCTCACATCCGTGGGACAGGTTTCCTAGCATTTATTTTGCTCCTCTTGTGTACGCATTCTCTTTTCCTGGGACAAGAGGAAATTAGAATAAGATAGTTCTTGCTTAAGATGAGGAACATGAAAATGCCCCTCAAAGAATACACAGATACCTTAGTGACTTGGTAGAGTGATTATTATATTTTATCAAAGATTTAACATTCCTTCTGAGTTAATTTATCTCTGTGCAGACTGGTATTTTAGCAACTTGAATATATTGCTTTATCTCAGGGATAAATCACATTTCTTGGAAGGATGTTGGAAATATTTTTCTGAAACAAATTATGTGAGATTATTATTTGACTGTCAAGAACAATTGTACACTTGATCTTTGATGCCTTTTATAGTTTATTTAAAACATACAGTATTTTTAATATCCATTTATCTTTCCAAATTCTTGACAGTTTAGAGTAAGTTTTAAATGAAATGACATTCTTGGCAACGAATTTTTAGAAAACAAGACATCCATTTAATTGCTGTTTTCATCACTAAATCCATAATGTTATTATTTCTGGCTGGCTTAGGAGTCACTCTATTGCCACTGTCACGTCCCAGGTTGTGGAGGTGATGGTGCAGGGGCGTGGTGTGAGCACACCAGGCTTTCTGTTGGGCAGGTGGATGTGATGTCAGGACTCACTACCGGCCACCAGGGCTTTACTTTTGACATTACTTTCCTGGCTTCCATCATCCTTGTGGAGGTTTCAAGATTTGTATTCTCTTACATTTTTTACTTTTTGATGAAGAAATTGTTTTGGAATAGTATAAACTTGACTAAAATAAATATCATAAAACAAATTCTAATTCTCAGCTTACATGATACCCGATGCTTCAAGATAAATATTCTTATGTTCCTTTTAACAGCATATCCTCTTCTCAGTTTATTCATCGACCCAGAGAGTAGGCAGCTTGTGACCGGCTGTGCCGATGGCCAGGTGAGGGAGCCACATGTTAAATTCCAATTTGCGAACATTAGTATAAGTGAACATGCGCACAAAAGGTCTTTGATTTCCTATTACTTTGTATTTTCTTGTGATTTGAAGAAAGCAGCCCACCTCAGTGTGCTGGTCCTGTAACCTTCTGTGTGTCAGCATCGGTGCGGGGCTTTTAACATAGTCCAAGACCCTGGTGTGCAAAGGGGCCACCACCTTCCTCTGCACAGCTCTGCACGTGATCCTCGCGGGCAGCCCGGGCTGAGGCCACTCATGTCACCACTAGTGTCAGCTTTATACATTTTTGAAAAACTTGAAGATACTTAAATTAGTCTTTTTCTAAAGGTTTTTTTTAGGTGAGCATTTTGAGTTTACCTCACAACACCTGGATAAAGTTGCTGTTGATATACTTTGAAAAAGTTGTATTTTTGGAAATTAAGATCACTTACTTTTTGACAAAGTTGTGTCTTGTCACTCAGTGGTGTGTCAGGTGTGTTGATGGCTTTGGGAAGACTGTGCCGTGGGAGGTCCCTGGGGCAGGGATCCTGTTGGCTTGTGTTCTGCCTGCACCTGGCACCAGAATCCTCCTCTGGCTGCGGGTGTCGGCAGAAGGGAAGGGTCCAAGCATGGGGGTTAAAGAGCAACGAAGAACTGTGCAGTTGGTTCTCTACGTGACCAAGAGTGACCCATGCCTTGTGACCTGTCTGCACTCAGCTCATCTTTCTCGTTGGGTTTCACTGTCTCATCGTGAGCCGGAAGCTGTGTCTGCCTGTGTTCACTTCTGTAGCTTTGGGTCTTCAGTTTGGCTGAGAGACACCACTACCGGCGTGTGGCCTGCGTGGACCTGAGGAAGAGGAGAACAAGCTTCTCTGCTAGGAGGGTGAGGGCTGGGCTGTGCCGCCAGCCAGGTATGTCGCCTGACCCTCAGCATTCGTGGGGCTCTGGACTCTGTGGGCATCTGGGCAGAGTGGAGGGCGAGGGTGGAGGAGAAAGTTCCCTATTTGGGAAGAGCCCAGGGTCATGGCCTCAGATAGCTACGGAGGCTCTGGAGGGCCACAGGTGAGAGGGAGGAGGAAGACTAGCACCGGGGAAGGCATTTGCTGTGTGTCAGGGCTTCAGTCCTTGGAGAGCAGCTGCCTCGGTGGTTGTACTGGGGCTGGGGTCCAGGGTTTGCAGGCCCTCCTGCCGTCCTGGGCCTGTCCACACTGAGCACACGGGACACCACGAGGCACAGAGCCGCCCGCCCCGCCTGGTCTCTCCTGCTGCCCAGAGGTGCTTCTGCATATCTACATCTATCTGCATTCCAGCCCCGTCCCAGATGCCTTGCTGTCTCTGCTACTGACACAGAAGGAGCTTGTTGGCTTTATTTTTTAATTTGGTTACTGACTCTCCTCCTTAAGAGCCTATGTTGAACTTTGCGTGTTGGCCAGTGTGTCTTTGCAGCTGCACACGTTTATCCCTATGTTGTTGTCATTATTTTAGTTTTTGTTATTTTGTGTATGACTTTCAACTGTTTCTTTTTTTATTAGGTCTCAAATTACCTTTATTCAATATACATATTTTTTCCTAATGCTTTAAGCCTTGTTTTTCATTATTTCTTTTATAAATCCTTATTACTGAAGCGAATCTCGGACCCGTTTCAGGAACTGTGGGGTTGGCGCTTTGAATTGACGGTCTTCTCTCCCCCACTGCCTTGGGTTCCATGCTGAGATTCCGCGTCTGATAAACCACGTCACACGGGATGTGTTTCCAGGGCTTTCCTTGACCCGTGATTTGTTTTAGCAACACATGTTTACCGCATCTCAGCGTGTCAGCCGGGAGCCCTCAAATTTCATTGACAGATTTAAATGTCACTGCTCAGATTGTCGATAATTCCGTTCTCTAGACGAGAGTCATCTGCCCTCTACACACGGACTGGAGCAGGAAAGGGCCGACGCCGCGTTTCCTGTGCTGACACTCGGGCCCTGTGACCTTTCTCTCATCCCGGACTCTGAGTGTGAATTGTGAGTGTGGGGAACTGGGCAAAAGCTATATGAAGAGAACTTCTTAATTCCTTAAGTGAACATTAGGTTTTCTTTTTACCAAATGATTAAAATAAAACCAAATTATCTTTGTCTCTTTGATTATTACTAACTGTAAGTGTTCTTAGGATCCTACATTTTAAGTCTTGTGGTTGGTAAACTTGGTCAATTATATTTAAGTATCTTTAATCAAAGGAATCAGACTATGTTTGGCTTTGCTCACAGAGTCCCGGGGGTCTGCACCGCTGCCGCAGGGCTTCCTCAGCAAGGGCAGCGTGATCACAGTCCTCAACGTCCCTTCCCCATGTGCGCCATGTGTCACACGTTTGGAATGAACTCCAAATGGATTTTATTTATTTCTGTGCTCAGTAGAAACATAATAACTATTTGGCAACATAAAGAGGTGCTGTTTAACTGTGACTGAGGAATATATCATAAATGTGTTCACCCCCACCCCCGAATCTTCAGAAGCCCTGGGTTATGAGTTTACCTCAGAGGAGCCTTTTGCCTGCTCAGATATGGGTGGCAGGTGCGCGGGGGGCAGCCTGGCCGAGAGTGGCCTTGGCCTGGTGAGCATTCCCTGCTGGGCGCCAGCCACGGGGAGGGGGCAGGTGCAGGAGCAGAGCTTGGCTTGTTCCCTTGGCTGGTCAGGGGACCTGGGCACATCAATCCCTCCACGTCCCTCTAGAGCAGTGGGAGCCGTCGGAGGGTAAGCAGAGAGCCACACGGTTGATCCTTTTTGCAGTGACTGGGGCCAGTGTGAACTGTGCTGGTGGATGCCAAGAACCAGCCCGGTGTGTGGCTCCAGCTGACTCAGGCTGGAGGTGGGGCCCAGAGAGGGAAGGGCTGGAGAGAAAATTCTGGTTGGGAGGGCCTTCTCTGAGTCCAGTTCTAGCAGCCAGAATGAGGCTTATTCATTTGTTTATCAGGAACGACAACCACAACTGTGCTTCCTTATTAACTTTGCTACTGGGGGCCACTTAGCTGTTTCCTCGTCTACAGACGCAGGCAGCTGGTGTCAGCTCCAGGTGCAGTGACTACGCCGGTATCGCAGCTGGCACACAGACACTCACATGAGCTGTGGCCTGTAAGGACGCAGGCACCAACCTCTTCTGTACCCTCGGAAGAAAATACCAACCACGCGGGTCAGAGCTGAGTTACCTGTCTTCAGTAGACAGTGGATGCCTAGGAAACCCAGCACGGGTTTTAATACCAGCCCAGCCAAAGTGCAATTTTAAGGAGCAGCCGACTGCTCTAGCACAGAGACACCTTTGAGTGACCCACAGACGCATGCACTTGCCAGCACTCGTGCAGAGAATTCGCAGCAATGCTAAGTGAAGCACTGTGGAAGGAACCGGAAGGAATAAGAGTAGTATTTTTTCCTTTTCTTTTAAAATTAGTCTTTCTGCTGAGAATACTAACTGCCTGTGGATTGGAAGCTCAGCTGGTTTATTCGTATTTAACTTGGCAAGCTTTGAATTGGAAGCTGTTTTACATTACAAGGGTAAGCATAAGTTCAAGTACTCTTTGATATAAATTTTGGGTAAGTTTAATATTCTCCTTTGACTGATAAGTGTAGAAAAAGCCTCGTCATTTGAATTTGAGGCTACAATTCCTGTAATCATCAGCAACAGAGGCATTGAGGTCATCAGCGCCCTGTCAGTTCTGCTCTTCCCTGCCTTGGGGGTGCTCGGCCGTCACCTGCCCGCTCGCCTCACCTGTGAGGCCCCAGTGAGGCTTCTGTCAACACTAACTCCTGCTGCGCCTGACGCTGCGCACCTGGAACCTCGTCGCTCAGGCTGAAGGCGCGTGAAGCTGAGTGGAGGCCTCTGTCCACCCTGCCTCCCTCCCACAGTTTCTGTCACCACTAGCAACATGGGACTGTTGGGACACCTTCCACTCCTTCCCTCTGCAATCGAATCCCTGGGCCCTGCTCCTACATGCAGATTTGATCCCAGCACTCCTGCGCTTTCATCTTTCTGTGGCTTCCATTGCTTCTAGGATGCAGTAGAGACTCCGCAGCTCAGCCCAGGCCCCCCTCGCCTCCTGGGAAGTTGCTCTCCTTTTGTCCCCTGTCTTGGTGCCTTTGGCGGCCACTTCCACTGCTCCTTGAGACTCGGCTCACCTGTCACTAGCTTGGTCCAGGCGTGGCTCCCCTTGCAGACTCCGTCCCCTCTTCCCGGCACTACCATGGCTTTGACAGCGTGTCCGCGTTGGAGCTCCAGTGCTCTGCTAGCCTGAGCCTCATCCCGCGTTGTGTCCCCAGCCGCCAACGCGGTGCCTGGGGTGTCCTGGGCATTCAAATAGGTGGAATGAGTGGCTCAGTGAGTTCGTGGTTCCCTTTACGTGCCCCTTCAACACTGTTTCTTTATCCTTGCGGAACGTGAAGATTTTGGGGGCCTCAGCATTCATGTCGCTGGATCGTGCATCGTGATGAGCAAAACTGTTAATCGTAAGGTTAGTCATAAAACGTTTTCCACATTCATGTTCTGTGAAACGTGCATCTGTGCTTTTGATTTATACCTACTTTCCGCAGCATGGTATTATAATTTCTTGCCCAGTGAGATTTTATATGTGAAATTTTTGTGAATTACACAGTATGATGCGACTACTAACACCCGTCAAATAATAAAACTGTTAGTGTAAAAACAGCAGGTTTAGCGATTAGCACTTCGGATGCACTTTTGTGATCTCTTTACCCAGCGGCACTGTTAATGATGTCCAGGCCCTACCCCTGTAGGCGCTGTGCCTGCTCACGTCCATGTTTGGGAAGAAGATCGCCGTGCTAGAAATCAACCCGGCCCTGCTGCTCGCGTCTCAGCGGAGCCCCGGTGCGAGGCAGTGTCTCTCGGTGCTGGCCAGGTAGAGTCCGCATGGGCTGCGCGCGCTCCTGTGTGTATGTGAGAGAGAGAGAGAGAGAGAGAGAGTTAACAGCATTTCAGATTCCTTTTTATGTTAACAATGAAAAGTAAAGTTTAGTAAACTCTCAAATATACTAACCTTGTTTGAAAGAAACTATTTTTCATGCCATGGCTTCCATAGTTAAATAAAACTAAAACATTTATTTTAACATGAAACATTATTTTATTTCAGGATAGAATGTAAATTATAAAATGACACTTTTATTAAAAATATATTATTTTTCTACAAGAATTAGCTTGCTAGTTTTCATTTCTAAGTATTGTGTGTATATATCTGTATCAGTTAATCATTTATAACTGTCCTGAAACTATGTTTCATTGAAATAATTTTATCATGCAGTTGTTTGCTCTCATAGCATGGTTTTATTTTTATTTTAGCTCCTGTGTGCTACCAACCTCTCCACTGTATTTTGGAATTGATGAGAAAAAAAGTACTAAACCTGCCAGTCAGAAACGATCCGGTCAGTATGACACGCCCTGATACATAAAAACACAAGAGTGAGCGGTTCTCATGGCCGTCAGCACTGTCATGCTGCTCTGTGGGCTCATCGGTGAGAATGTAAACTCCTCACTTCTCCCCTCCTTCGCTCCTTCTCTTCCACACATCCATTATGTGTCGTCTGCGGGAGGGAAGGTGCCAGATGTCTCTTTTCCTGAATCAGGCACAGTTTCTGGGAATTCAGAAACGTGTGGACACGGACCGCTGGCTCTGGTGGCTAGGGCAGTGGTGGCACCTAGTGGACCCTCTGGTGATTTATCGTCGTAGTGAATTTTTCCCTTTTTGTCTGCGGGAGAATTTTAAAGTGAATCTCCAACACCGTGTTATTTTACTCCAATGTACTTAGCATGTGTTTCTGAAACTCCACATTCTTGCCTGGCCACAGTGACATCATGTCAAAACTAACAGTGACTTTTGGTATCTTGTAGTAGCCAGGCCAAAATAAATTATTCCTGATTGTCTCAAAAATATCTTTTCATTGGTTTGTTCTAAACAGCAGTCAAAGAAATCCGCGTGTTGCTTTTTTCAAAGAAATAATCTTAAAATTAACTTGCATTTGAAGATGGTAGACTTCATTGTGTTCCGTTTATTTCATTACAAGACTCATTGATAATTATAATACTTTTTCCCCTCAGTGACCAACTTAAATTCTTAATCAGTCTTGTCAAACCTCTTACTGGACCTAATTTAAAATTTGAAATTCTGCTTCGTAGATGCCTCCCTGTGTGTTCCTTGCCTTTGGGGAAGGGTCCCTCTGCTCTAGCAGGAATCCTGCCCTCTGGGCCCTGACCTGGCCTCTCCTGTGCCCGGGACGGGGCTGTGGTCGGCGTCCTGACCTCGGGGTCCCTCTCCGCCACACTGTGAAGTCGTGCTCTAACCATCTTCTCCTCCTCTTCCGGGGTCTCATTTGCTCTTCTCCACTTACGGTGGGGTTGAAACCGGCCGTACTCCTGGAGTGATCTGGGGTGCGAGAGGGCTGAGCTCTCACCTTCAGGACTGGTGAGCATCATCTCCCCTCACGACAGTCTGGTCACGCAGTGTGTCCTGTCTGGACCTCTCCCTCTGCTTCTGAAGCTCGGGGGGCCTGGTCTTCTGGCCACTTAGTTGTCTCCCTCTCTCACTCGCTGTCTCCCTCTCTTGGCCAGCCGCACCCTGCAGGGGGCTTTCTTCCTGTCCTCCCCTAGGACTCTCCGTGGGCAGCTTCCCACGCACTGCTCAGGCTTGGACGATGCCACAAGGATAGACTTTTCTCCTGAGTGACAGCCAGAAGGTCTATTTTTGTCCTCATTTTTGGAGGACCCGAGTTTCAGTTACTTGCTGGAATTCAGACTTGGGGAAATTTCAGTACTTCTCTTCATATCCCCTTTCTTCTTTTGGCCTGTGTCTCTCCCTCCACCGTCTGGGCGTGGAGCGCTTTTGTCTACTCCTGGGAGTCTCGGGGTCATCCTTGCTCCCTCTTTCCTCTCTCATCACCTACATTTGTTGGTCACTAAGTCCTACAAACTCATCTTCTTCGCTGTGACGATGTCTTCATTTCGAATCTCAGCCGCCGTCTCCGACAAGGCTCTTGTGCATCGCGCCACATTACCTCGCGCACGGGTCCATGCGCTCGGCCAGTTGTCCGGCCCTTTCTTAGGCGCCAGGCGCCGTTCTCAGTAAGGTGCAGTTTTAAGCCGAGTGGACAGATTCCTGCCCTCTGACGGAGCTTACATGCCAGTGGAGAGGTTGGCGTGGATCACTGTTCACAAACCTGCTCTGATGGCGATGACAGCAGTCAGGGGTTGCCTTTCCCGACAGAAGACTGACGCGGGACCTGTACTTTCCGCATCTCACAAAAACCAGCTCCAACAAACGATTCTTCGAATGATGGTGAAATATCCAGTTAGCTGGGCCTCAACATAGATTTGCCTGCCAAAACCATTTTAGGCTCTGAGCCGATGGAACAAATCACGTTAAAATGATGGTGAAAAGTGCTACAGTCACTGGGCGCTGGGGTGGAGGGGCTTTTGCACATCAATGTGAGCGTGGCGGGGGCAGTTCTGATGGGTGACCCCAAACCCAGAGCAGAGTTTTGGGCTGCAGTGGGAGCCCCAGCTTCAGCGGGGGTTTCCAACCAGCCCCACCCCTCCTACCTTCTATCCCCAAAATACTCCCTGTCGGAGTTAAGTGCCGATCTCCTCCTGCTGTGTGTCCTGCCCCGCCACCAGCTGCAGAAGCAGCTCCAGGGCTGTGAGAGTGAACCTGCTCAGGAGCAGCCAGGGCTCTTCACGCCATGTGTGGACGTAGCAGACTTGTAGTCCCTTCTGCTGGGAATGGCCTTTCTGACGTGTTTCCTCACTGAATAACGAAACTTGCAATGTCTTAAGAAAGTGTTAATTATTTGCTGTTGAAAAAGTAAAAACTTACTTGTCATGTACAAAGAACACTAGTCTGGTGACCGGCACACTGAAATCCTTGACTTCAGCATTGTACAAGGAATCCATGTAACAAAAGCACTTGTACCCCCTTAATATTTTGGGAAGAAAAAAGGAAAAAGCATCTTAAGCTGCAACACATACGTGGAGCAGAGAAGACAGAACATACCTGCCAGTCTGAAGGTGGTTGCAGAGTGTCCGGGGGCCGCGTAGGCCCTCCTGGTCTCGACTCCGACCCTTTCCTCCACCACAGTGGTCTCTCCTCTCCCTCCCACAGTCTCGACACCTATGGTCCTTCCTTAGGGTGTATTGTGGAAAGTTGTCCGTTCTGGGACTGTTTATAAATAGAGTAACATTCTTTCTTTTGTGCATTCCTTTGTGATTTGCCTTTTCCATGGCAGGTTTGAGATTTATTTCAGCTGCTACGCAGCATTCCGCTGTCTGAATGCACAGTTTACCCACAATTCATTTAATATTGATGGATTTTGTTCTGTCTCTAGGCCTTTTCTGGTGTCAGCAATGCCATTGGGCACCATCAGCACAACACAAGGCCAACCCTGGGTATTGTCCGACTGCAGGACTTTTGCACAACATTTCTTGTAATTTTATTTGCATTTCCCTGATTAAAAATGAGATGTTTATTTTTTATGTGTAATTGTGTTTTGCTGCATCAAATCCAATTTGTATTTATCTCTTTGCTGCTATTTTGTGTATGATGTTTTTGATTCATGTTCTCGAGTGATTTATTTCCGAGGAACTTGATGAGTTTGGTTTCTTTCTGAAGGTGTATGCACCACAGAGCGAGCTGGGAGAATTTTCTCTGTTTCTGTACCTGGAATAGTTGGTATAAAATTTTTAAATTAAGTATATGGTTCATTTTGAGTATAAAACCAGCCTTACGTGTCTGGGATAAATCCCACGATGTATATAACCTTTCTGTTGTGTTGCTGGGTCCATTTGCTAATATTTTATTGAGGGTTTTTACATCAATTTTCATCCAAGAAATCGGCCTGTAGTTTTCTTTCCTTGTGGTGTCTTTTTTGGGCCCAGGTATTGAGGTAACGTCACAAAGGTGTTTGGAAGTGCTCCCGCTACCTCCGTTCCTCAGAAAAGTTCCAGAAATGTTGGTTTTGATTTTTCTTTGAATGCTTGGTGGAATTCAGCCTGAGGCCTTCTGCCCGGATTTTCTCTGTTGGGAGGTTCTGGTTACTCCTGCAGTCCCTGCTTGTTCCCGGTCTGCTCTGCCTTTGCTTTTCTCCGGCGCAGTCGTGACGGTTCACACTTCTGAGGATTGTCCTGTGCCCTGGTGACCCAGCTCGTCCAGGAGCATATTGTTCAATTTCCGCATGTGTGTATATTTTCCAGTGTTCCTCTTGTTATTGATTTGTAGTTTTATTCCATTGCGGTCAGAGAAAATACGTGGTACGATTTGATTTTTTTTGAATTTTTAAGACTTGTTTTGTGGCCTAACATCTAGTCTGTCCTTGAGTATGATCCATGAGCCGAGAAGAACTTGTATTCTGCAGCTATTGGATGAAACGTTCTGTAAATATCTATTAGGTCCGTTTGGTCTGTAGTGCAGGTTAAGTTCGGTGTTTCCTTGTTGATTTTCTGTCTGGGTGACCTGTCCAAGGCTGCAAGTGGAGTGTTGAGCTCTGCAACTGTTATTGCATCGGGGTCTGTCTCTATCTTTAGCTCTGATAATATTTGCTTTACATATCTGGGTGCTCCGGTGATGGGTGCATAGATATTTAGAGTTGTTATGTCCTCTTGCTAAATTGACCCCTTTATCATTATATAATGGTCTTCCTTGTCTCTTTATACAGTTTTTGTCTTGAAATCTATTTTCTTGACAGAAGTACAGCTACTGTTGCTCTTTTTTGGTTTCCATTTGTTTGGAATGTCTTTTTCCATCCCTTTATTTTCAGTCTATGTGTGTCTTTATAGGTGAAGTGCGTTTCTTGCAGACAACATATAGTTGGCTCTTATTTTTTTATCCGTTCAGCCACTGTATGTCTTTTGATTGGAGAGTTTACCATTCACATTTAATATTATTGTAGGTAATGACTTACTATTGCCATGTTGTTATTTGATTTCTGGTTTTTTTTTTTTTTGTGGTCTTCCTTCTTGTCTTCCTTTGTTGAAAGTGATTTTCTCTGACAGTGTGTTTTAATTTCTTATTTTTATTTTTTGTGTATCTATTGTAGGTTTTTTGATTTAGGGTTACCATGAGGCTTGCATAAAACATGTTATAACCAATTATTTTAAACATAGTACAACTCTTCTTACAAACAGATAAATAAGCAAATAAAAATCTAACAGAAATTCTACCCTTAACTCCATCTCCCCCTGCTTTTTAACTTTTGTTGTTTCCATCCATATCTTTTTATACTATCTATCTCTCAAAAGGTTATTATAGTTATTTTTGATAGGTTTGTCTTTTAGTCTTCCCACTGAAAATATGTGGTTTATACACCACAATTATAGCAATAGAGTATTCTGTATCTGTATTCTTCTTGTTGCCAGTGAGTTTTAGACCTTCAGACGATTTCTTATTGTTCATTAACATCCTTTTCTTTCAGATTGAAGAACTCCTTTTAGGATTTCCTGTAGGATAGGTCTGGTGTTGATGAATGCCCTCAGCTTTTGTTTGTCTGGGAAAGCCTTTATTTCTCCTTGATGTTTTTGCAGGATAGAATATCCTGTTTTTTCAGGATAGAATATTCTGGGGTTCAGGTTTTTTTCCTTCAGGGCTTTGAATATGTCGTGCTACTCTCTCATGGCCTATAAGGTTTCCACTGAGAAGTCTGCTGCCAGATGTATTGGAGCTCCCTTACATGTATTTTTTTCTTTTTTCTTGCTTCCCTTAGGACCTTTTCTTTATCCATGACTTTTGGGAGCTTGATTATGAGATGTCTTGAGGTAGCCTTGTTTGGGTTAAATCTGCTTGGTGTTCTACGACCTTCTTGTACCTGAAACTTCTGTGGTATTATATCTTCAAATAAACTTTCTACCCCAATCTCTCTCTCTACCTCCTCTCTAAGGCCAATAAGTCTTAGATTTGCCCCTTTGAGACTAGCTTTTAGATCTTGTAGGCGTATTTCATTCTTATTGTTCTTTCTTATTTTTTCTCTTTTGACTGTGTATTTTCAAATAGCCTGTCTTCAAGCTCACTAATCCTTTCTTCTGCTTGGTCAGTTCTGCTGTTGAGAGATTCTGATGCATTTCTCAGTTTGTCAATTGAATTCTTAAGCTACAGGATTTCTGCTTTTTTTTTATTATTATTATTGCAATCTGTTTGTTAAATTTCTCTTAGAGGCTTCTGAATTCCTTCTCTGTGTTGTCATGAAGTTCACTGAGCTCCTTCAGGACAGCTGTTTGAATTCTTTGTCTGGTAGGTCACATATCTCCCTCACTCCAGGATCGGTCACTGGTACCTTATTTAGTGCATTTGGTGAGGTCACATCTTTCTGGACGTTCTTGATGCTTGTGGATGTTCGCCAATGTCTGGGCGCTGAAAAGTTAGGTATTTATTTTAATCTTCACAGTCTGGGCTTGTTTGAAGTCGTCCTTCTTAAGAAGGCTTTCCAGGTATTCAGAAGGACTTGAGTGTTGTGGTCTAAGTCTCTGGGCACTGCAGCCGTATCAGCACTGGGGGTGCCCCAAGCCCACTAATGCTGTGACTCTTGCAGATTCCTGGTGGTACCGCCTTGGTGGACTTGGGTAAGACACAGGAGAGTTCCCTGGATTACCAGGCAAAGTCTTTCACTCTCTTCCCTGGCTCTCTGTGCTGGGCTGCTGGAGTTGGGGGAGAAGTGACATGGGCACTTCCTCATGGCCACCAGCACCAGATCACACCTGCACTCAGCCCAGTCTCACCAGAGCCTGTGGTGACTGCTGCCTGGCTGCCTCTGATGTTTATTCAAAGCCCAAGGGCTCTTTAGTCAGCAGGGGGTGAATCCTGCCAGGACTGGGTCTTTCCCTTCAGGGCAGTGGATTTTCTTCTCACCCGGGGTGGGTCTAGAAATGCTGTCCAGGGACTAAGGCCTGGACTCAGGGGCCTCAGGAGTCTGCTTGATACTGTATTTACTGTGGCTGAGCTGGTACCCAAGTTGTAAAACAAAGTCATCTGAATTATCCCTTTCCTATCCCCAAGTGGAAGAAGACTCCCTGAGGCGTGCTACCTGCAGTTGGGGGAGGGGTGACACAAGCGCTGGCTTGGTCACAGCTGGTGTCTCCCTGGGTCACATGCACCCCATGTCCCCTGGCTCTGACCCAGCACAGCTGCAGGAATTGCCCAAGGACTGCAGCCTTTGTGGTCCAACTGCCTTACGAATTTAGTCCAGGCCCCGGGCTGCTTTTGTGAGTGGGTGGTGGAGCTAGCCAGAACTCAGGTTTCGGGGCGGAGGATTTCCCTCTGGCCGGGTTGGGCTAAGTGCTCCCTCCGTAGGCACTGGCAGAATTCTGCCCTGTGCTGTGTTCGCCTGTGCCACGCTAGCCCTGAGTTCCAATGCAAAGTCCCACAGTCTCGCCACTCTCCCTCCCCGGCACACAGGTTCTCTCTCCCCTGGGCCCTGGAGCAGCACTGCCCAGGCTGGGGCAGGGCGGCGTGGGCAGCACTAGACTGTCTGTCCTGCCCTCTCGGTGCCCCTCTCCTGGCATGATGTCAAAACCGGGTACTGTGATTGCTCACCTGGTTTTGGTTCTGAAGGCACTTGCTTGCGTGGATAGTTGTTGAATCTGGTGTTCGTGGGGAGGGACGATTGCTGGCGGTTTATACTCAGCCATCTTGCTCTGCCCTCAGTTCATTTATTTCTTGTTTTTTATTGTAAAATATATATAAAATAAAATTTACCATTGTAATCATCTTTAGATGTATGGTTCAGTGGCATTAGGAACCTTCACATTGTTGTGCAGTATAAACAATGTTTTTGAATTGTTTGCTTAATTGGTGCCAGTAGAATTTTATGTGTATATATACATTTCTATTAAAATTTTTTGGAAAAACTTGACTAACCAACATTAATTAACATTGCTAATAGTTGGAATAATAGTAGGTTGTTCAGATAATTTTTCAAAATTCTGAATGTATTTCCACTCAAAGACTTTGTATGTCAAACGGCGGGCGCTGCATTGTGCGCCGTGTCCAACAGCGAGGGCTCAGACCGCGTCCCGGAAGTGTGGTCGTAGCACCGCATGCAACCCAAGGCCAAGTCACGTGATTTCCTCTCTTTTTAAAACTTATTTGTTTCTTTAGCTTTTTTTCTTACATATGAGATCACATCTCAGAAGTGAAATTTTTCATTTTTTGTTAATGTGGATCATCTTATTTCGGATGAGTGTGTATGGTGTACCATGCTTCACAACTAAATATAATACTTAAATTTTAGAGCAAAATCTTTAGTAAGAACAACTAGGTAAAATACTAAGGTTTATTACAGAGATCACAGTTCTTCTGTAGCAAGAAAGTTGATGTTTTATAGATCATTTAGAAAATATGTAGAAAATTAATGAATATATTTTATTTATAGTAATTTATAATCTTAAAATTGGCATTATTCTACTTACAAAAGCATAATAGTTATAATGTAAACAGAATATATGTGATAGATAAAGAACTGTTATAATTTAGTGCCTAATGTATTTCTAAAAATAATATGCTGTTATATATTTATGAACTTTATTCTAAAACTTTGAAGACTTTCTCATAATGAAGTATACTCATGTGCCTATAACTTTGTTATTTTATCCTGAAATTATTTCCTGTTGGCAATATTTTAATTTTCTTGAGAGGATGCTATGGCTAGAACAGTTTCCCTGTTGGGTTTCTGTTTCTCCCTCCCTCTGAGCGTTCCCTCTGGGGCCCGCGCTCTGTAGGGGGCCCCTTCTCCCTTCAACTCCCCGCTTCCTTCCCGCTCTGGACCCTGCCCTGAGGGCCTGTGAGGCAGGTGATGTGCAGGCCCAGGGCGGAGATCTGGCTCTCTGGTTCCTGATCACCTCTCACACTTCGATTTGGCAGCGTGAGACATCTGGAATGCTAATTTAATACTCTGCTCACCAGGGACACTTAGTTCTTAGTGGGAATATGCTTCAGGTTATCAGGTTTGAAATAGCACCAAAAATAGAACCGAGTTTTTTTTATTTAAAAATCAAAGAGGAAGCTGAGCACAGTGGTGCCTGTAGTCCCAGCTACCCCAGAGGCAAGGCAGGAGGATCGTTTGAGCCCAGGAGTTTGGGGCCAGCCTGGGCCACATAGTGAGACCCCCTCTCTAAAGAAAAAAAAAGAGAGCACTATTTTTAGAATTGCTCAATTTATGCAATTATCCCTTTTTCTAAAGCTATTTTATAATAGTGTACAGAATAGTCAAATAATACCTAATAATACCTAATATTAATATTAAATTTATGTAAAAATAAATAGTTCTGGCAAAACTGTGTTTCTGAAAGCATTTTGAGATTTGTAAAGTTCATTTGATGTTAGTTTTTATCAACTGGCAGTGCTGTGGAAAATTATGTTATGTATGTATAATATGTTAAAAATAGGGTAAGAAGTTTCATTGCCATTAAAGTGTACTGATGTTAATAGCTTATCTTAGTATCCTGTCACGTGATAAACAAAGACCATAAAAAGAAATTTGAATTAATTTAAGATAATTGAGACTTTTGTTTGTAGAGAGGCTGTGTCAATCACTAATGTACAGAGTGAGTTGCTCTGCGGTGGCTCTGTGTCCGTCATCCCAGGGGCAGAGTTCACAGGGAGAGTTCTGGGTACAGCAGGGCCGCTCTCCCCACACTCTCCTCCAGGGAGGGACCTGCGCCCAGCACCTGGTCCTCAAGTATTCGTAATACATAGTAGTAAACATGTTGCCATTTACTGTAACTTAAAGAATGAGAAAAGACTTGTCTTAATTTCTTATACTTCTAATCCTCTTGACTTAATCTTTTGCTATTATTGGTTGGTTTGACTTCAGGTATGAAACCTCTTAGTTTTGTGGGTCAGAAACTCATTCTATTTGTGTGAATTTTTCTGTTTTAAGAGATGAGGATGTTTCGATGTCCATAATGAAATTGTAATGTCAAACATTTTTTTCTTCTTTAAAATCCTTTGGTACAGCCGCGAGGAGCAGCGTCCAGGACCGGCCCCTGGTTTTCCACAGTGCAGTGAGGTCGTCTGGCTACATGTCGGCGCCGCAGTGAGTGCACGCATGCCAGCAGTGGAAGCGGGAATGGGCCGCATCACGGATGTGGGATTAAATATGGACAGAAGTATGTCCTTCAGGGCCACATCGTGGAGAGGGGAGACACAGGTTTAAATAGGAATTGGAATGTGGTGGGTCAGACCCCAAAATGTCGTGGTCACTGCAGTGGTAGCAGATGCAGCAGCGCACTTATTGGGTGTTTACTGTGTGCAGGGCCTCGGGTCAGCCTCGGAGTCCTGGTGATGACGAGGTCAGTGTGTGGGCTTGGGGCCAGGGAGGGTGACAGTGCTTTAGTGCAATGCGGCCCATTGAGGCCTGGCCACAGCCCATGTTTCTTGGAACACAGCTTTGCTGTAACAGTGCAGTGTGGAAATTAAGTGTGTTCAAAACCTGTTCCAGGGAGGAAACAGGAAAGAGCACGGTGCTGTAAGAAACTGCAGCAAAGCTCAGTGTGGCCCAGATTTTTCAAAGGCAAAGTTGTCTTTTCCGTATAAAATGCAGACGTACCACCCTCCTACCACCCCAAATCTTGACCTTTGTGTGCTATTAACATAGCAGCCAGCAGGACCCTGTTGCCTGGGGCCCTACCCTCAGAGCATACTGATCTGTCCCTGGCTGGTGCTCACCTCCACCAAGAACCCTGCCTGTGCCCCGGCCGCCCCCACCAGAGCTCTGCTGTCTCCAGGCCCCAGTCCCAGGCTGCTCTGTGTAAAACTGCAGCCTCCACCCCGAGCTCAGCCCTTTTCTACTCCACTTTCTGTTTGGCAAGACAGACTTGTTTTACTTATTGTCTGTTCTGTAGCCTCCTGTGCCTGGGGCAGCACTTCAGGCCTCTCATAAGGCTCTTGTGGGTGGGTAGGAGAGGTGGCTGGCTGGCTGGAGGCCGGGATGGGTGGGTGGAGCCTCAGGTGGGTGTTTGGAGACACGGATGGGTGGATGGAGACATGGATGGGTGGATGGAGACACGGATGGGTGGATGGAGACACGGATGGGTGGATGGAGACACGGATGGGTGGATGGAGCCACAGGGGGTGTTTGGAGACACGGAGAGGTGGATGGCAAGATGGAGGGGTGGGTGGAGAGAGGGAGGGGTGGGTGGAGAGAGGAGTGGGTAGGTGGAGGCAAGGGCGGGTGTTTGGAGACATGGACGGGTGGGCGGCTGGGTTGAGAGGGCAGTGGGTGCATGAGTAAAATGATGCATGAAGCATTTATATATAAAATCATCATATATAAAAATCTTTTTCACTATAAAATATAAATCTGTTAAGAAACTTAGAACTCAATGTTTGAGAGTAATAAGAGTTTTCTTTCCATAGTGCTACTATGTTTTCCCCAAAGACTAACATCAAGAATGATGGTAAAAGATCTTCAAAATGCAAGAACAGTTTCAAACGGTATGAAATCTAACGTGTGCATTTGAAGTAAATTTGAAATAACTTAGACTTTTTAAATACTTTGATTTTTTTTCAAAGAGGCACAAGACCTTATCTGTGTATGTATGTATGTACACAAATATGTATATATCTGTATTATTTAGGTATATCCTTTTAGCCACATTTAATTCTTTCATGTTAATTTTTCAAAATGCTCTATTTTGACCACCTTAACAATTTTGAACTATTTAATTTTTGTTAAAATTTAGATTTAGAAAATGCTGCATCTGATGAGTGTTCTTGGTCAGTGTCTGTGGAGACAACCGGATGGCAGTGCAGGGGCAGTCGCGGGGCAGGCGCTGATTCCGCAAGGTGCACCCCACGATGCCCTGGGCCCTCTGCCTGGACAAGAGCGGGTTTGGGGACTGCCAGGTTGTGGACTTATGATTGTGTCATCTAAAAAGAGGTCACGGGCTACTGTGCTTTGAATAACACTCACTTGAGTGCGCACGTCTGCATTTGAACAACCGTGATGTTTACAGAAATGCTTGCCAGAACATCGGTTTTGCCAGTGTTTCTTGATGTTTTTCGTAAACTTTTTGCAATTCTTGCCACTTTCTGCTGCTCTCCACATCAGCAGGTTATTGATGTGAAGTTTGTACCTGCAGCTAAATGCGTCCAAACCTTGTACATGTGTCTGTGCTCGAGTGTGAAACTCAGAACCCCTGTCTCACTGAGCCTGGCTGTTTTGGTGTTGTTTCTGCGAGGAGCGCCCTGTCCAGACGAGCCAGCATCTGTCCTGCATGTCTGGCTCTGGTGGGCGTGCTGCTGGGGACTAGGCGGCAGTGGCGGTGAGGACTTGAGGTGACGTCCAGGGCCCGGCAAGTGTTGCTCACAGGGAGACGTGTCTGAGCAGCTAGGACTTGGTGTGGACGGGACGGTGCAGTCCTGCTGAGACAGGCCAGTTCTACCTGCTGTCACTGAATGTCGGTGGCAAACGCAGAGGAGGATTTGCCAGTCAGTGAATCCTGCTTTTTAGAACAACATACGTTGACGTCAGAGCAGTTTCTTTCTGCTCCCATCTCCTTTGTGCCTGGCGCTTCCTGTTACTTCTGACCCAGTAACAGCTGCACACGGCAGGCTCACGCCCAGCGCGCAGGTGGGGCTCAGGCCAGGTGCAGGACATGCTGTCAGGACATCCAGTTGTCCACGGGCTCCGCTCTGTCCACAGGCTGGAACTCCCAGTGGGGGCTTTTGCCTAAGGCTGGGGTGGCCTAGGGGATGGGCGGGCGCCCTCCCCGCGCATCCCCGTCACTGCCACGAACTGTGTGAGGACTGCGGTTTTCTAGCCTTCCTGGTTTCTTTTGCAAGTCAAGAATGTGGTGTTTTCACGGCAGGTGTAGCCATTTGCAGGTGACTTGAGTAATCAGCAATGTATCAGCCACTGCGGGTGGCGCTGGAAGGTAAAGTGCGCTTTCTCTCACTGAGAGTCCTCGCCCCAGTGTTCCCGTCCTTGCTACTTTACGTGCAAAACACGTGTTTTTTTGTCAGTACGGAATGTGAGTCTATTTTGAAGAGTGATTTCATGACTTTGAATGTAAGAGTTTATGTTTATATTCAAATTTAACAATAAAATTACACATGTAAATGGGGGAAACCCAATTCATTTCTAGTGTTTTGTTTCTAATCTCACTTTGATTTCTGTGACCTCTGACCTTCCTCAGGGCGGAGTACGCTTTGGAGGATCCTCTGCCCACCAAGCTCGGCAGGCAGGTCGCTGCCGCCCCTCGCCCGGCCGCCGTGTGCTGCGTCCAGTACTCAGGTGCGCGCCCCAGGCCTGCTTCGCGCATTCGTGATCCTTGTCTGTTCTGTCTGCTGCCGTAATGTGAATGTGTTTTTGAAGATCTCAGTTACTTGAAGTTGCCTGGTGTTGTCTGGGTCTAGATTAGAAGCAAGACTCAGTTTTAACGCGATTGCATGAAT
The DNA here is from genome assembly GCF_000956105.1 of Propithecus coquereli. Classification (NCBI taxonomy): domain Eukaryota; kingdom Metazoa; phylum Chordata; class Mammalia; order Primates; family Indriidae; genus Propithecus; species Propithecus coquereli. Next base: position 393,694 of record NW_012155441.1, on the reverse strand, counting down.
AATTAGGAGCATCTCGCTTCTGCTCGACCCCAGCATCGGGACTTGGAATCCTAAGTCCCTCTGGGTTTGCTGTTGTGTGACTGCTCCTACGTGAGTTTTAGCACGAGCCTGGCAGGAGGGCTGTCGTAGACACATGCTGGCAAGCTGGTCACCACGTTACACAGGAGCGTGGGCCTCTGGCCACGGTGGGCTGAAGAACAGGAAGCCACAGATGGCGCCTGTGCTGTGAGTGCGGCCTCCCTGCCCTGCTGCCCTCAGCTGGGACCGTGGCTACAGGCGAGGACTCTCGCCTGCCCAGGCCGCTGCCCTGTTCGCAAGCGTGTCCTACTGCCTGTGGCAGACCTCTGTGGGGCACTCGCGTCCATTCCTCAGCAATGTGCGAAAGAAGTCAGGAGGCAGCTGTGACCTGCCCTCTGCTTGTCCAGGTCGCGGCACCGTGTGACTCTTTGCTCAGAAGTGAGACGTGCATACAGGTCAGATGTGCTGTTGCCTTCACCAGGGTTGGACACAGGCCTCACCTGCGTGCAGTGCTGTGTCCCACCCTTAACCACCCACCTGATCACACAGGTGACCACTATCTGCAAACCTGCCGGTTCCCTTTATTGATTGTATAATTCTAGCCAAAGGATTTAAAAATGGTTTTGGGAAATTAGATGTGTGGTATTATAAGTAAATAGCCTTTCGATATTTCATATGCTTGCTGTTATAGATTAGGATGTTCGTTTGGAGTTAGATATCCTCAAGTTTGACCACTTTAGGGAATTGCTCTTTAAGTGCTCGCACAAATATTTCTCTTAAACAACCCATGGATGTGGGACAGGACACAGCAGGGTGTGGAGGTGTCCTGGGATGTGTGACCTGGGGTGTGGGACTTGGGGCAGCTTTGCATGCGTGGTGGTTGGGTGTTTATGTCTTTGGTGAGCCTCGTTACCTGTTGTCTCAGGTTTGCTCACCACCTGGGGAAATCACCATCAATACTCAAGACCATTTTAACTGAAAGTTCTACATTTTACCAGTGTGATTTCTCTGTGTTAGGATTTTATAAGAAGTATTTCTTATTTGTTTTTAAACAGGAGATGGACGGCGGTTGGCCTGTGGCCTAGCCAACCACCTGTCACTTGTCTTTGACGCCAGTCTTACAGGAACACCTGCTGTTTTTTCAGGTAAAATGTGTTCATTTTAATTAACATGACTTTAAAGATGGGTCTCATTTTGGTCCTGGTTGTCACTTGCTAAGGTTGTTGTCACTTTAGTGTCCTCAAGACAATAGCAGAACAGCGCCAAGGCCTGAGTGGGGGGATGAAACGATGCTGTTTAGTGACCAGATTCCCTGAGCCCTGGAACCTGAGGGTGAACCTCACCTGTGAGGCCAAACCCGCAGCCCTCGTGGCTGGGGCCCGGGGGCAGATGCCGAGGTTTCAGGGAGTCGTAGGGGAGCGAGCAGAATTGAGTCTCATGTGATTGAAACATACTTCATTTAATCGAAAGATACACACTTGAAATATATTTTGAAATGCAGAAGGATTTGTACGTAGATATTTTTATGAATGAACCAAAGTAAACATTTTTTAAAGATGGTGGGCCTGAGATGAGAGTAAGGATGTTAACATTCCTGTCGTTTCAACTCATGGTTCTGACATGTAGATTCCCAGTTCTAAAACCATAAAATCTTGCAACTCTTCATTAAGTTCCTGACACTGCTTGCTTCAGAATGTACACGTGGCAGATGTTTTAATAAAACCATACACACAGGGACAAGAAACCTGTCCCTCGTCCGTCTCTTCTCATACAGGTTGAGTGTCCCTAATCCAAACATGCAAAATCCAGAATGCTCCAAAATCCAAAGTTTTTTGAGCGCCAACGTGCTGCTCAAAGGAAACGCTCATTGGGGAGTTTCAGATTTTGGATTTTCGCATTGGGGATGCTCAATCCAGTGTAATATGCATATTCCAAAATCTGAACACGTCTAACACCTGAAACACTCCTGTCCCAAGCCTTTTGGACGAGGGACACACAGCCTGTAGTGCGACCGCCATGCTGGCAGTGCAGACCTGGCAAGCCGTGTGACTGTTAGGAAGCGTGGAGGTGGGGGACCTGGCGAGGCCTGAGATGGGGATGGGGGGCGTCGGAGTAGACAAAGTGCTGCCCCCGCCTGTCTGCAGGCGCTGGACCCCCAGAGTTCTGGGAGCCCCAAAAGGGCTGAAGGACTTGATTCTGCACCTGCTGCGAGCAGAGCTGCTGCCTCTGCGTGGTCACTGGACGCTGCCCGTCCCCGAGTCCTTGCCCCTCATCCACCTGGCGTCGGCCACACAGTTCCAGCACAGCCTGTGGCTCCTGCAGGCTCAAACCTTAGCTTTCGGCAAAGTCGCCTCTTGCGTGCTGGAGGTCCCCGAGTGGACATCTCTCTGTTGCTGGTAATTGGTACAGAGGTCACCACGTTGACTGGGGCATTTCTCTGCGTATGTCACTGTTGGAGAAAGGGCTTCCAGCTGAATTGAGGAAGTGCAGTGAGTATCTGAAGTCCATCTTAAAAATAGATTTGCTCCATTTCTGCTCGGTGAAAAAGAGTCTTTTCCCATCTTACGGCCAGATCGTTTCACTTTGTGTGTCTAGTTCTTTAACGGTTATGTAAGTCAACTTTGAAAATATGATGGTTTCTCAGCACCTGCCCAGAAGGCAGAAAAATGGGTGTCATTATTTCCATCATAATCTAAGACAAGTAAGGTAAGTATAAATTAAAATTCTCTCCTGGAGGATCAGGGGCTTTGAGGTCAAAGCAGGGAAGGACATCCCAGCCTGAAAACCACGCAACAATCACATTTAATAAAGGGATTTTGTGTTTGTGCTGTAGCTTTTAGGATTTCTCCATCAGGACGTGTTGTCTACACAGGGATTGTTGGGACTTCAGCCCATCCCTTCTGCACAGAGTGGATTCTCTGCAAACTCTGGGTGGAGTCTGAGCGCATCTTGTGAGAGAACCACGTCTGTGATGTGCCTGAGCGCTGGGTTACTGTAGTGAAGTTCTAGGGTCAGCCATTTCGGAAGATTAATTGCAATTCCATCACAGATAGTGGAATTGTATAAAAAGAAATCTTTATAAAATCATGAAGTTAAAAGCAGACCATCTTGCGTCTGATCTCTGCCGTGCTGTCTCCGCTGTGTCCTCTGCCACGTGGCCGCGGCCCACGTCCGCTCCCTTTCCCCAGGCAGGGCCCTCGCCCCTAGGTCAGGGTGTCACTACCTCTTCTCTGTTCCTGTCCTCACCACACGCACTGCAGGGGACAGTCGTCTGTGGAAAGGAGGCCCTGTGCTCGGTGCTGGTGACAGCTGCGGTTGGGAATAAGTTTGCCCAGAGGGACGATGTGGAGGAGAGAGGAGGACGAAGGCTCTGCCGGGGGTTGGTGTCCTGGTGCTCCTGAGGTGGTTTGCGGTGCACCGAGCTGCAGCTCATGCCTGTGTCTAGGCCAGAGCTCTGGAAAGGCAGGGGCGCCCAACTCCAGCAAGTCCTGAGGAATCTCCCTGTTCTCATCCTGGGAGCAGAAAGGTCAGTCCCTGACGCGAGGGAGGACCGGGCCGGCTCGTCAGGCTGTCTCTGCGCCTAGTGCTGCTTCTGTCACGTGGGTGGCTGTCACCTGGGTGCGGCAGGTATTACGGGGCAGCAGGAGTCAGGAGCATGAGAGATCGTTCCTGGCTCCAGCGGTCATAGCCTCCTTGAGAAGGAAGAACACGGACAGCGGCTTCACCTCGTTCCTGCTCCCACGTGCCCCCTCGCCTGGCCTCTGCCGTCCAGGCCATGGTGGAAGCTGGTCTGAGCCTCCTCCTTGGACGGGGGAGACTGGGCCTCGGAGCTGGTAGCAAAGCCACGTCCGAGGTTGAGGTCAAGGTTGCCCTCCTGTGGGGTGGTGGCCGAGGGCTTAGGCTGCTGGGCCAGCCTCCACGCCGGGGTGTGAGGGGCGCCTTCCGAGCGCAAAGTGTGAGAACACCAGGGATGGTCTCGTTAAGGACAGTCACGGCACTCCTTCCCATGGGTCTCACTGCACGGTGAGGAGTGCGCCCAGCCTTACTTAGCCGGCCTCAGGGCTTCCGTTGAAGCTGTGGGGATTCTACACAAGAGGGCAGCAAAGCTCTTCGCGTATTTTTCTGCTCAGTAGATTTTAGGTCCAAGTTTTCCTGTGTCACGTCACAGAACTGAGTTATATGCTTATTTATAAATCTTTCCTGGTTTTTCCACTTTTTAAATACTATGTTGGGTGTCCTGACAAATATTATAGAGTGATGTTCTGGTTTGTTGTCTAATCTTTAGATTCTCGTGCGGAATTCACATTCTGAGGCCAGCGTGAAGGCCGTTCTGGCCAAGGGGAGACCCCAGCTGTGGCAAGATTTTTCTGAGTTGTCTTTACTTATTCTTCACAATTTTAATCAAAGTGCTCAGCTGCAGGAGCTGAAGTGTGGTTGTTTAGCAGGTCTGGGGCCGTTTGTTGTCCAGGTGTGTGTGTGAAGCTGGGTCCAGGTGCTGGGGCTCAGGCTTGCGCCGCCCCTGCCCCTCCCTGGCTGGGCAGCGCCTCTTCCCTTGCACCACGCTGCACACCTGGCTTTCTTTCCAGGCCGGAGCTCGGAGAAGCTCTTCTCTGGTTCTGCGTCCTCTCAGAGCTGTCGGCGGTGGCAGGCTGGGGGACTGCTTTAAGACTGCCCGCCCTGGCTTGGAGGCCTTTCTGAGGTCATGAGGGCAAGACGGGTCCTGAAACCAGCTCGTGTCCAGGGTCTGGGGTCAGGGGAGGCAGCGAGCGCCCACCCAGAAACAGCGGGGCCCTGTCCAGGTGCCAGAGTTAGGCTGGCGTAGAAATGCGGAGGGGACAGAATGGAAAAGCCCTCATGGGCCCGTGATGTGGCTGACTGTGGGTGTCTTCCCACCTGCAGTTTAGTGTTAGAGCTGTGCACGGCCGCGGACCGCACCAGACGCCTGCAGACCAGAAACCAGCTCTCCACGCAGTTTGAGGTTTCAATAAAACTTCAGATGGATCACAACAAATGATCGCCTTCCATGTGCATACGTTCAGTACAGTTTCTGACTTTTCCTTCAATGTTTAAAGAATAATTCTTTAAATTACTGATAAATTATCATGAAATCCACAGATCTCTACACTATACTTTAAAATACTGGATTTTATAATTTTCTTTCCTTAAAACTTACACTCGGAGATGCACACATAGTTATTGAGCTTCATGTTTTAAGAAATATATGGTTTTAGGAAAACGTCCCTTAGAAACTGTATTAAGCCTCTAATCCTGCACCTCGGCATCACTATGGCTAGGAGATGCTTCCAGGTGCTTTATTTGTTACTTCAGGAAGTGCAGTTCCAGGTGTGTTGTATGACAGTGCTAGGTAAGGAACGATCACAGGTGAAGTAACGTGATAACCTCTCTGGCTGTTCCTTCCTCAACTGTCCTGTCAGGTCACGATGGGGCCGTGAACTCCGTCTGCTGGAGCCACGACCAGAGGTGGCTGCTGTCTGCTGCCCAGGACAGGACGCTGCGGGTGTGGTCAGTTCGCAGGACGGAGCTCGCGCTGTTTCTGGTAATGGACAGTGAGCCCATCGCAGGTGTCGCTCAGAGTGAGCACCGAGACCCCGCCCCGCAGGGCGGTCCTGCTGCCCACGCCAGAACCCTCCCACGGGTCCCGTCCTTCTGCCTGACCCAGACTAGGGCATGGACGTGAACCAAGAGTTTGCTTTGATGCAATGAAAATTATCGATTAATTATTAATAGTTACTTACCTTTGTGTGTATATGTATATATTCACAAACACATAACATGCACACATGCATACCACACATGTACACACACATACTTGCTGCATGTGTGCACACACAGTTAAATACGTCCTCATGTTTGTTGTGGTCTGAAAAATGACTAATGTTAAAATATCTGAAAAATTTTAAATATTAATTCAATGTGCTTTGATGGTTCAGGTAATAATCTCCAAGGGGATATTACGTGGAAGAACTAGATTTTGGGGAGGAAAATGACCCGTTTTAATGACTATATGGGAGACCACTGGAAAGAGAATGGGAGAGACAGGAAGTGACAACAGTCACAACTGGGGCAGGAGAGGAGGCCGTGAGAAGAAACTGTGCCCCAACTCACGGAACTGTGAGCGGGTCAACTGCAGAGAACATAACATTAACGGTGGAGACTTTCAAAGACGTTGTCAGCATTTGTTTTCCATGGTTCTGTTATAAGGGGACCGAGTACCAGGGAGACAGAAAAGGAAGGGAAGATCAGCAGAGACCGGGGCTCTGAGGACCGCGTGTTTGGCGCAGCTTTGCGGAGTAATTCCCTAAGAGTTGTTAACACTGCCGTGATGCTGTTGTGGGATCTAAATTTGAGAGTAGACACCTTAGAACTGTATTTTAAAACATGTTTTAAATTTCAGCTTTAATAAAATCCTTGCCACTTTTGGATGTTTACTGCTAACTTTCAATTTTCTTTTATTTTAAAGTTTTTAAATAGTCAGAATTCTAACACTCGTTGTAGTAAAATTTTAATCATACAGTACCTCTCAGAAGTAGTAAGCAGAAACAAAGACTGTAAGTTGGTTCTAACAAAGTACATTTACGCTTTTAGAATAAATAGATATTAGGTATTATGAAAGAATTTCTGTTTAGAGCAATAGTGTTTTTTGTTAACATTTATTATATTGGTGATAATTACTGATTTCATTATAGGGCAAAGACATGTTTTCTAAGCCTATACAATCTGCACAGTTTTACTATATGGATGGTTTTATACTGTTGTCTTCTGGCTCTGAATGTCAGCTGCTGAAGTATCACATTGACACTTGCAAAGACGAGATAAAAAGGTAGGCGGCCTCCTCCTCTCTGCACTGTCTTTCTGGGCCAGAGGCACCTCTGAGATGATGTTCACATTTAACTGTCGCTCGACATTTAATAATAGCCTCGTATCACCAAACTGGAGTAACCCAGTTTCTACCTATTTTAAACCTACCTTTGTGTTCCATAGTTATGGCTTTGAGAGAATGAGATGAGGGAATTGGGGATTTAAGAAAACTGAATGATCACCTTGGTTCCACGGCATATTTGAGTGACGTTATCTGGGACAAATACTATTTATAATGACAAGTTAAAATTAGGAAATAGATGAAGTATATGGGTGTACATGGGAAATAATAAACACCTAGCTTAGAAAAACATTAACATTTTGCTGTCTTTTTAAATAAATATCTAAAGCAATAAAACATTACAGAGAGAACTAGAGGCCCCCCACCCTCCCCGTCATGTTTTCTTCCTTTTTCCTCCTGTGCAATTGGTGCATTTGCTTCCCATCCATGGTTTTGTATTTTTTGCTGTATCTGTATGTATTCATGCAATTTCATTTTCTGAGGGTTTCAGTGTAGCATAAGCACACCTTTCTTAATAATCAAAGTTAGTTTCTGAGGCGTGTGACCAGTGTGTTTGTTTAGCTGTCGTGCCATATTCCACGCTCGGATGTGCAGACCTTTGCGCTCCCCTCGCTGAGGGGCAGCAGGTGTCTCTGACCTGTGGTTGCTGTGAACAGCGCGTGCTGCCCACATGTGTCCACCCTCGGGGCCACGAGGGACATTTTCAGACTCCCCTTGCCAGGTTCCGCATGGCCTCTGAGTGCCGCTGCTCCAGCCCAGGGAGGGGAGGAGGTTCTGTCCCTTTCCAGAGGGCGGGGCACGGTCCCGGGGCAGGTTTTCTCCTTCCTACCTTCTCCGGGATGCGTCATCTTCTTTCTCACAGCAGATGCCCTGAGAATGGTGGAAGTTGCTGTGGAAGGACTGAGTCCCGGTCCTGCTCCTTGCTCGGGCTGCAGCTTTTTTGCTGCCACTTGTACCAGGGTTACCTGTACGTAGCGACTGACTTTCTCGAACCAGCAAGGCTCCAAATGAAGGGACTGTTCACCGATGTGCAGACCAAAGGCAGTGAGCGTCTCTCAGCAAAGCTGCGTGCTCCTCCGAGTCTGGTTCCAGACTGGCTCCCTCACATCTGCATTTACCCATCTCTTGTAGTTTTACTAAAAATGCCAGGGATATGTCAACACATCACTTAGTGCTTTTCTCTCATTTCTCTCACTTCCAAGCCTCGGTGGGTGCTGATGGTATCAGACCCGGTTTGGGGAGCAGATGGCACAGAAGCCAGAGGCCCCTGCGTGAGGCTGGCTCCAGCCACCCACGCCTTGGTTCAAATGGGTTTATCTGCAGCACGAGTCTTGTGCCTTACGTGAGGTGTCAGGTGGGACTCTGGATTGTACCCCACCCAGCTGCTCCCTCACCCCAGATGTGGGGCCCTGGTATGTGTCCTATGCTCAGTGTCTTCAGGGGGTCAGGCTCTTCCTGTCCTTTCCCTCCATCCCAGACTGTTGGCCCTTGTCCTAATGGTCCAGGTGTCAATACACTATTGCTCCAGGTGCAGGAAGTTTTGGTGCTGGTCTTGGCATTTCTCTTTTTTCAAATTGCTTTTATTGTGGTAAGAACACTTAACATGAGATCTACCCTCTAAGCCTTTCTCAAATGCACAGTACAGCAGAGGCACGGTGTTGCACAGCAGAGCTCTAGACTTTGTTCGTACAGCTGAGACTTCATGCCCTCCCAGCCTCCCCTGCTCACTTCTGTCAGACTGCTTCCCGTGCCTCGTATGAGGGGAATCACGTAGCGTTTTCCCTTCTGTGCCTGGCTCATTTCACTTAGCAGTATGTTTTCAGTTTCATCCATGTTGTTGCAAATGGCAGGATTTCCTTCTTTCTACAGGCCACGTTTTCTGTATCCATTCATCCCTCGGCATACATTTGGAGATTCCATGTCTTGGCTGTCGTGTGTGGTGCTGCAGTGCATGTGAGCATGCAGGTGTCTAAGACCTCAATTTCTGCACTTTTGGGAATATACCGCCACCATTTGTGTCCCCACCAGCCGTGTGCAGGTGTCCGGCTGCGCCACATCCTTGCTGTTGTCGGATAACAGCTACCCTGAGGGACGTGAGGTGGTCGCTCACTGTGGTTTTGATTTACATTTCCCCAATCTTTTCTTATTCTTGTTGGCCATTTGTGTGTCTTCTTTAGAGGAACATCTATTCCAATCCTTAGTCAGGTTATTAGTTTTTTTTGCCATTGAGTGTTATAAGTTTCTTATTTATTTTGGAGATTAACCCTTTATCAGATATATAGTTTGCAAATAATTTCTCCTATTTCCTTAGGTTTTATCTCCTTACTCTGTTGATTGTTTCCTTTGCTGTGTAGCAGCTTCTAGTGTGATGTAGAACTGTTAGAACTATTAAGTCCATAAAGTTACAGGATACAAGATTGACATACAAAAACCAGTTGCGTTTCCTATACTAACAGCTAACTATCTAAAATGGAAATTAGGAAAACAATCCCCTTTACAATAGCACCAAGAAGAATAAAGTACTTAGGAATAAGCTTAACTGAGGAAGTTGAAAACTATAAAACATAATGAAAGAAATTAAAGAAGACACAAACAACTGGGAAGAAATCCTGTGATCATGGATTGGAAGACTATTTATTAGAATGTCTGTACTATCCAAAGCAATCTATAGAGTCAATGCAATCCCTATCAAAATGCCAATGGCATATTTTACATAAATAGAAAAAACAATCCTAAAATTCATATGGAACCACAAAAGACCCCGAATAGCCAGAGAAATCTTGCGAAAGGAAAACAAAGTTGGAGATATAATACTTCCTTACTTCAGATTATACTACAAAGCTGCAGTAATCAAAATGGTATGGTACTGGAATAAAAGAAGACCAGTGGAACAGAATGGAGAGCCCAGAAACAAGTGCATACACCTACGGACAAGGGTGCCAAGAACACACAGTGGGGAAAGGACAGTCTCTCTGACAGGTGGTGCTGGGAAAACCGGATATCTACATGTAAAAGAACGAAATTAGACCCTTACCTTACACGATACACAAAAATTACTCAAAATGGACTAAAGACTTAAATGAAAGATCTGAGACTATAAAACTACTAGAAGAACACCTAGAGGAAAAGCTTCCATTGGTCTTGGCAATGATTTCATGGCTATGAGCACAAAAGCACAGGCAGCAAAAGCAAAAATAAACCAGTGGAACTACACCAAAGCCTTTTCCCTCCTGTTATTCAGCGAGGAAGGCTTTTCACACTGCAGGTGGCTTCGTGGCTCCTTCGCCCCAGCTTGGTTGCAGCCCGTCCTAGGACCAGTTGTTGGCCAGGTGAGTGGGGTTACCGTGGCTGGCTTAGGTCCATGTACTCATCTGTGAAGGGGTGAGGGGCTCCCCGTGCCACAGACATTCTTGCATGGAGTCCCCTGTCTTAGCTGGGGCCTCCTCTGCCGCGTCTTTTCCCAGGGTCGCTTGGTCCCGGGAGTGAACCTCAGTCCCGGGCTGGGGCTGGGTGGGCGGGGGGAGGGAGGTTCCAGGACTCGTGGACTCCGCACCGCGGAGAGCAGCCTCCCATCCGCAGTCTCCCCCTGCCCTGTTTCCAGAGATGCATCGGCTTTGAAGCCCCAAACTTTATTTTTGTTTTGTGGGAGGGAGAGTTTCATGTATCTACTTGCCCCCGCCCTCCCCGCCGACCTTCCAAGTGAGCTGGTGCAGAAGACTCGGATTGTCTCTGAGATTTGGAAATGAGCCGCTTCCCTCTGGCTTCCTCCTGTGTTCTTTTCACTCTCGGGGGTCGTTGCCTTAAAAATCACCCGGCGGGCACTTCAGTTGGGTATGGAGAGGTAGTGAAGCCACTGCATTTGCTCAATTTGTGATGTTCAGCTGAGGGTAGCAGGCTTCTCTAAGCACACGTGGAAATACATAAACCCTATGAGGAAAAGTCTGATGAGTTGACCACAGACTGATCAAAGAAGGAGGCGGAGGAAACTCTTGAACACCAAAAATCACCAAAAGTAGCTAAACGTTAAATGAGAACCCAGCTATTGTTTGGCAACGTTTATGATGGACAACGGTAGGTGGAGACAGAGTGACCTGAGTTGGGATTTGAAGCTGCAAGTTCCCTGCTGCATCCAAGGACACATCTGATGGTCCTGACTCAAGAAGTCTCTGCCCTCCCTCAGCCATGGCCGGGCCCGGCTGGGGGTCCTGCGGGGGTCCCAGCCCCTCCAGTGCAGGAAGGCGGTGGCCGCTGTGACTGCAGCCCTGACTGATGACACAACTGATGACACGAGGACGGTGGACATCTGCCTCTTGAACAACAGCCGTGTTGTTTACCGTGTCCCCACTGCAGGTGACGACCCCACCAAAACCTCACTGATCTAGTGAGCTGACACTTGCTAGCTCACATCTCTTGCCTCGTCAGGCAGACATAGGCTTAGAGTAAATAATCAAAACCTACAACCAGTTGGTGGCAAAGAAAATTGGAAAAGCAATGATCCTAAAAGTGTCATATTTTGATTTTGAAAGATTATTTCCCTGTGCTGCCTGAACGCCTCCAGACCGGCCTTCCCCACAGGGCTCCCGTGTGTCCAGCTGCAGGTCTCACGCCGCGCGCCCGGCTGTCCCTCTGCGGTGGTTCTTTCCCTTTCCTCGTCTGTACCGTCCATAGAGTTTCTGTACGTTTTTCCCAAATTGAATAGCTGCTCTCTGCTGTCTTAGACATTGTTCTGCATGATCTTAAGCAGTTTTGCATTATGAGTGTGCAGTGACTTACGTTGTCATTGTCCTGTGATCGGATGTTTATCCCCAGACCTCCCTGTGATTGGCGTCTGTGTGTGGCCACCCTGGGGCCAGCCCCTCCAGCCCTGAGGCCTGTCCCACTGCCGCCCTACAGCCGCCCTGGGCGAGGTGGCCCGTTCCGCTGTCACTGTCAGGCTAGCTATCCCGAGATCCTGCAGACACTGAGCTACCCTGTCGCTGTCCATCCACCTGCCCCCAGAGTGGTCCCAGTGTCTGCCTGGGCCTGGGCCTGATCCAGCCCTTCCTGGACCTCCCTGGGGCTCTGTCTTCGCTTGGAGAGTTCTCTCCGGGCAAGAGCACTCTCTGGAAGTGCTGGCCGAGTACATTCCTCTGCAAAGTTATCGCTAGGGTTTAAGGCCAGTGCTTATTAAACCCATACCAACTGCTTGTCACGCTTTAGAGAACTTAAGAACTTACGTTTAAAGGGAAATACAGATAATTTATAACTGGTTGGGAGTCTTCTTAAGTATACATAATTATTTGAGAATTAGGAGACAAATTTGCTTTCTCATAGATAGGTAATGAATTATCTTTGGCAATATAAAATAATATTATTTTCATCAAGTTTTCCTAAGGGAAAAGCTAGAGTTTCTTAATAGAAAACTAAAGTTTTTCCTGAAGGAAAGTTAAGGTAGCCAATTTACTTATTTCCTCTGTGTTATAAACTATGACTTTTTAAGTGATAGGACAACTTTATTTTTATTTTCAATTTTTTGAAAGGTAGAATGTTTGATTATAGTTGAAGGGAAGAAAAAAGATTGATCATTTTTATTTTTCTTCCAGATACAAGCAGAAGAGTTGGTCCAAGCCAGTTTGCAGGCTGTCTATGACTGGCGGGGTGGACGTGACCAGTTTATCGGCAGTGAACGACTTTTATTCTCGTATCCTTCTCCCGGGTCCCTCCCATGTTGCACCTGCCGGGTGTCATTCCTCTGGCAGAGGCATTTGCTGAGCACCTGATGGGTGGGCGCTGAGCCGGGCGCAGGAGCACAGGGACCCTCCTCCTCACAAGGCAACAGTCTTTGCAATAGTTGTACATAATTAAGACAATTGCGATAATTTCATCTCAATAGGGAGAAATGCTTTAAAGGAAAAAAAAAACCTGGGGCAATAGAGCTCCTGGCACGTAGCAGGTGAGCTGACCTG
>NW_012155441.1:378419-380470 GCF_000956105.1 Propithecus coquereli | reverse complement strand
ATGTTAATATTTTTATGCTAGAATTGTTTGCTAAAAAAAAAAAAAAAACCTACCTGGCAGAAATGTGTCATTACGATTATTCCAGCTTAGATTATGGTTTCTGCGTATCTTGATGTTAGCATTGGATTTACTACTGAATCTAGCACTCTTTGCACCCTCCCATGTATACTTTTTATAACAGTGTTCAGGACTAAATATCGAAGGTTGAGTAGTTTGGGTGGTCACACGAGTCCGGCATCTATAAATTGCCCCTCATATTTCAAGTTTGTGGAATTAATTATAGTGCCCTAACCCTACACCACCTTGCAGGCTGCTCCTGCAGAACTTCAGAAACTCCTAACTAGCCATCGATCTGTGAGTCTTCTCGTGTTCCCAAATTTACTAATAGAAGAGACAGACCTGTCTGTCCCGGTGGGTGGGGTGACGGAGAGAGTTCCCTAACTGCACCACTGCAGACATTGTGCTCACGGCTGGCCGGAACAGGACTTTGGAAGTGTTCGACCTCAACGTTGGCTGCAGTGCAGCGGTGATAGCGGAAGCCCATTCTCGGCCTGTCCATCAAATCTGCCAAAATAAAGTGAGTTTTTGGACAGTATGTATCTTTTGTAAAATTATGTGCTTAAAGTGCTTACCAGATAGAAATGTCTGATGCAATTTATAATTGTTTGGTACCAAATTCAATGTTAAGTTTTATCGATCATTAAATTAAGCCTTGATGTTTGACCTTAGAAGATATTTTAATATCATATTGAATGTTAATTTGTGTACTTTTGTCTTTGATAATTTTGTGGCCCATTTTAAGACTTTACTAGCAATACATTCTCGCTTAAAGCTTGACAGAGGGTTTGGGCATTTCACACAATAACTGGATCGAATGGCAGCTGCGTGACTCTGCGGGGTGGGAGCAGCCTCGCTGGGGTGGTAGCTTCTCTCAGGCGGGGAGTTGGCTGCCGCCAGTCGTTTCGGCAGACAGAGTTCACAAACATCCACAGCTGTGGGTTACTAGTGCGGGCACTACTGGAGCAAATGGTTTTGATGGATTCATTGTCTCGGAGCCGCTCAGTCCAGACGACACTTTGTTGCCCAAAAGAGCATCTAACGCTCGTGAACAATACTGGATTTTTTTAAGGACTAAAACTACGATTTTGATTTTTGGTGTTTGGAAAGGCTTTCCAAGTTAAGGATTTACCTTAGAGTGCTTTCTGACATCCATCTTATGGTTCAAGGGTTATCATTTTGCTAAGTAATAAAGTCTTACTGTGTTGGCTAAAGAGACTTTGTGTCCATAGTCTAACATATTTCCAAGGCTTACTTTAAAGTTCTGTTTAATAGGGCAGGTATGGTCTGAAAATCTGAAGTTTTTCATCAGTTCAAATGGCAAAGAGAGCACCAAATCTGGGCTGTTGAGTTAAATTACATTGAAGCAGGTTTGTTCCAGTGTCTCTGCTGCATAAGGGGAGCTGCGGGGCTACAGGAGGACTCTGCTCGGGGGCTCCGTGTGTGGGAAGACGGTCCTGCAGGTGTCTGGACGGTGGCAGAGGCAGGTCCAGGGACTTGGCAGTGGGGGCAGCAGGAGCTTTGGGTTGGAGGCCGGGCAGACGCCTGGGAGCTGCTGGGGGCGGAGAAGCGACCTCACTCGCTCTGTGCGGCATCCCCGGGCACGGAGAAAGGCCTGTAAATGCATTTTATCTTGACACTTTTTTCAAATTTGTATTGTTGGCCACTCATTAATAGGACATTTCAAATAATGATAAGAGGAGGCTTTTACTGTGGAAAATATCAGTTTGGAGAGAGTTGTTGAAGATTACTATTTTTCTTCACCTTCTTTTATTTATACAGAATCTAGTATCATAAAAACGGAACAAACATGTTTTTAAACACTGTGCAGTAGGTCCCCTGATGAAGGAATCTCTTTGAAGAATTCTGTAACTTCTTTATGAGGCTATTACAATAACAAACTTCAAACATGAAGTGTGTGTTAGTTGAATCAGCGCTGTGTATAACATCCCAGGTTTTTATTCCTTCTGGGAAGAGCTGGTAATCTATGGAGG
>NW_012155441.1:375287-377128 GCF_000956105.1 Propithecus coquereli | reverse complement strand
TTTAAAATAATGATAAAGACAATTTTTTAAAAACTTAACTAACCAATTTTTCTTATATTTTCAGGAGAGGTTATTTCATTTTGGAAAATGATACAATGCTATTTTGTGTGACATCTTGTAATTTTCTTGTTTTTTTCCCCTCTCTGTTCCCATTTCATAATAGAAAAGTTTTTAACCTTTTGCACACAATACTTTTCTCTATTAAAAGGATTAAACACATGAAATCTCTTAGCATGTGCTAAGTTCATTAAATGATAGTTATTATTCTTTTTAAATATAAATGTGTGAAGGCTGGTGGATATTGCTTTAGAAAACTCTTAATGTCCACATGAAACTAATCTCACACAATTTTTTTTGTTCCTGTGACTGTTGAGGATAAATGCATAAGAACTTTTCTACCTGCAGTAGAGGATCAGACGCTGAATTAGATACAGTCTCAGCTTTCAAAGAGATCACAGAACAGAAGGTGGCAGGTGGGACTGAGAGACGCCCGTGCAGAGTTGGCCGTTAGGAGCACGTAAAGTGTCGTGCAGGAGCCGTGGGAGCTCTGAGGACAGGAGCGTCCTCTGTTCCCAGGTGAGAGAAGGCTGCGTCTGAACGGGGACTGCCCATTCTCACATTCTGTCACATAAACATTTTGGCTTTGTGAGGACTTTGACAGTACAGAACATAGAGACCCAGAAAGGTCGAGTTAACTTGTTCAGCCCCCAGTGTAGTTGGAACATTTGGACTCCTTTCCACGCCGCGCTCTGTTCCCATAGACCACTCATTTAAAATCTGGAAAGTGGGATGATGTGCATGAAGGCCCTGAATGCTGAGTGCCTCAATCTGTTTGGGCTGCTCTGGCCAAATACCTTAGACTGGGGAACTATAAATAACAGAAACCCATTGCTCACAATGCTGGAGGCTGGGAAGTCCAACATCAGGGTGCCAGCGGATTCAGTGTCTCCTGAGGGCTCTGTCCTTCGAAGATGCTGCATCTTGGTGGGAGGGGCCACAGCTCCCTTGAGCCTCCTTTGTAAGGGCAGTAATCCCATTTGGGGGGCTCCACCCCATGACCTAGTCACCTCCCAAAGGCCCCACCTGTTAATACTACTACATTGGGGGTCAGGTTGCAGCACATGAATTTGGGGGCACGTTCGAACCACAGCACTGAGTAGCCTCTAGCTCCATGCGAGAGTCTCTGTAGGTAGAGCTTTGTGAGTGCAGTAGCTGGGAGCCACGCTTTGCTGAGTACCTGTGGAATGCTGTGGCTGTTACCTGTGTCATCCTCAAAGCCTCCCGTGAGGACGTGTCCTGGATGAAGACACGGAGTCCAAGGACTTGCTCAGGCCCCACCCCAACCAAGCCTGTGGCTGTCTCATGCCTGCTGTACCCCTGGGGAGGACAGGGTGCTCATGGCTGCTGTCCCCTTGGGGAGGATGGGGTACTCATGGCTGTCCCCACGGGGGAGAATGGGCTGTTTGTGGCTGTTGTCCCCACGGAGGAGGATGGGGTGCTCATGGCTGTCCCCATGGGGGAGGACGGGGTGCTCATGGCTTTCCCCCCAGGGGAGGATGGGGCGCTTGTGGCTGCTGTCCCCACTGGGAAGGCAGGGTGCTCGTGGCTATCTGGTGGCTGGCACCCAGTGGGTGTGCTGGAAATTGTGCCCAAATACAAGAATGGCCCCCAAATTTGATATGTTTTGTCTTTCTTCAGTGCTGACTTTGAGCTTCTCTTGGTTATTGTCTTTATTTTGATATTTGTGTAAACTGTGTTTTTGGAGGCTTTCGGTGAACTAGATGAGGCACTGTTTGTAACAGATTTACATTTAGCTTCATTCTGGCTTTTAAAATATGTTT
>NW_012155441.1:373647-374978 GCF_000956105.1 Propithecus coquereli | reverse complement strand
TTGGCTTGATTAAAATACATGAATTGTCAGGATTTAGAATGTCAAATTTCATATTTTCCCTTATAATTTACTGTAATGAACATTGTTTTTCTAAAGATCTGTTGGAAGTCAGCAATGAGGATTGTGAGTAAGCAAAGAACATGTGGAAGCAGAGGAAACAGGAAACAGAGAACTGTGAATCCTATAACAAGACGAATCATGATCTGTAGCAAATTGTAGACTTTCAAATCAGATCGGAAACTTGCCACTCTTCTTAAGAAATTAAGACATTTCCTATCAGGAAGATGTCAGTGGTGTTTGAGTAAGAACTCTGCAGAGGACGGATTTTCAGACTGTCCTTCGAGGCTCAGGTGCTGGCTAGCGGCACAGTCTCTGCTTTCCTCTGCTTCACGCGTTGGATGTTCACACAATCTTCTGAATGCTGGTCCTGTGTGTTTAAAAACCACTGCTGAGAAGGGCGGGTGTGGTGGTGGCGCCTGTAGTCCCAGCTGCGTGGGAGGCTGAGGCGGGAGGATACCTGGAGCCCAGGAGTTTGAGTCCAGCCTGCGCGCGAGACCCAGTCCTAAAAACAAAACACAAAGTTTTTCTTTTTTTTTTTAATTTCAGCATATTATGGGCGTACAAATGTTTAGGTTACGTATGTTGCCCTTGCCCCCCCACCCCCAACAAAAAGTTTTAATCACCTCTTCCCCACCAACCCCGTGCTGTGAAGGACGACCATTCTAGTCACAGCACCCTCTGCTGCCGACTGACAACCTGACTCACCTATCCAGCAGACACACTTTGGGCCAAGCGGGCCCTCCAGAGCACACCCTCCTCTGGGGAAGGCGGGGCCTGGCCGGGGTCTCTGCTCCCCAGACTTGTCCCTCAGTCGGGCACCCTGGGTGCACCTACCCTGGGTGTTGAGCTGAGCGAGAACCCCAAGCCTGGGAGGGGTGCCTGCAGGGCGGTCTAGCCAGCCCTCCCCAAGGGGCATCCCTGCCCCTTTACCTGGTGGCAGGTGCCCTCTGTGGACACCCCAAGCCCCAAGTGACAGCTCCAGCCGTTGCCACCTGGTGGTGGCCATGGTCTTGGTCACAGCTGCTCTTCTCTCCCCGTGCTCTGACTTGGTGGGACTCGTGTCCCCAGGTCTCATCCTGTCCTGCCTGGGGCCTGATTGGACACAAATCTGAAGTCGTTTTCACCCAGCAGCGGTTGGGTTGCTGTAATTCACGTTTCTCATGAACTGGGTACAACAGGCTGTGGCCGGGGCACTGTGTGTCGATGTCAACTGAATTCTCTTCCAGGTAGCGGTCAAACTTTTCATTGGAAAGTTATTTAATTAAATTTAT
>NW_012155441.1:369989-372487 GCF_000956105.1 Propithecus coquereli | reverse complement strand
GTGAGGGGTGAACAGCGTGCGCGAGAAGTAGAGCGGGGCAGGGGGCGGGGAGGGGCTGGTGTGGCGAAGCGGAGGGGCCTCAGAGGTCTGACCTGGGGCAGGGGACAGACCCTCGGGCTGGAAGGCCTAGTCAGCACTTTGGGATTTCCCCGGGTGGAGACAGCCAGCAAGAAGGATCAAGCCAGAGTGCGAGTAATGTGCACATGTGAGTGATACACACGTGTGAGTGATGTGCACATGTGAGTGATGAGCACATGCGAGTGGTACGCACATGTGTGATGTGCACATGTGAATGAGATGCACGTGTGAGTGATGCACACGTGTGAATGATGCACATGTATGAATGATACACATGTGCACGTGTGAGTGGAACACACGTGTATGGTACACATGTGTGTGATGTGCTTGTGCAAGTGGTTTGCACGTGTGAGTGATGTGCACACGTGAGTGATAAGCACGTGAGTGAAACACACATGTTTGTGATACACACATGTGAGTGATGTGCACGTGTGAGTGGTTTGCACATGTGTGTGATGTGCACGTGTGTATGTGTCATGCTCTGCGTAGTTAAGTTGCATGGCCTGCATCCCAGCTGTGAGGGGCGTGTCCCCAGCTGTGAGAGCTAGTACTGTTCAGACTTAGGGGAGGTGACATTCAGAGGGCTGTGACATCATTACTGAGGTGCGGCAGAGACGGGTCCAGGGACTGCTGGAACGCAGTGCCTCTCTCTGTGCCTGGGAGGAAGGGCCAGGGAAGCTTTGTTTCAGGAAGGGTGGCTGCTCCTGTCAGGCATGAGTGGAGTTGTCTCACTGCTGGTGGAAGTTGGGGCATGTGCAGAAGGTGGGTAGGGACAGGTATGTCCCCAGGGTGCCAGGGCATGTCCTCAGTGATGCAGTTGGTGCCCTGAAACCACATCTCTCCTTTGCCCTGGAGGCAGCAGCTCCTTCCTGCGGCACCAGCTAAACCGGATGTTTAGTTTTTTCAAATTTGCAGAATCAGCTGACTCTGGCCCCCACCCTGAGACAATAGCCCCAGCCCAGCAGTGCTCCTGCGCAGGGTCGGGGCCGCAGGCCACAGCACCCCTCCTCCAAGCTGAGACACCAGCAGACGCTGATGAGGGCCCGCCTTGCTCTCTCGTGTTCCTGGCCCAGGGGTGCTCCCTAGCACCAGCCTTGAGCATTCGGAAGCCAGTAACTCTTATGTGGCAGCTCTTGATGTTGAACTGCCCCTGTTGGAATACCTGTTGTGGTGCCTGCTTCCTGCCTGGACCTGTGGGTGCAGCTCCTGTCCTGCAGCAGACTCCAGGCGGGCAGGTGTGCATGTAGGGACAGTCTAGGAGGCTGAGCCATTTGTCCGGGCAAGAGGGGATAATGGCCTCTGCTTGGTGGTGGTTTTATGATTAAATCTGTCTTCAGATAATCTGGGTCAAGGCCAGAAGAGCTACTCCTTCCTGATGGACTTGGACAGTTGAAACGGGCTCTCTGAAGCAGCGTCACTAGTTTCAGATGTGCCCTACAAGGGTACGGAGGATATTTCACTCCAGACACTCAGGTGGAGACTTTTGCGAGCCGGCCCGTGGAGAGCCATTGTGCAGGCATGGCCCACCTCGTTCCTGGGGTGACATCGTGCCTGTCTGATCTGCCAGTTCAAGGGGAGTGCCTCTCTTTTAAGTCTTGTCTTTTTATTAAGAGTTTTAGTGTTTTTGTTTTAGGAAACTGCTTAAAACTTACACATTTTGTAACAGCTTGAGTAATGCCTGTACAGTAGCCGGAATCTTCTCAAACATATGTGGTCTCTCAGTGATGATTGCAACATTTTGCGAATCATTGTGGTATGCTCTTGGATGAGAGGCGCTATATTAGGAAAAATAGTTCTGAGGTTTTTTAGGGAAAAATAACTGGTTTTATTTCCTGAAAATAAACATCTGAATGGTATATGATGGAGTGAAAAGGAAGGGGTGTAAGGTTACGTTATGCTTTAATAGCTTGTGTTTTAAAACACTTCTTTTACATTTTTGTTCAGTTGCACAATGTACATCAAAGTGTTCAAGCGAACCACAGTCATGTGGGGGCCACTGCCACAAACCGTCATCCTGCAAGTCCAGGCGCAGGAGAGGCGCAAATCGTCATTGGCCCAGATGCCATATTTCCAGTAAAATATAAAACGGGCCATTTCTAATTTGTTTTAAGCCCGGTAACCAGCACAGCCATGTTAGTCAATATGCTTTTGTTTATTTTTTACTGTCCTCGTGCACCACCAATAAAATGATCTCTTCTGAGAGTTGCCCCTACAGCTGGTTGTGTTGGACAAAAAGAATTTGACTCGTTTTATCATTGCGTTAACAAGAGTGCCAATACATCAAAGAGTGACGGCTGTATTTTCCTACTTCTGAGTTATGTGTTAATATCATTAGATGGCCCGTTTTTAGGATGAAAATACATAAATCTTTTATGATTTAGTAATATCTTTAAAAATAATACCAAGTATTTTTACTTTAT
>NW_012155441.1:366613-368009 GCF_000956105.1 Propithecus coquereli | reverse complement strand
ATTACGACAGAATTTCTCCTGACAGAGCCAGGGCCAGGACCTCGCAGGGATCCACACCTCGGTGAGAGAAACATCTGGGGCCACGGAGGGTCTCACCTGCGCTGTCCCCCCAGGAACCTGCTGGGTGTGTCTTGCGGTTTGACAGTCAGCAGATTAATAACTCACCTTAACTTCAAGTGCCTTACTCAGAGGCACCTTTCAAGTGGCTTATTGGGTATGGCCTTTGACCTATACTTTAAAAATAAATTTTGGTGTGTTAGTATCTTGGTCTTTGATCTTTGATCATTTTATAGTCCTGTAACTCTCAGTGGCATCACATACAGAGAAAACATACACCAATCATTCTTAGGGTCAGAATGTGTTCTTGCTAATTACTTTATATGGAAGTTTTTAGAGTCTAATGCTGAAATTGTTATAAATAAGAAAAAAACTTTGTGTTAATTTCTTACCGTAGATTCAGATATTATTTGATATCATTTGTATTATATAATGCTCAGTAATTGCGCCTTTAAAAGCACATCTTGATTTCCCCTTACCATTACAGGGCTCATCGTTTGTGACCCAACAATCCCAGGCTTATAATCTTTTCCTAACCTCTGCGGTTGGCGACGGGCTGCGGCTGTGGGACCTGAGAACTCTGAGGTAAGGCCACCCATGCGCCAGCCTTGCTGCGGAGAGGTGAGGCCAGAGAGCTGTAAATGCAGTTTGATCCCTTTTTCCAAACGTGATAAGGCTGTGGTTAACCTGTGCACACTGACCAGTCTAAGAAAAGCCTGATGTATGCACGGAGACCGTAGCCTGTGCGTCTGGGAAGTGAAGGGACAGGCGCAGCTGCCCCTGCCTGTCAGAGACTTTGCGGGAGGTGACCGCTGTGTCCGGGATGTGGCTGCCCACCCTTTCTCCCGAGGGCCTTCATGTCCACGCTGACCACCCCTCGCTGGGCTCAGTGTGTCCCCCTTGGCGCAGGGCCAGCGACGCCTCGTTAGGTCATAGTTCCCTCTGGTGAGGGCGTTGCCTTAGATACGCCATAATTAACTAAGGTATTTCTCATTTCACATCAGGTAAAGTTCATGGTGGACTTTGAAAACACATTTTATAAAATTTAGGAAGCACCTTAGTTCTGTCAACAAAATATCTACAAACCTTTAGGATAAGGATTCTTAGCTTTGTTAGTTATTGTTGTTGTTTATGCCATTGCTAATTTGGCAATGAACACTTTTAGACACTTTTAAGGGGGTTTTAAAATGCATAAAATGGAATATATAAGATTATGAAGGAAACCAATTATAGCGATCTATAGTTATCAAAATATTTAGAAACTTGGATATGAAAATGTTTGCTTCCTTATTAATGAATACAGTAACAAAGCCTGTGGTTAGCTTTATCAACTGTCAGT
>NW_012155441.1:362866-365333 GCF_000956105.1 Propithecus coquereli | reverse complement strand
TCACACACGAGGACAGCGGGGCACAGAGACCGATGAATCTGGAGGCTGTTTGGTGAGCAGGGGCTGAGCTGGGCCTGGGCCCGGCCCCGGTACCTGCTCTTGGCACCACTCCGTGTGGCCCCTCGAGGGCCCGTGGACAGACGCAGTGGTCACAGGGAGTCGTCGTGGAGCCTGTGGAGGAGGTGCAGCGGGTGCGGCTGCACAGTGTGCACCTCGGTTTTGTTAAAGGGAAAAAAACTATGTGTGTAATTCTCACATATAAAATATTTTTTCACTATTACTTTGTTCCTTTTTGAGAAGAAAAGCAACAAATTAATTTGTTTCCTGTAATTTGTGTTGAAATTTGAAAATTTCTTTTCTTTTTTCCCCTGTAGGTGCGAGCGCCAGTTTGAGGGGCACCCAAGCCGCTGCTATCCGTGTGGAGCTGCCTTCAGCCCCTGTGGACGGTTCGTGGCGTGTGGTGCTGAGGATAGACATGTACGTGCTGTTTGCTAGTATGTAAATGCAGAGATTCCAGACTTCATTATTGTGCGGGCTGTTTAGTGTTGTTGCATATTTGGATAAAAACCTATCTGTTTGGCTGTTGGCCAATATTTTGAGACTTTTACACAGTGATGTTAATAACAATGTGCATGAGGTATGAATGGCTCTCATGTTCTTCTAGTGAAGCATGATAAACACTAATCATTAATTCATTTCTTTATTCACTTATTAATCATTTCAAAATACTTTTTGAGTGCCTACTATGTGAAAGACATTGTATGACATGCTGTGCTTTCTTTTTATTACCAGATAACATTGATTAGTAAAATGCCAGATCCTGTCTACCTAACTGGGGTTTCCTTTTCCAGCTTAGATCACTTGGGGACACTACACTCATTTTAATGGAATCCGCCCTTCTCCGCCAGCACACATTGCCCGTCCTACGCACGTGTCACATGGTGCACTTGGAGCAGATGCTAATAGCATCCATTTGTCCCCAACGTATGTAACAAGGTCTCGTGTTAGTTCCCTAGGGCTGCCATAACAAACCACCACAAACTTGGAGGCCTGAAACAGCAGATGTTTATTTTCCCCCAGTTCTGAAATCAAGGTGTTGACCGGGTCAGTGCTTCTGCAGGGTCTAAGGGAGAAACTGTTGCAGCTTCTCCCGGCTTCTGTGGCGATCCCTGGCCCTCCTGGGCTGGGGCTGTGTCCCTCCTGCCTCTGCTTCCGTCTTCTCAGTGTCTTCCCCCGCATGTCTCGTGTCTCCCTATCCCTTCTCCTGTAGGGACACTTGCTGCGTGTGGTTTGAATGTTTGTCCCCTCCAAACTCATGTGGACGTGTAAGAGCCACCGTAGCACCTGCCCTCGTGGGTGGGATAAATGCGGTCACAACAGGGCAAGCCCATCACACGGGACTTTAGGGTAACACATGCATGTTGGGGTACACCCTTCAGTCCACAGCACTTACAGAATAGAGTTTTCTGATAATTTAAAAAGATTAAACGAACTCACATTTGTGTGTGAGTGTGTGTGTGTGTGTGTGAGTGTGTGTGTGTGTGTGTTTGGTGGTTCCAGGGATTACAATATGTAAACCTGATATCTTATCAGGTTCTTGGAGTTGACCCTTTACCACTCCCAGTGACGTGTGGAAACCTTATGGCCGTACTGGCCCCCGAAGTCTCCTGTTAGCCTGTAGTTGTCACACGTGCTACATCCACGTATGTTCAAAACTCCATCACATGATGTTGTAATTTTTTGTTTCAACAATTACACATATTTTAAAGGAATTTAGAGGAATATAATAGTGTCATATATTTACCCAGATACTTATCATTTCTGTTGCTTTTTCTTCGTTCCTTAAGTTTCAAGTTTCCCTTTAGTGCGATCTCTTTCTTTGCTGGACAATTTTCTTTAGCGTTTGTTTTCGTGCGGTTCTGCTGGCTGTGAATCTCTCGGTTTTCTTTCATCTCAGATTATCTGTATTTTCCCTTCATTTCTAAATGTCTTTTCACTGGGATGGAATTCTGACTTGACAGTTATTTTCTTATAGCACTTTAAAAACGCTGTTCTGCTGTCTTTGGGCTGAAGTCATCCGATCGTCGCTTTCCTATGTACTTAATTCATTGTCCTGGCTCTTTGAAGATTTTTCCTAAACTTTAATTTTCAGAAGTTTGATTCTGATTCGTTTAGGTGTAGTTTCCTTTTGATTTATCATGTTTGGGAGTCACTGAGTTTTTCAATCTGAAATTGGTAATAAGAAAAAAAGTTCTTTCCATCTAGATATTAAAATTCTATCAACTCTTGGTGTAAAGATATAAAACAAAATATGAAATTATAGAATTTCTTGAAAATAATGATATTTCTAAGATGATATATCAGTGTCTGTGGGATACTAGTAAGCCACTGCTTGGAGGGAAATTTACAGCACCAAATACCTACATCCTACAGATAAAAAAAAGGCAAAAAAATAAGTGAATTAAAT
>NW_012155441.1:359315-361677 GCF_000956105.1 Propithecus coquereli | reverse complement strand
TGAATACTTCTTTCAAATGATAAAATGCTTATCTCAGCCGCAAAGCTAGCACCTTACTGATAAAACCATTGAGGCATTCTCTAGCTGGGAGCAAAGTAAGAATGCCACTAATCCCGCTGCTGTCTCACAGGGCACTGGAAGTATTTACCTACAAAATTAGGCAAGAGAACTTACAGACTTTATCACTGGACAAGAACAGTCACAACTATCTTTATTCATAGATGACAAGGTTGTGTATCTGGAAAACCCCAGAGGATTAATGACCAATGTGAACAATAAAATAATCAACTGAAATATTAGTAGTAGTATTTAAATTAATATATGGAATTCAATGGGCTTTATATATACAAACGATAACCTCTGCAAAGTTATAATGCAAGAGGAGAACTCATTTAGAATAGCCTCAAAAAGGATAAACTAAGCATAAACTTAACAAGAACTCTGCAAAACCCGTATTAAGAAAACTTTATTTTTTTTCCCAGAACTGTAGACCTGAACAAACGCAAAATCTTAACTTATTCTTGAGTGGGAAGGTTCAGTCTCATAAAGATGGCAGTTCTTTGAAGGCATTTGCAAACTCAGCACTGCCCCAACACAGATTCCACTAGGTTTTCCGACAGTGACATGTTTATGAGGCCACTTGGGGGATGATTGAGAACGATCGTCAGGGCGCCCTGGAAAAAAGAACATTCTGATGGGGAGAACTTGCTCTGCCAGTTATTGAACACCTCAGAAGGCCTTTCAGACTGACACGGGGTGGAGCTGTGCAGAGACACAAAGACAGACGAGCGTTTCCCGGCTCCAGCCACAGAGGGAGCTGGGCTGCGGCGCCATTCCAGAGATCACCCTTGGTACCTCTTTGTAGCCTCTAAATGCGGTTCCACACTGTGCGTGAATGGCTGGCTTCAGGTCTGTGGCAGAAAGTTTGCAGGACGAGCCAGGGACATCCTGTGCCAATAAGAAAAGAAGAAATCAAAGAGCAATGGAGTCGTGAAATGAGGCCACAGGAGGCGACATCAGCGCTGCCGGCCAGAGTCGGGGTAGATGAGCACCACCAGAGTAATGACTGTCGCCGATTTTAAAACATTGTGTATCCAAACACTCGCAATTTTTTATGATATTCCAAAAGAAATTTATAGCTAAAAACAAAAACAAAACCTCATTGGCCTTCGTTTGGTGGTAACCAGAGCACTGGTTCCTTACGCAGAAACAGGCCTTACAAAGGAAAGAATGTGGCATTCCTCTCGCCTTTCCTCTGTGAACTGTATTTCAAGTAAACCAAATACCCTCATCAAATGGATGAGAGAAAGGCCTTTTTTAGAGAATTCTGGACAAAGGGATGGATGAATGGCGAATTAGAAAGTCACCCTCTTGCAGTCTGAGGTGAAGCAATTGATTAAGGCAGATGTTGTCATTAGAGCAGATTATCAGATAAAGATCGACAGCCCACAGGCAGCTGGAATAGACGTTTCTCCTAAGACGTACAAATGGCCTACAGGTGTGTGAAAATGTGCTCAACATCACCAATAACCAGGCCAATGGATACCAAAACCATAGTGAGATTCCGTCTCGCACTTGTTAGGGTGGCTAATATCAAAAAGACAAGGATACCGGGTGTTGGTGAGGGTGTAGAGAAGTTGCAGCTCCTTCCTGCACCGTTGATGGGAGGGTGACACGGTACAGCCACTGTGGAAAATGGTGTGGTGCTTCCTCAAAAAATTAAAAAAATGGAACTGCCATATGATCCAGCAATCTCACTCCTGGGTATTTATCCCAAAGAATTGAAATCAGAATGTCAAAGAGATATGTGCTCTCCCATGTTCACCGCGGCACTATTCACAATAGCCAAGCGTGGAAGCAACCTAAGTGCCCATCAACGGGAGCGTGGACAAAGAAACTGCGGCGTATGCGCACAATGGCACGAGATCTCAGGGCCTGTAAAGTCCAGCGCTACCTTAGCGTCCGGGTTAGGTATACAGTGTTGTTTACTGGTTAGACCAGGACAGGCTCCGCACCAGTGCTCTGCGCTGCTCTGTCTTTGCGAGAGGAGGAGTCCGAGTTTTTACCGTCTGCGATGTTTCCTCTGCCAGACCTCGGTGGAGACTGGCGAGAGGAAGAGGTTGTGTGAACCCCCAGACTTGCCGGGAGGACATCCGGCTGTTCATCTGGCGGTGAACAAATGACTCGGCATGCCAAAGTCAGGACTATTTCTTTCTCTCTTTCTCTTTCTTTTCTTTCTTTCCCTTTCCTTTCCTTTCCTTTCCTTTCCTTTCCTTTCCTTTTTCCTTTCCTTTTTCCTTTCCTTTTTCCTTTCCCTTTTCCTTTCCTTTCCTTTTTCCTTTCCCCTTCCCTTCCCTTCCCT
>NW_012155441.1:350702-359265 GCF_000956105.1 Propithecus coquereli | reverse complement strand
ATCAAATGGATGAGAGAAAGGCCTTTTTTAGAGAATTCTGGACAAGGGGATGGATGAATGGCGAATTAGAAAGTCACCCTCTTGCAGTCTGAGGTGAAGCAATTGATTAAGGCAGATGTTGTCATTAGAGCAGATTATCAGATAAAGATCGACAGCCCACAGGCAGCTGGAATAGACGTTTCTCCTAAGACATACAAATGGCCTACAGGTGTGTGAAAATGTGCTCAACATCACCAATAGCCAGGCCAATGGATACCAAAACCATAGTGAGATTCCGTCTCGCACTTGTTAGGGTGGCTAATATCAAAAAGACAAGGATACCGGGTGTTGGTGAGGGTGTAGAGAAGTTGCAGCTCCTTCCTGCACCGTTGACGGGAGGGTGACACGGTACAGCCACTGTGGAAAATGGTGTGGTGCTTCCTCAAAAAATTAAAAAAATGGAACTGCCATATGATCCAGCAATCTCACTCCTGGGTATTTATCCCAAAGAATTGAAATCAGAATCTCAAAGAGATATGTGCTCTCCCATGTTCACCGCGGCACTATTCACAATAGCCAAGCGTGGAAGCAACCTAAATGCCCATCGACGGGAGCGTGGACAAAGAAACTGCGGCGTATGCGCACAATGGCACGAGATCTCAGGGCCTGTAAAGTCCAGCGCTACCTTAGCATCCGGGTTAGGTATACAGTGTTGTCTACTGGTCAGACCAGGACAGGCTCTGCACCAGTGCTCTGCGCTGCTCTGTCTTCGCGAGAGGAGGAGTCCGAGTTTTTACCGTCTGCGATGTTTCCTCTGCCAGACCTCGGTGGAGACTGGCGAGAGGAAGAGGTTATGTGAACCCCCAAACTTGCCGGAGGACATCCGGCTGTTCATCTAGCGGTGAACAAATGACTCGGCATGCCAAAGTCAGGACTATTTCTTTCTTTCTTTCTCTTTCTTTTTCTCTTTCTTTTCTTTTCTTTTCTTTTCTTTTTTTTTCTTTTCTTTCTTCAGATTTTATTTTTTAGAGCAGTTTCATGCTCAATTAAATATCCCAGATATCCTGTTTGTGCACATGCGCAGCCGCCACTGTTATCAGCATCCCCACCAGAGCGGTGCATTCCTTACGATTTCTCAGCCAACACTGATGCGTCGTTATCACCCCATGCTCACAATTTGCACGAGGGCTCACCCTTGCTGTTGCACACTCTGGGATGTGAACAAACATATGATTTCCTGTTGCTACCGTTGTAGTATCACGCAGAATGCTTATTAGCCTAAAACCTTCTGCCCTCTGCCTCTGTACCCCTCCTCTTCTCTACCCCTCCCCCACTTGTCTCGTACTGTTTTCACGGTGTTATCCTTTCCAGAATGCCGCAGATCTGAGCTCAGAATGTGGAGCCTTCCACGATTGGCTTCTTTCCCTCAGTAATATGCATCTGAGTTTCCTCCTTGTCTTTTCATGGCTCCATAGCTCATTTCTTTCTTTCTTTTTGATTTCAAAATATTAAGGGGGCACCAAACGTTTTAGGTTACAGGGGTCACTTTCATAACTCATGGGTCCTGGCTGAAGGTGTGCCGTCACCCAGAGGGTAGGTTTTCACCACCCCCTGCCCCCGGCTGATTTCCATGGAGTTCACTCCCTCTGCGCACACGTGTGCTCCTCCATTAGGACTTCCCACCCAAGCCAGGACTTTCCAGCCCAGGCTTTGCTTCCTGTTGGAAGTAGGTGATGATTCGGTCTTACTGCGATTCTCAGTATGGGTCTGTTTTAAATCTTGAACATTTTGATCTGAAAAAAGCTTTCTTTTTGTGAACTAGAAGTTCAGTGATTTGAAGCAATGTGCACAGGACTGAGAAAACGCCATTTTTGGAATTATTTTAAAAAGCAAAATAAATGAGCATAATATGATAGTTGGTTCCCTGTGGACAGTATCACTACGAAGTTTCAGAAATACAGATTCACGTCTGTTTGCAGTTCTGTTTCCCGTCTCCTGTGGGGACAATCCAGCTAACGGGGAAGGAAGGACACGTGTTCCAAACGTTGGGAAGGAAGCGATGAAAGAAACATCCTCACAGACGTGGTCAGCAAATTGCAAAGTGGTCATAACGAACGGTCTGGTCCTGTTTCCAGAGCATTTATCTTTTTCAGCAGTACATTCAGTCCCCTGCAATTTTTGTGGACATATTTTCGAATAACAAAGTGTCATTCCAGCACCCACATGATCGGTGCCACGTCCTCATCTTTTGCCTGAAGGAAATATCGCTTCCCTTTGCCCGCCCCTTTTCTCAGGCCTCAGTGATTTGGTTTTGGCATAAGATTTACTTGTACAGGTTTTATTCCAAGTTTCACTGGCTTAGTGTGTTTTAGCTCTGGCTTACTTCTCTTTGATGGGGAGAAGGTACTTCATGAATCAAATTAGTCCCTCTAATTAAAACATTTTTGTTGACACGTGGATTGTAATTCAACTGAATAATTTGCAAAGTCATCCACTACCATTCTGCCATGTCATGCAAGGGACTTAGTGTCCTTTTGGCGTCATCGACACCGCGCAGGAACGCAGCTTATGGAACCTGCACGTGTGCTAAAATACTTCTGCTATTCAGGGCTTCGAATTACTGTCTCATGCTTAAAGTTGTTGTGATCAGAAAATTCATGTGCCTCAAGAACCTCCTGGGCCAAGATACATTTCATGGAAACTCGCTCTGCAGGCGGATGCTGCCCTGTGCTTTCCACCCTCCGCCCTGGGCAGAACCCTCGGGACTAAAACTCTCTCTTGTTCCTCGTTCTCAATCCTGCTGGCCTGAAAGCAAGTGCCCAGAGTCTAACACACTGGCTGAAGACACCACTTGTGGGGGCGACTTCGCAACTGGATTTCTGTCATGTGTGGACGAACTGCTTTCTGAAGAGTCGCCGGGGTCAGCCTGACCTGGGGCCCGGCTTCCCCGACATTTCCTTTTTCTTGAACCCTTGCTCTCTGGCTTCCCTTCCTCGTGGTTCTTGGTGCACATTTGTTCACTCCTTGGGTCTTCGTCGTCCTCTCACTTATTTTCTGTTGTAAACTCTGCCCGCCTTCGCAGTTCTGGCCATTCCCTCCGACCCCAGGTCCCATCAGTGTCAGATTGTCTCTGGTCTCCGCCCTTCCCACGTCCTGACGGTGTCCCAGCTGCTAGACGTGCTCTGCAGACCTGGCGTCCCCACACGTAGAGTGTGGGAGGAATGAGTTACTTCTCCAGATGTCTGCTCTTCAGACCACACGTCACTTCAGGAAGTTCTGGTGGGTTCTGAGCCGCATCATGGACGTGTCACAGGTGACTAGAAATCTGTCTCTCTTGCTCACAGCAGCCTGGGGTCTCGAGGGATGTGGGGTGCGTGTGGTGTAATAATTGGCAATATGTTCCTCACACTATTTAATTATAACTTTTACTGACATATAATTTACATATAGGCCGTGGAGTAGTTGTATGTTTAACTTTTATGAGTAAAGGTTCTACAGCCATTTTTGTACAAGTCTTTGTGTGGACACATGTTTCATATATTTTGGGTAAATACCAAGGAGTGGGATTGCTGGGTTGGTGTATGCTAAACTTACTAGAAACTGCCGAATAATTTCCAAAGCGATCGTATCATTTTAACAATTTAATATCAAGTGTTTGGTGTGCGCGCGCACACACACACACACACACACACACACACACAAGTGTACCAGTTAGAGTGACAATGACAAGCCAAAGCCAATGGATGACATGAGACATACTGAGTGGGGTTGAGGCTGCAGTGCGGCAGGCGGAATATCACGGTGAGGAGCTCAGGTTCTGAGCCAAGCGAGGCAGCTGCAGGGGACCCTGGCTCCCAAAGTCTAGAGCGGAGTGGCCTGGGACAGTTGCCTACCCCTCAGCATGGCTTCCTCATTAGTGGGATTGGGACAATGACAGTGTTTCCTTCATAGGGCTGTAGAGAGG
The DNA here is from genome assembly GCF_000956105.1 of Propithecus coquereli. Classification (NCBI taxonomy): domain Eukaryota; kingdom Metazoa; phylum Chordata; class Mammalia; order Primates; family Indriidae; genus Propithecus; species Propithecus coquereli. The sequence continues at coordinate 355,322 of NW_012155441.1, read as the reverse complement.
ACCACGTCAGATAATTTGTGTAAAGTCCTTGCAGAGTACCTGGCAAAGTTAGTGTTGAGTGACTGTCGGCTGTTATCATTAACCTCTGCATTTGGTAATCAGAGACAATGGATGGGAGAGAGGTATAGTCGTTAAGATTTCCCCTGTAGGTTTAATCTAAATAGCAGATAGCAGAGGGGTCTTGAATCCTGAGAAATCTTCTGACACTCAGTCAGTCCTGGTGGAGAAACAGAGAAGGAAGCAAAGGTAGTCTGTGGAGGACCTGTGAGGCTGAGGGACTTTGAGGACGCCCTGAGTCACGTGTGAGTGGGCATTGTCACTGGCAGCTTCGTAAAGTAAAGAGCAAAAACCTAGTCGGAGAAACCTGTTCAGGATCTCAGCACCGACACGTGATGGCTGCACCAGAAACTTACTCTCTATGGGTTGAGGTGTCCTCAAGAAAAAAATAAATACATTATTTTTTTTCAAATGGACACACCTTGGCCGGTTATTGTAAGTGTGCAAACGTTAGGGTTACCCTAGACCAGTGGTTCTCAAAGTGGGGTGCCCTGGACCAGCAGCGTCAGCCCGGCCTGGGAACCTGTTAGGAAGAAACAGTCCCTGGCCCCAGCCACCCCTCATGCCAGCAACTGCACAAGAAGTTTTAGCATTAAGGAAATGTATACTTTTCAACATTTATTCACATGTGTACTTTGGACCATTTTCCAAAAATTAAAAGCAGGCATTTTATTTCTCCATTTTCCTTCAAAGTACAGTTGACCCTTGAATGACACGAGTTTGAACCCTGTGAGATGTTCTTTCAGTAAATATATTGGAAAATTTTTTTGAGATTTGCAACAATCTGACAAACCTTGCAGACAAACTGCATAGCCTAGAAATATAAAAATAATAATCATAATAAAATTTAGCTATGTCATGAATGCATAAAATCTGCGTAGATACTAGTCTATTTTATCATTTACTGCCATAAAATATGCACAAATCTATTATAAAAAGTTAAAATTTGTCAAAACGTACACATACAGTTATGGACCATACACAGCACCATTCACAGTTGAGAGAAATATAAACAAATGTGAAGATTTAGTATTAAATCAGTACGCGTAACACTAACTATAGCACACACTGTGCTGCTGTAATCATTTCATAGCCACCTCCTGCTGCTGTTGTGGCGAACTCCAGGTTGTGAGTGTCCACTTAAAACACCATGTGATGCTGATCATCTCCGTGTGAGCAGTTTGTCTCTCCAGTAAATTGCAAATTACAGTAAAAAGTGATCCCCTGCGGTTCTTGTGTGTTTTCCATGGTGTTTAGTACAGTGCTGTAACCCTTGAATAACACCCTGGCACCTGTACGAAGTGCCACTAGAGTTGCTGGAAGTGCTTCCAAGGAGTAGAGAAAAGTCGTGACATTACCAAAAAAAGATGACTTGCTTCATCTGTGCAGTAGACTGAGGTCTACAGCTGTGGGTGCCGCCATTTTGAGGTAAATGAATCCAATATAAGAAACACTATAAGAGGCCGGGCGTGGTGGCTCACGCCTGTAATCCTAGCACTTTGGGAGGCTGAGGCGGGAGGATCGCTTGAGGTCAGGAGTTTGAGACCAGCCTGAACAAGAGTGAGACCCTGTCTCTATTAAAAATAGGGAAACGAGGAGGCTGAGGCAGGAGGATCCCTTAAGCCCAGGAGTTTGGGGTTGCTGTGAGCTGGGTTGATGCCACGGCACTCTCGCCCTGGTGACAGAGCAAGACTCTGTCTCAAACAAAACAAAACAAAAGCTGTAAGAAAAGAAAAGAGAATTCATGAAGCCATCAATGCAGCCATGCCAGCCAGGCCCAAAAAAGCCTTGTGCTTTTTGCAAAATGTCTTTTTATCTCACACTGAGAACGCAGCTTTTATGTGGGCGTGGGATTGCTAAAAGAAAGGTATTCTTACACACTCTAATACTATTTGAGAAAAAGCAAAGTCATCACATGACAAAGCAAGAAAAGGTGAAGTATCTAAAGGTGGGAATGTAATACCAGCAAAGGATGGGTTGACAATTTTAGAAAGAGGTTTGGCTTAAAAATGTGAAAGTAACAGGAGAAGCAGGTTCTGCTGACCAAGAGTCAGCAGGTGAGTCCCAGATGCTGTCAGGAAAATCACTGAGGAGAAAGGAGATCTGCCTGAACAGGTTTTTGACACAGAAATGCTCTATTCTGGGTAAAAATGCCAGAAAAGGTATTTATTGGCAAGGAAGAAAAGTGAGCACCAGGATTTAAGGCAGGAAGGGGTCAACTAACTACTGCTTTGCGCAAATGCCGTCGGGTTTACGGTTGGGACTGCCCTTATCTGCGAAGTTGCTAACCCCGGGGCTTTTCGGTTGTACAGCAGGAAGGCCTGGACGAGAACCCTTTCTCTGGTGGTTCCATCTAAGCTTTGTCCCTGACTCGGGGAGTACCACACTAGTAAGGGACTGACTTCTACAGTTCTTTTGATATTGGGCAGTGCCCCTGGTCACCCGGAACACCATGAGTTCAACACCAAAGGCGTCAAAGTGGTTTACTTGCCCCAAACACGATGTCTCTACTTCAGCCTATAAGTCGGGGGGGTCATGAGGACCTTTAAGGCCCGTTACACATAGTACTCCTTGGAAAGCATCGTCAACACTACGGCAGAGAACCCCTGCAGAGAGAACGTCACAAGCATCGGGAAGGATTCCACTGTGGAAGGTGCCATCGTTGTTATAGAAAAGCCATGACAGGCATCAAGCCCTAGACAGTAAGTCTGTGCTGGAGAACACTGTCCAGGTGTGTGCGTGACTTCACGGGATTCATGACAGACCAGTCAAGGAAGTCAGCAAAGGGACTGTGGATGTGGCAGCAAGGGTTTCAAGATGTGGATCTTGGGGAAACTCAGGAGCTGACGGACCCCACCCCGGAGGGATTAACAAGGCAGCTTGGTGGAGACGAGTGCTTCCCAACAGCGCCAGAGGCTGGGAAGAAGACATAGGAGAAGCAGGGCTGGAAACAGACTGGCATTAGACTGCCTGGCGGAGGGTTCCAGTCATTCGAGACGGCTTTCGACGTCTTTCACGACGTGGCACTGACCCTTCCCTGACCTGCACGCTGAAACTAAAGCAAATGGTGGAAGCAGGTTTGGTACCGTGTAGAAACATTTTTAGGGAAATGAAAAAGGAAAAAGTCAGACAGAAATCACAATGTATTTCTGTAAAGTCACTCTGAGAGAGCCGCCTCTCCTGCCTCCCCTTCCACCTGCTCCACCACTGGATGGCGAGCCCAACCCCTCCTCCCCCTCCTCCTCCTCAGCTACTCAACGTGAAGACAGTGAGGATGGAGACCTTTATGATGATCCACTTCTACCTAATGAATAGTAAATATATTTTCTCTTCCTTATGATTTGCTTAATAACATTTTCTTACTCAGCTTACTTTATTATAAGAATGCAGCATATAATACATACAACATGCAAAATCTGTGTTAATCACCTGTTTATGTCACTACAAGGCTCTGGTCCATAGTGGACTATTAGGTAAGTTATTGGAGACTTAAAAGTCACATGTGGATTTTCTGCTATGCAGGGGGTCGAATCCCCACATCGTCCAAGGGTCAACTATGTATCAGAAATCTGTTTGTAGAATTTACTTAAAAACTGCTGTTAAACATACACACACACACACACACACACACACACACACACGCACCCCATTTAGCCATTCACAGACTCACTGGGCAGATTTGACGGACTCATTCTTGCACTACAATAGTTCTCTTTTGTTGATTGTTTCCTTTGCTGTGCGGAAGCCTTTGAGTTTGATGTAGTCCCATTTATTTACTTTGTTTCTGTAGCCTGGGCTTCTGGTGTGATATCCAAAAACTCAGTGCCAAGGCAGTGTGGAGGAGCTTTTCCCTCTGCTTTCTTCTCGGAGTTTATGGTTTCGGGCCTCACCTTCGGGCATGTCGTCCACTTGGTTAAGGGTCCAATTTCCTTCCTTTGCACGTGGAAATCTGGGCTCCCAGCACCGATCGCAGAGACTGTCCTTTCCTCACGCGTCTTCACGTGCCCTTATTGGGGAGTAGTTGTCCGTATATATTTGGACTCATTTCTGAGCCCTCTATTCTGTTCTATTGGTCTATGTTTCTGTTTTTATACCAGCACCATACTGTTTTGACTACTTTAGATTTGTAATATAATTTTAAATCAGGACGTGTGATGCCTCCAGCTTTTTTTTCTTAAATGAAAAGGCAACCTATGGACTGGGAAAAATAATTGCAAACCACATTATTTGATAGAGGGTTAATATCCAAAACTTATAAAAATTCTTACAACTCAATAGCAAGTAACCTGATTAAAAATGGACAAAGGATATGGATGGACATTTCTCTAAACAGGACATAAAAATGGCCAACAGGTACATGAAAAGATGCTCGACATCTCCCGTCATAAGGGAAATGCAAATGAGAACCACTGTGAGCTATCGCCACTCACCTGCAAGGATGCCTGTTACCAAAGAGTGAAGAGAGAACAAATGTTGGCAAGTGTGTGGATGACAGGGAGCCCGGTGCACTGTTGGGGGATGTAGATTGGTGCAGCCACTGTGGAAGACACTGTCCAGGTTCCT
>NW_012155441.1:324240-349887 GCF_000956105.1 Propithecus coquereli | reverse complement strand
ACCAGATTTTGTCCCCCAAATGAAGCATTAATGGCAATTCTGGAGACACATAAAATACCGTTAGAAGGGAACTTACTTATCAATAGCTATGAAAAAATTCTAAGTGTTGGAATTGCTCAAAATCCAAGCTGATTAGTGGGAAGCATAGTATAGTATATATAGTTCTCTGAAGTTTCTGGGGAAGGAAAATACATTAATAGCATAATTTTTTTTCACTTGATTTGGAACTTTAAGGTAATGCTAAATTATAAAGCCTGTACTCCTTCCTTAAAATTAACCATCAAATATGAGCATATATTTAAAACTGTTCACAGGGCATTATGGAGTCTTATGATAGGAAATAGAAAATATGATATAAGTTCACTAAGGTGTTAAAAAATCTAAAAGAGAAAAGAGGAGAAGATGCATAGTTTGTAAATTTAATTCCACAGGTCGGATGGCGTTTTGTCACTTGTGTCAGCTGTTGCCATCATGCTGGATTAGCCGCAGACCATACCAGCAATGAACGGCTTCGCACACTGACAGCTGACTCCTGACTCTGAATTAACGCAGGGCCCTGCTCTTGTCCCGTAGGCTTACGTGTACGAGATGGGCTCAAGCACCTTTTCCCACCGACTGGCGGGGCACACAGACACCGTCACTGGAGTGGCCTTCAACCCCGCTGCAGCCCAGGTACAGTCCCACTGTGTGCACGGGGCCTCTCTGCTGCACACAGGGCTTGCGTCAGATTGTGTGTATCGGTCAGACTTTATTTTGGTGAAATTTCATATTTAAGGTTACACGCCAGTTTTCACTGAGTGCAGGGAGAAGAACTCAGGAAATAAACTTTTACTGGGAGAAAGAGAAATCCAGGAAAATGCCTTTTGTAATTTAAGCACTTGTCATTCTGTGCCCATGTATGTTTGATGTAGCTGAAATATAGAAAAATGTGGACATATCCATGGACAGGTGTGGTTCCATGTAGCACTAATATGAACACTGTTAAAACTGAAGAAAGCAAGCAAGTACCAGAGCAAGTAAGAACAGGATTTTGAAAATTCTTGTGAAAGAATTTGAATATAGAATAGGACCTCAAAATTTAAAGAAACTATCTAAATTAGGAGAAAAGATGAAAAGAAAATAACAGTTGCAAATCAATTGTATTAATGCGGAGGGAAATCTTTGCAGAAGATATAAAAGTAGTAACGATTACACTTGACTATTTGGGAACGTCAGTTTCATTTTGTGTTGGTAAGACTGGAGCTTTGATTCGGAGAACAGCATTGCTGCGTGGCTGTGCGCTTTGTCCTGACGTGTGGGGCTGAGGCGAACTGCGCTGCATACGTGTCTTGTCGACCTGCTGTTTTTCGCTGAGCAGTGTATTGTCGCAGTCCAGGGCACGACACTGTGCCCGGCACATAGTTTCCCTTCAGTGCGTGCTGAATACCGAAAACGCGAATTAACAAGTCTTGCCGTGCAGTCGAGTAGAGCTACCATCGGCACTATGGCTTGAAGCCTTCAAAACACCCCGTTCCGCCATAGCCCTAATTTATCTTTACAGTCCCCGCAGGTGGCGTTTAGGGTCATGTTGTTCTCCCCTGTCGCCATCAGTGCTGGGATGTACGTCTTGATCATGCTGCACTGGTTCCAATGGTGAGATCACGCTACCTATCTGTAATATACCTGCTTCTCTCGGTGATATATGTTGCCGCCTATTCTGAAACTGTCAGTATGTTGTTTTCAGTTGTATTCTTTTTAAAATCCCTTTGAACAACGTTCTGCCAGTGAGAGGGAGGAGGAGCACAGCATGAAAGAAGGAAGGAAAGAGCGAAGTCAGACCCAGCAAGGTGCGTGGCAGGGCGTGTGCAGCTGTTGGAAGGCGGAGCCTGGATGTCAGCTGTTTTGAAATTTCAGCATTTGGCTTCAGAATGTCTTTTAGCACGACCGAACTGAGGAAGCTTTTTGAATACTTGAAATTTTCAGTTGGAAGAAAGTTGTGTAGATCTCTGTTGCCACTGAGATTATTTTAACAAGTAAAAGAAGTAAACGTGGCCTGCATACAGTTATGAGAAGGGAAGGGAGGGAGAGGAACCAGCTGACGCCACAGGACACGGCAGGACGGTGTCGTGCGGGGTGAACGCCGGCAGATGAGCTGGGTGAAAATCTGGTTTTGTGGTGAATGGCTAGTAATGAACAAGGCGGAATAAGAAACCGTGGAGTGAGAGGGCTCCTGTCAACACACGGGGTTGGAGCAGCTTCCCAGGCGGCGCACTCAGGGCTGGCGGGTGGACGAGGCTCCCGTTCCTGCCTTGCGGCCTCTCTGTAGGGCTGCTCAAGTGACCTCAGGGCGGGGCAGGTGGCTTCAGGGGTGACACAGAGTAAATTCCAGAGAGACAGAGACAGAGAGCATGAGGACGAGTGTCTTCCTGGACCCAGCACAGAAGCACGTCCCCTCATTGCTGCAGGTCTGAGGGGTCCCCAGACCACCCCGTTCACGCGGAGGGGCTGGGAGTGGGACATTCATACACAGGCAAAGAAAGATTTCTCACACAAAGATTGAGATAAAAAGTAGTGAAAAGTTTATTTTTCAGACAGAGAGAGTGAGAGAAGAAGAATGAGATAAAAAAGGAGGGAGTGGCCACAGCACATGCAGGAAGGAAGGAAGTGCCGGCCACTGAGGAAAAACTGTTTGGAGTTTTTAAAGGGTAAAAATGGCTTTTTTCCCTCTGCTTCAGCAGACTGATAACGGAATCGGCTGCGAAGCTGTTGCAGGTCCTCTTTATTTTTCCCTCTTTTCTCTGTGAGGCCGGCTTGTCTGGGTCCTGGAAACGCGTTTGTGGCAGGGACTGGGCAGGCCTGGAGCAGGGAGTTCGCACCCCCACCGTCCACGGAGGGCTCGTCAAGGCTGAAACAAACTCTTAGAGGCTGTGAGTTAGGCCACAGGTGTTTAATTAAAACAAAACAAACGGGATAGTTGTGTTGTGAGTTTTCTCTTCAGGGGGGAAATTATGTGTGTGAGTTTATTTTCCTTAACTTTCTGTTTGATAGTTCATTTTCCTCTGTTTGATAGGTTACTGTTAACAGCAAGGCCACCTTTCAGGGGCCTGTGTGCCAGTGTGAATTACCCAAGGGTGAGCCTCAGTGGGCCTCTCAGAGGCCTCTCCTGCGCCCTCCGTGTTCCCTGAACGGAGTAGACACTCAATACAGCTGTTTGCTGAGTGACTGGATGCATTCACATAATAATAATACATCAAAGTTCTGTGTTTATATGTTTTCCGTGATGCAAAAAATTCAACCTCTGATGACTTTTATATTCTACATATACAAACATAATTGTTGGTACCTTATTAATTTTCTAGAATTTCCTGTTCTTTACTGATATTAGTCTACTGTCTTCTGCATATATCATTTTACTTCCTGTCCTCTGTCTCCCAGGACTGTATATAAAACAACAAACACAGCTTTAATTTTCATACACAGAATCAAAATAATTAATTATCCTGACCTACAATAACTTAAAGTATGTTTTATGAACACTGAAATTTTCTCAGGTTTCGAAAATATTAGTAGTTATTGAAGGGACAGTTGTCACCCACATAAAATTAAGGTTTGCAAATAACCACAGGCAGGAAACATTTCTGTTAAAAATAAACATGACAAAGAAGCAATGTGGAATGGCCAGGCAGACCTCCTCACATCTCCTCCCCCATAAGAACAAGGAGAATATTCACAGAAATGCTCAAAATCAACTTTCTTAAACCTCTGGAAATTAGCAAAAGGCTTGCAGCAATCCATTTATTCAAGGAAAAATGGCTGAGTCTTGTAAAAACAATGACTTCTGAAGTCTGTGCTGCATAACGTAATGAAAAAGGAGAGCTTGGCTTTCCAGTCAATGCTGTGGATGAGCAGATGGAGCTCCCCTGGGCAGCACAGGGGAGCCTGGATGTGGGGCTGCCTTAGTCCGTCGACGTCACTTAGTGGTGCAAGAGGGCACTGTGGTTTTGAAAGAAAAAGTAGATAGTTTTCTCCTGATAAGCACAGTTTACTTCATATATGATATGTAACAACACACACACTAAGAAAAAATTGCACAAGTCTGGTCAAATGTTAGAGGTATATGCTACAAATATTGATACCAACAGTGTGTCCCTTGTTTGACAGCAGATGTGGGAAGGAGAGAATTACCGGAGCTGTAACTGTTCAGGGTTCTGGGGGTGATGATTTTCTGTGCCAGTTATGATCAGCTTTTCAGAATCTTATAGCATGGGTCCAGACCAACCAATTTCTGATTGGTTCCTGGCAATGTCCTCTCTCTCTGTCTAAATTTGATTTTAAAAAATATCACTGTAAATTTTCACCTGCACAATTATTATTACTTTAAAATGGGATGCTTTGCTAGTTTCGATAGATTTTTGAAGGCTCCTTACTACTATCTACAAATTACAGCCTCACCAGATGATGAGACTTCTCTCTATGATGTCGGTGAGTCCTTGATCAAATGGAAAGCTGGTCCTCTTGGGCCAGTGTCCTACGCCAAGAGTAAGCAGATTTTAGGGTGGCTGGTTCACTATCGGCCGCTGGTGTAGTCTGTCACCTGGTGGAGAAAGACGTCATGGGAACATATCTGGATGCCATTTACATTAGCACTTTGCTGGTCTTTGAAGTGGTGAGGATGAACTCCGTAGGTTCATAGGCTACATAAGCTCAGCCAGAAGACACAGTGCTGCTGCTTAGCTGAATGCAAGCAGAGAGACTCTGTCATGGACTCGAAGCACAATAACACCCACTGTGACTTACTAATTCTTATTCTTTTGTTTGTATAGCAAGTGTTTATTGGGCTGTGAAGCCTTAATCTCCCTGGGTCTTTGAGATAAAGAATGATCATTGGTAGCATTTGTCCTGTGTGTTTTACAGGGTTACTTGGGGAACAAGTGATGTAGTGTAAACTAGTGACAAAAGCTCCTGTCGAAGATCTTCCTAGGGCAAGGCGCTGTGTGTGTTGTCTTGTTCTTGTCACTGCCCTTGTTTGTAGACATTAGTGTGGCCACGTCACAGATGAAGATGTTGGGGCCCAGGTAGATCAAGTGTCTCACACGCGGACACACAGTTTGCGCCAGAAGCTTGGGGACTTCAAACCCACGCAGCTACTGCACACATTTGTAATAAGATAAAAAGGCATTGGTTTTGCCATTTGTATTTAAATATTTACTTAAAAGTCCTTTTTGAAACTGTAATGAAAAACTTCTAGATAGACTTGTCATTCATCCAACCTAGGCTGAGTTTGGCAGATGCTTCCGGGGCTCCGGCCACAGCTCCCTGTCCTCTCACATCCTCCAAAGAGGACTGGGGTCTTGTCAGCCCCCCAGACCTTACACTGTCTTGCAGATAAGTCCCTCTGTTGTTTTTTTAGCAGCCACACCACTGCCTAAATTGTGGGCGTGGATGAAGAAGTGAACTTTACGCTGACCTTTCATTCGAAAACTTACACCGTCCAGGCGCCGGCACCTGCTGGTACTGAAGTACATTACCATCCTCTCACAGTTACATAGCACTTTTCAACTTAAAATCTCATCATGGTCAACATTTTTTCTCCTAAAAATGCTCTGATGGTTTGAAAAACTGTAACAGCTAATGTTTTTTTTTTTGTTTTTTTTTGTTTTCTTTTTTTTGTTTTACCGGTTCCTTTTAACTTGTTGGTTTAGGCCACCCCGGCTTTTTTTTCTTGCGTTTTTGGAGTTCGGAGTTTTGCGGGGTTTTGGTTGGGTTGAACGGAGGTTGCCCCGGGTTGTTTCTTTTTGGGGGTTTTGGGGGAGGTTTTTTTTTTGCTTTTTCCGGTTTTTGGAGGGTTGTTGCTTCCGGGGGTTTGGGGCCTTCCTTCGTTGGCCGGGGCCGGCGGCTTCGTTCCTTTTCCTAGCGCCTGGCTCTGACCTTCTTCCACTTTAGAGACCTTTGTGATTACATCGCACCCTTGGGATTGCAACGGATAATCCGGAATACTCTCCCCATCTCAGGGCGCGTGACCTCATCACATCTGCAAAGTCCCTTCTGCCCGTAGCTTGCCACATGCTCACGGGCTCTGGGGATCAGGACAGGCACATCTTGTGGGGCCACCATGCTGATCATGGATGACTAGCTGTCTTACCTCTGCTGAGACATCACTTGTTCCAGAGGCCTTGCCAGATACCCACCCTGCATCAGTGATCTCCCTATCTCGTTCTCATTTTCTCACTTCACTTTTATTTTCTCCCAGCACTTGGCCCAGCGATCAACGTGTTTGCTGGTGTCTCTCCCCTGGGGTGCGGGGGCTTATCTCCTGGGTCTCCTCTTGTTGCTTCTGGTGGTTCTTTTCCGAGCAAATTGGAGAGGTCTTTCTTCTTTGCAACCATTTAAGCCAGTTTCGTTCACATAAAATAGTTACCTAACTGTATGATTAACGAGTTTTTGCATTTCTCTCTGTTCTAATGATAAGCTCCTTGAGGAAAATTACCATCTTTTCTTCTGTGGTTCCTGTACTAATAAAGTGCTTGTACAAATACTAGGTACATTTTGAAGAATCCATGAGTTCTAGTCTTGAAAAATAATTTCTTAAGGTATTTTTCATCTTTGGGTTTTGCTACATAATAAAATCCCTAAAATATCGGAGGCTTTTGTCCTCACTTACTGAGGGTCAGTCCCAGCCCTGCTGGGCCCACCCTTCATTTGGAGCCTGAAGGGTGGAGTGCAAAGTCCCACCCAGACCTCCTGCTGGCCAGGGTGGGGCAGAGGCCCAGCACCTTCCCAGATGTGGCCCAGCATGGCCCAGCAGAGTGGAGAGCTGAGTCCCCTGAGGATGGGTGGACACAGAGAATGCATATTTCCAAACATGACTATGCTCAACCACATTTCGTTTTTGTAAAATTGTTATTGAATTTTAGGAGTGATGATAAAGTAATCCAGCACTAATTGTCTTTGTACGTAGAAATATCTAACATGCAATCTCATTGCTCCCAAAATTTTGCAGTAGGCATTTTATCTGTGAAATAGCAATACTTCTTCAATGATGGACTCTAGATATGTTTAGAAGCCTTTGTTGTTCAGTACCGTATTTATTTAATTTTTAAGATACGTGTTATCCCTTTACTAACATTTCGGAAATGCAGTGAACCTTAAAATCTTCATCCTTGTCTTACAAAACATTGTGCTCCATCCTCTGTTTTATTAAATCACTGGTCCACCTCACCCATAATGTTTAAAACTGTGTCCATAAAATGAAATACCTGACTCATGCTTTTGTTTTAAGAAAATCTATTAAATGGTGCATAAAAACAATGGTTTGAAATTTTTATCTGTGGGAAAAGACCCCACTGAGTTCCAACCCAGGTGTATTGACATGTAAAATGCATGTTTAGACACAGAAGGATGGGTGTGTATTGAGGAGAATAAGATGCTAGAGCCCGTGGACCAGCCCCTGAGGCCCACAAAAAGAAAGTGCAGGCCCTTTACCTTCAGCAGCACAGGTTTCAGTGTCATAGGAGGGTAAAACATGTGGTAGTCAGGGTCTCCAGAGAAACAAAGTCAATAGGAGATAGATGGATGGATGGATGAATAGATGGATGGATGGATGGATAGATGGATGCATGGATGGATGCCCAGATGAATGGATGGATAGATGCCCAGATAGATGGATGGATGGATGGATGCCCAGATGAATGGATGGATAGATGCCCAGATAGATGGATGGATTGACAGATGAATGGATGGACAGATGGATGGATAAATGGATGGGTAGATAGATGGATAGATGGATGGACAGATGGAAGGACAGATGGATGGAAGAATGGATGGATGGATGGAAGAACGGTTGGATGGATGGATGGATGGAAGAACAGATGGATGGATGGATGGATGGATGGCTAGATGGATGGATGGATGGATGAATGGATGGATGGATAGATGGGTAGATGGATGGACAGATGGATGGATGGATGGATAGATGAATGGATGAGTGGATGGATGGATGAGCAGGTTTTTTAATGGGAATTGGCTCATACAACTATGGAGGCTGAGGAGTCCCGTGATCTGCCATCTACAAGCTGAAGACCCAGGAAGCTGGTGGCGTAGTTCAGCCTGAGTCTTGGAATTAAAGGGCTGAGAATGAGGGAGGGGCCCTGGTGTAAGTTCCAGACCAAGGTGAGGAGACCAGTGTCCCAGTTCAAACAGGAAGGTGGGAGACAAACAGAAGCGTGAATTCTTCCTCCCTCAAAGGATCCTCTCTGCCTCTTTCCTCATCTCATGAATTTCAGTGACTTCCCTGGACTGGAATACATGCTTGCAGAGACAAGCTGTTGTCCCCCAAGCGCATTTTCCTGGCTGTGTGACCAGCCCTGGCCCCGCTGTGGCTGCTTTTGCTGAGTCATGATGGGATATGTCGAGTCCATGCCCAGGACTGGGGTGAGTGTGTACTGGACCCTGAACAAAGGCTGAGGATATAAAAGTCATGTCCGCTGCACGTTTACTGGATGCTAGAAGGTGTTCTCTAAATTTGTGAGCTTAATGCAGTGTTTTTGCAGATCTGGCCAAGTGGGCATTAGCTTTTCCATCTCACAGCCGGGGAAGGGGCATGGAGCGTACCCGCCTTAATTCTGGGAGCTCTGACTCAAAGGGCACAGCCTGTTGCAGACGTGGTGGCTGCTGACTTTGTTCCAGAGACACGGAATCACTTTTGGGGAGGCAGGAGACAGAGTCCATGACTAGCCTTTTTAAAAAATTTTAATAAATTTTAATTGTGAAAGATATTATTCCCTTTTAGAAACTAAAGTTTTGAGCCTCTCAGAATAAATTGCTAGATAGGGTTAAAAAATAGTGTTTTTCCTCACTGTTATTGCTCAATTGTCAAAATAAGACTTGTGAGTCTTTTGGAAGAGGAGCACCATACTCGTAGTAGTGAAATTATTCTAACAATGCCTATGGCTGAAAATGAGCGAGGAGCCGTAACAGCTCCCGAGGGAGCACAGGCTCCGCGAAATGGCTCAGACTCTGAGGCTGCCGCAGCGCACCTGGGTGTCCTGCCAGGAGAGGCAGCTGCACACCACATGGCCTGTCACATGTGACTTAGAAGGGTGTTGTCAACTTCGATTTATGGGACATTCAGGGGACATTTGTATATCTGTCGTAAGATATATTAGTATTAGTTTAGTTATTTAACTGTTTAAGATGGGAACACAAGTTCAAGAAGCTTCATAGTTAAATTATCCTGGCTAAGATTATAGCCAAGCAAGACTTATTTCTAGCAAAAGAAATGCAAGGCAGAAGTATCTCACACCAGAGATGCAGAAGACGAAAGAAAACTAGGATGTGAGCCACTGGTACCCGAGTCTGACGGTGTGGGCTGCAGAAGGGTCCTTCTGTTCACAGGAGAAGTTCAGTGAAGACAGTCAGGAAAAGGGATAGTGGAGAAGAGCTGCTTCCCACGAAGACAAAAGTGATGAAATGCATCAGCATGCATAACAAAGAGGCTCGAATATAAATTTATTTTGTGTTATCAAATATATCATATTAATATTACACTATCAATTTTATCTTTTGTAAATTGTGAAATAATTACAGTTGTCCTCGGCACAGGTGGGGGTTTGTTCCAGAACCCCCGTGTGCACCCAGATCTGCACACTCAAGTCCCACAGTCGGCCCCGCAGAGCCCACATGTCTGAAAATTCAGCCCTCGGTACACACGGGTTTCCCATCCCTGAAATACTCTATTTTTTGATCCACGTTTGATTGAAAAAAATATCCATTTATAAGTTCAAACCTGTGTTTTCAAGGGCCAACTGTAATGTAATAAAAGGGGATTAATGTAAGATAACACAAAAGCTCTTTTCATGATGATACTGGGTAGTTAGGCTCTATTTCTAATTTTATATTTCTGAAATGTGAGGACTTATTAGCAGAAGTTTTGCTTGGGTCTTTCCAGCTATACTGGGCTGCATGTAGACTGTGTCAGTAATGCTGCCCTGGAACACAAAGTAGAGACATGGAGATCTCAAATAGTTTATGTAAGGAGACAGATTAAGGCAGGTACGTGTGTTCAGAGTCTGAGAGCACACTGCTTGGTTTAGGCTGCAGTGCAAAAAACCCTGGGAGGGGGAGAAGGCAGGAGTCAGTAGGGAAGTCTGCGGGACAGCGAGACAGCCGTCCTCCCCGCTCCACGGGCAGCACAGAGGCACGAGGAAAGGTACGGAAGACGTGAAGAAACACATTTGCAAACTTCTCATTTTCCTTTACGATAGTGATACCACTTACAGTGGACATTTAAACTGTTTTCAGTATTTTGGTATTATATGTACATCTGTGGGTATACAAAGCTTTTGTATCTGGATTTATTTTCTCAAGACAGATCATTAGAAGTGGTATTACTGAGTGACATAAATTAGGAAGGTTCTGGCAGATACAGACAGTGTTTCTCAGGTATTTCCTATTGTCATCTCCTTACCAGCTTGGTTGTTAACACTTCCATCCTCTTTGTTAGGTTCATTGCCAAGAAACGGTATATACCTCCTTTAATTTCTTTGAACGCTTTTCTCTGAATACTAGTGAGGTTGTGCATTGTCCCATATGCTATTAGGTATTTGAATTTTTTTAAGTTTTCAAGTTGCTTTTTTATATCCTTCATCACTTTATCTTTTGGACTCAGTGTTTTGCTTACAGATTGCTATAGCTTTTAATTTAAAATGAAAATTTTGCCTTTGTATTACATTTATAGTAAGTATTTTTCCAAGATTTGGTTTTGATTTTTACTTTTTTGTTTTCTCTTTCAAGTTTCATTTTTTTCTGATTATTTTAGGCCTAGAAAATTTTCCTCCAGAGATTTTTCTCTCTGCTGAAATTATGGTAGAACTTTTAATATATGATAATAAATTTGAGTTCCTGAATGACAGTGCCCATGTGTGGGTCATTTCTGAGTCTCATTCTTTTAATCACTCTGTCTCTTGACAGTTGGTCTCTCCCAACCCCCTCTGCTTTTCGGAGTGTGTTGTAGCTTTTGAATGAATGCTGGGTGTTGAATGTAGAACAGCATAAGCATTTATGCCTGGATAGCATGTCTCTTTCTCTGCTAGGTTCTTAGTTTGGTGGATTGAGTTAAAAGAGTTGGGAATTGAGCTGAGTGCCATTCACTTCAATTATTAAAACTTTGATTATATTAGAGTTATTAGAATTAATCTGTAGGGGTCCTTATACAAATAGGAGTATAAAGACAGTATTGTTAACTTCTAGGAACTTTTAAATCTCCAGTATTCTTCTACAAGTCATCTTTTGCCAAACTTTTTTCCCCTAAGGCATATGGGCATGAAATTTTAATGTATCTGTTTTAATGAGGCCATATTACTTTGAGAGTTGTGGTTTAGCTTTGCCAACGAAAAATAGCATAAGCTTATATCTGGAAAAAGTGTTACTTTCTTTAGTTTTTAAATAGGATGAAAATCTTGCAATCATTTTATAAGTGAATTTGTAAATTCAGGAGCAGGATTACACTATTTCCTTCTGAGTACCCTTAATTCAAAGAGTCTGCTCTTGCGGTGGTCCTTGTACAAGAAGAATACCCTGCAGGGAGTGCCCCGGGCTAAGACAGGCCGGGGTGAGAGACGCAGGCTGCCCGGCTCCGCCTCTTCTGCCGTCTGCTGTCCTGGCAGCTCCTGGTCTAAGTGACCTACCTGATAAGGAGTGTTAAATCAAACTGAAATCTGTCCCAACAAAGCCTCCGTACTGGCACATTGGAGTTCTTACGAACAATCTGCAGCCTAACTTAGTCAGGAAGCAAACTGAAGACCCACTTTGCGAGTGTGCTTCTGTAACAGCGCCGCGCGCCCGCCGATCCCAGCAGCCAGACGTCAATGCCAGCTGTTCAAAGCGTGTTCAGAGGGGACAGACCCAAATTGTACCCAGCCTCAGTGTCTTTACTTTTTCTGCCCATAGATCCTCACCCACCACGAGAAAGTGCTGGGGTCACCCTGAGTCTGCTGTTATTCCGAGGGCTGCCTGGGTCTCGAATTGTTTTGTCGTTGCTCAATTAAACTCTATTACATTTAATTTTGCTAAAGTTTTTCTTTTAACAGGAGAGATTTCCTGACTTGAGCTTTTTTAAGATAACAGAAAGGGTTAGTTGAGAACGAGTAAACCTACATTCCACAAGGACAACTGCATGATTCACTGAAAGCATTTCTGGGAATGAGGTGTCAGGTGCACGCCTGGCCTCGTTTCCTGGCTAAGGACAGCACTTCCCAGTGTGGACAGGGGAATGCTCTGCTTCTAACCTGTGTTTCCCCTCTTGGTCCCACGTGGCCTAGGGTCCCCATCTGTGTTGAAATTTCTGTTTTAGTCCTTGAGTTTGTCCTTGCTCAAGGTTCAGTTTTTAACCACCCAGTCCTTCCTGACTTCGATGGACAACGTCCCTCCCCCCAAGCTCCATGAGCCCTGCCTGTGGCTTCCTGTGACTGTGAGTGTGATCACGGAACCAGGAAAGGCCATGAGAGAGATTCTGAATCCTTGTGGTTGGACTGTGACCCCCAAAGACCATAAAAGTAGATGAGAAGAAAACAGCAGATTGGAGAGGGGTCGCCGGGAATTACACATGAGCCTGGTTTAGCGGAATCCATGTTCTCAGCAGCACGGCCCTTGGAAGGCTGAACCAAGCAAGATCCAACCCAGGCGAGAAGGAACTAGCTGCCTCAGCAAGGTGGGAGAATTAGGAGCAGGCGTTGCCCAGACCGTGGAGTCATAGCCCACCCCCAAGGCCCACACCGTCACTGCGGTTACACAAAGGGCAGGGGAACTGCTCCAGGTGCGTGTGGCTCTAGGCTCCGAAATGGCAGCATCCTTGTTGTTAAGCAATTCTAGCTCCCTTAGGATGGCAATCCAACCTGCTTCAGATTGGAAAACGGTTTCTTTAGTGGTTAGACTTAAATACAGAGATGATAAAGTACATTTAACCCATGGTATTGATAGATTTGCATGAATTTAGGAATAATCTGTAACAAATAATATTTAAGGTGTTTGTAATGTTTTAAAGATATGGATATATTAAAATCTCTGATTCTAATTTGACATCTGAATTAACTTTAGATTCATGATCTTTTCTTTTCTTTTTCTTTTTTTTTTGAGACAGAGTCTCACTCTGTTGCCCGGGCTAGAGTGCCATGGCATCAGCCTAGCTCACAGCAACCTCAAACTCCTGGGCTCAAGCGATCCTCCTGCCTCAGCCTCTCGAGTAGGTGGGATTATAAGCATGCACCACCATGCCCGGCTGATTTTTTCTATATATTTTAGTTGTCCAGCTAATTTCTTTCTATTTTTAGTAGAGATGGGGTCTCACTCTTGGTCTGGCTGGTCTTGAACTCCTGAGCTCAAACGATCTGCCCGCCTCGGCCTCCCAGAGTGCTAGGATTATAGGCATGAGCCACCATGCCCAGCCTAGACTCATGACTTTTTAGTTGAAAAAAATAAGACAATATTACTAAGTTTGGGAGCAACATTTGAATTTTTAAGAGGACTTGAGATTCACCATTATTTTTAAGTTTGCTTCATTACATTTTGGAGAATTGGTTAAGAACTTGAGGCAATTTTGCTTTTTATTTTTGTCACTTAAATATTCAAGGAAGTCTAATATATTAAATTTAAAATGAAGCTTAGCAATTTTAAAATAATTTAACTAAGTTGTAAATTGAACTCATTGCCTTCTGGGTATTTAATCTGTTCATTATGAGTTGATTGAGCATAAATCAAAAGCCGCTTTGCATATCATTGTTAAGATTTACTAGGTTTCTAAATATAATGAAAGATATTAAGTCGAATTAAAGGCTTGAGGAAACTAGGTTTTAAAATTTTGAACATTTAATAAATTGAATTATAATTTTTAAAAAATCAAAATGAACCACAAATAGTTTTCTCTGTATAAAACCATCCTGGTCCATCAAAAGCTCAAGTTGTGGAGCTGTCACGACGGCGCTGCTGAGTTGTTGGCAGTTTGCTCGCAGCTCCGGTTCCAGCATTAATATTTCCTTTGTGCAACTGTTAGTCAGCGAGCCCTGTGGTGATGGAGGAGGGGGCTGCATGGTCTTCGGTGGGAAGTGAGCTCTAAGGAGAAATCCACAGATCACGCCAGTCGTCACGGCTCGTCCTTTCGCTTAAAGTCACATCACCCCACAGCCCAGCGATTCACACCCAACACGGCTCTGTGTTCCACTGAGAAGAGTTTCACGTGGACGTGGGGCATGAAATGAAAGAACACGTGTTTCCTCCCAATTCTGCTTCTTTATGAGATTTGAAATCTCTGAATAAAACAGCTAATAAACACTGGAAGTTTGGCGCTGGCGGTCACTGCGCGGTGCGCTAGTCCAGGAGGAGCTGTGACATCATCACTCCGCTTGCTTCCATTCCTCCTTCGGGGATGTGCATTACTAAGTTGGGTCTTCGCTCATTGTCTACCCACCATCTCGATCTTTCCTCTTTGAAAAACGATCATTTTAGGGTTTCCGTTCTCTTCTTTGCCATTATGAGAATGCGTTTTCAGCTGTATCTTCTACGACACACATTTTACTTCCCAGCTCTGAAAATCGCTCTGATTTTGGGAGATTTGAATGTGTGCCACCTCGTTGCTCTCGTGCATGGCTGTCTCCTGTCAGCTGTGTTCCTGTCCATGTTGGCTCCGACAGTCTTGCTGCCTCTCACAGGAAACACAGGCAAGACATGAAGCAAGCATTTTATAGAAAGTGTTTTGTTTTCCTTAGAAGTGGGTTTCAGTACTTTTTACTCTGAAACCCTCTGTTCATCTGGAATCTTGCAAAAGATGGGAGCAGCTGGGACCTGCCTCGTGCTTCTCTTTGGGCCCCTGGCTCCAGCGTGGTTGTCGTCAGATGCAGGTCCCATAGGTCCCAGTTGGAGGACGTGGATCTCGTGCCATCGTCTCCAGGGACAGGCTCTTCTTGTGAAGCTACTGCTGCTTTCCAGCGTGACCTGCCATTCCAGTGGCTCTCACGGGGCTCTGCTGACCCCTCTCAAATGCCAACACCGACTCTGTGCTCCGTGTCCCCTGCACAGGCAGCTGGCAGCCCCTTCCTGCGTCTGCAAAGGGCAGGGCGCATGGTCCGAAGTCTCCTGGAATAGCCTGGCCCACTGCTGGACTTCTCCTTTTCAAGCTACGTAGTTTATCTTTGGAGTTGCAGCCTCCACATCGATGTAGAAAGGGGGCTGCTGGTGAGGTGTGTGGTCCCCCTGAAAGCAGGACCTGGTGGCCCCTGGTTTTGTAGATTCTAAGCCAGGGGCTGGCCATGGGGCTCCTGGGGGTGGAGGAGCTTCCAGAATTTCTTCCAGGCCAGTACAGTTTCATTGCTTCAGCGGGTGGCACATGTGTTGACCAAAATGTGTTTCTCAATCTTTCTCTTTCAGGCTGCGGCTGTTGGAAAATATCTTCCAGATTCCTGCAGTGGAGCCCTGCGGCTGGTGCCTGCTTGGCAGGCTTCATATCTTGTGGTTGTGGGGGTGGTGTTAGGGAGCTCCCTTAGGAATTCCTAGCATGGTTCCATTTTAACCCAGGAGTCTCTGTAAGAAATTAAACTGTGTAGAGAGAACTTAAGGATAACTCTTTATTGGGAATTTTACACTGACCAAAAAGTGTTACTCCTAAACTATTACGGTTTGCACATTTTAGGGTACCACAATAGGCATGTGCACTGTTCTCCCACAGAAACCATCTTGTTGGGGTGCCCGACCCTGTAGCTGCTGTAACCTGGCTTTCTTATATCTTTAAGGAAGTGCACTCGAACTGTATTTCTCATGGAACAGACTAAAAATGTGCATGACTGTCTCACAGGCTGCAAGATGGGTGGCATTCCTGGTGCTTCCCAGCTAACACCAGTACATCCCCAGTGTAGTAACTCTCACAGCCCAAAGTGCCTGATTCATTTCCAAATGTCCCTGAGGGACACCTGGTCTGAGCTGGCAGCCGCTAGACCAGAGGAGGTATGGTGAGAGCAGATTCCCAGCTGGGCAGACGGCGTCTTTGGCTCTCGGTTTGTATGTGAGGGTCTGGGGTATTCCCAGCATTGGTCTCATTTCCATGCAGTCTGCCTCACCTCTGCCCTGGGCTGTTGTGTGTGTGTGGCTTTTTTTTTTTTTTAAGTGATAAAACCAAACATAGTAAATGTTAATTTGGTTTTGGAGTCAAGTTCCAGGTTTTGAGTGTTTACATGTTTTCCCGTTATCGGCTATATTAAATGCACATTGCCTGGCCACGTGAAGACTATTCTTAGCTTTATTACCAAATTCAGTTCTGATACATTTTTAATTTTCCAAACCAAAATCTGATTATCCTTTTCAGAAAGTGTTTCTATTAGATTGGTGCAAAAGTAATTGCAGTTTTAGCGTTGTCGACATTTGCCCTTTGATACTGGAATATGTTCTTAGATAAATGTGGTCATGTTATACATCATTTTAATGCCCATTTCTCTTATTTTTTTTACTAATGACTTATTACCTGCTATTTACTTGATATTTATTTTAGACTGTGGAAATGATGTTAGACAAAAAGCAAATTTGAGGGATTTTCTTATTTGAGTTCAAAGTGGTTCATAAAGCAGCAGAGACAACTTGCAACATCCACAACGCATTTGGCCCAGGAACTGCTAACGAACGTGCAGTGCAGTGGGGGTTCAAGAAGTTTTGCAAAGGAGACGAGCCTTGAAGACGAGGAGCGCAGTGGCATCGGAAGTTGACAACGACCAGTTGAGAGCAGTCATCGAAGCTGATCCTCTTGCAACCACACGAGAAGTTACTGAAGAACTCAACATCAACCATTCTACTTTCGGCATTTGAAGCAAATTGGAAAGGTGAAAAAGCTCAATAAGTGGGTGCCTCATGAGCTGACTGACCGAAAATCAAAAAAATCATCAGTCGAAATGTCATCGTCTCTTCTATCGTATGCAACAACAACAAATCATTTCTTTATCAGATTGTGACATGTGACGAAAGGCGGATTTTATACGACAACTGGTGACAACCAGCTCAGTGGCTGGACCGAGAAGAAGCTCTGAAGCACTTCCCAAAGCCAAACTTGCACCAAAAAAAAAAAAAAAAAAGTCATGGTCTGATCCACTATAGCTTTGTGAATCCCTGCAAAACCATTATATCCGAGAAGTATGCTCAGCAAATCGATGAGATGCATAGAAAACTGCAACGCCTGCAGCCAGCACTGGTAAACAGAAAGGGCCCTATTTTTCTCTAGACAACGCCTGACCTCACGTTGCACAACCAATGCTTCAAAAGTTGAGCGAATTGGGCTACAGAGTTTTGCCTCATCCGCCATATTCACCTGACCTCTCGCCAATCAACTACCACTTCTTCAGGCATCTCGACAACTTTTTGCAGGGAAAACGCTTCCACAACCAGCAGGATGCAGAAAATGCTTTCCAAGAGTTTGTCGAATCCCAAAGCACAGATTTTTACACTACAGGAATAAACAAACTTACTTCTCGTTGGCAAAAATGTATTGATTGTAGTGGTTCCTATTTTGATTAGTAAAGATGTGTTTGAGCCTGGTTATAATGATTTAAAATTCATGGTCCAAAACTACAATTACTTTTGCACCAACCTAATATGTGAGGGGTGCGTGGCAGTAGCCTGACGCCCAGAGTGAGAGCGTGCGCTCTCGTGGTCTCTGACGTTGCTGTAACTCAAACAGGCCCCTGAATCCAGGTTCCATTGCTGTTTAAACAATGCAAAGGTACTTCAGTAAATCACAGCTCCGTGCACGCCCCTCTTAATGAATGACAAAACAGCAAAATTAATAAATGGTCATTGTCAAATATTTTTGTAGTTTCCTTACCATGCAGCATGTTTTGAAGGCCAGCAATGCTGTGAGAACCTGCTCAGGTCCCTCAGGGCAGTGTCTGTGGCAGGTTCCAAGGGCTGACCCACCAGGGGCCAGGGGCCGTCAGACCGCTGTGGCTGCGCCCAGGTGGAGCAGGACTTGCACCCTGAACTGACTTCAGGAATTTCAGAAATAAGAATCGGAGCTTTCTTTTTTATTCTTACTTATTTTTATTTCAAAATATTAAGGGGGTACAAATGTTTTTTGTTACATGGATCACTTTTGTAATGGTTGAGTCAGGGCTATAAGTGTGCACATCGCCCAGATAGTGTTCGTTGTACCCGTTAGGTAGGTTTTTGCCCATCTCCCCCTTCCCCTCCCCCCAGCTTGATTTCCACTGTGATTGACATCCTTTTGCACACGTGTGCTCACTGGGTAGTTGCAATTCAATAGCGAGTATGTATGGTGTTTGTTTTTCCAGTTCCATCCAGATTGTTGCAGAAGGCATTAATTCATCCTTTTTTATGGCTAAGTAGTACATGTACCACATTGTGTTAATCTAGTCATGATTTGATGGGCACTTGGGTTGATTCCACATCTTTGCAATTGTGAATTATGCTGCAATAAACATTCAAGTGCAGTTGTCTTTTTGATAAAATGACTTCTTTTCTTTTGGGTAAATACCCAGTAGTGGGACTGCTTGATCGAGTGGTAGTGGTGTTCTTTATCCCCGATGATGCTTTTTGCTTTGAAATATGCTTTGTCAGATATTAATGTAGGCCCTCCAGCTTTCTTTTGTTGGTGTTAGGATGGTATTTTTTTTTTTTTTTTTTTGAGACAGTCTCACTGTATTGCCCGGGCTAGAGTAAGTGCTGTGGCATCAGCCTAGCTCACAGTAACCTCAAACTCCTGGGCTCAAGCGATCCTCCTGCCTCAGCCTCCCAAGTAGCTGGGACTACAGGCATGCACCACCATGCCCGGCTAATTTTTTCTATATATTTTTAGTTGTCCAATTAATTTCTTTCTAATTTTAGTAGAGACGGGGTCTCACTCTTGCTCAGGCTGGTTTCGAACTCCTGAGCTCAAACAATCCTCCTGCCTCGGCCTCCCAGAGAGCTAGGATTACAGGCGTGAGCCACCGCGCCCAGCCAGGATGGTATATTTTTTAAAAATTCCTTTCCTTTTAACCTCTCTGGGTCTTTATATTTGAAGTGCAGTTCTTATAGGCTGTATTTAGTTTGGTCTTGATTTTTTATCCAATTTGACTATTTCTGCCTTTTAGTTTGTGGTTTTAGACCATTTATATCTAATGTGATTATTGACACGATTATGTTTGAGACTTTCTTACTCATTCGTTTTCTATTTGTCCCATCTGATCTTTGCTCCCTCTTTCTTTTTCTGTCTTCTTTTGGCTCAATTGGATGCTTTTTGTATTTACACATTGCCACCTTTTTTGGCTTTTTAGGTGTAACTTTGTTTTGTTAATTTGAGGTTTCTTTAAGGTTTATTGCTTACATCTTTAGCTTATGACAGTCTGCTCTGAAGTGGCGTTGCGTCATTGTACCGCGCAACAGTAACCTCCCATTTTTCCCTCCAGGGCTTGGTGCCGTCATTGTCATGCATTTTACTTGTACATATGTTTCCTGTCCCGAAATTCACAAGTTGAAATCTTTACTCCCAAAGCAATGGTGCTGGAGGCGGGGCCTTTGGGAGGTGGTTAGGCCGTGAGGGCAGAGCCTCGTGGGAGGAATCAGTGCCCTTGTAAAGGGGCCTTGCAGGAGCTCGTCCGTGGCCCCCCCATGTGAGGACACGGAGGGAAGGACCGTTTATGGGAAGCGGCCCTCATCTTGGTCTTGGACTTCCAGCTCCAGAACTGTGAGAAATAAATGTTTGTTTAAAAGCCATCTAGTTTATGGTATTTTTGTTATAGCAGCCTGAACTAAGACAACACACATTATACACATGGTATAAATTCTATATGGTATTATTATTTATTTTGTTTAACCACATATCTTTTAAAGAGATTTAAATAATAAGGAAAAATTCTATACATTAAATATTTGCCCATGTAGTTCCTCAGAAAATCTATTGAGCCTTGATTTTCATATTTCTAAAGTTAGGTTGTTGAGTGATATGATCTTTACGGGTCTTGACTGACTCTCTCCTCAACTGAGAGGATTGTTGTAGCGTGGTGCTCTGTGTGGGTGCGTGTGTGTGTTTCTGGCAGGGTAGTTTAAACATATGTATGTATTTGTGCACTGTGTTTCACAAACACGTACCTGCAGATAGAGACAGTGAAGTGGTCCTGATGGTTGTTGTACGTACTGCGCGCGACTGAGGGCTGCAGGGCAACTGACCCAAGTCTCGTCTCCGTGAGTGAGGGCCGCAGCAAGCCCACCTGTGTCTGGATTCAGACCCAGGAGGCACCATCCCGGTCCTGGCTCCGCCCGCACCCTCCTGTCACCCTGCGCAGGCCTCACTTGGGTTTCTTGTCTGAGCCATGTGCAAAGCCTTATTTCTTATTCGTAGGCAAAGACAAGATGGTTTGAGTACAGTTTAAGCATTTACGTCTTCTTACTAGGTGCTTACTACGTAAAGTCACTATTCTTAAATGTTTTCTTTATTTAGTCATCACAACCTTGGCAAGTAGGTGCCTAATTATCTCCATATTACAGATAAGGAAATTAAGACACAAAGAAGTTAAGATGTTAGCACTCGGACAGATTCTAACAGTTGGTGAGTGGATATGCTGGGGTTTGCGCCTCACCGGTCTCACTCCAGACCCATCCTCCGAGCACTGTGCCCACCACTGCCACCCTCAGAGCTGGGTAGGACAGGGGAGGGACATTGATGTCACCATCAGCGAGGACCGGGGGGACCAGGGAGGTGTCTGGAAGAGGATGAGATGCACAAACTTTACAAGGAAGATGCGATGACAGAGACCACTTCTGACTTGTTGTGGAGACACGGGGACTAGAAAATGTTTCCTCCTTAGACTTACTGACTAGAACTGAATTCTGAATCAAAATTTCAAAAAAGTTGCTGTTTCTATTCTATGAGAGATGACACAGATTCTATTTTTATTAATGTGGCATCAATACTTTTTCCTTTTTCCATCACTGAGTGGTTTCAAGGATGTGCTTCACATACCATTTTCTGGTTCTGAAGAGGGTGTCGTTTCCAGATATTTCCTGTCTCATTGTGCCATGTCATAAAAGCTAACTTCGTTCCTAAGGAATCTACACCGTCTTCCTTTTGGAAACTGTTCTGCAGATTCTACCGAAGTCAACAGCCAAGCCCCGAATTTGACTGCCGTGCAGGCTAGAGGATGAGGTAGCCGGCCGTTGTCACGTTGCCTGTTTTAATATTCAAGTAATTTCTATAAGAGCCAAAGGGAGCCCCCACATAGCGTGGATCTCTCACTACAGCACAGGCAAAAGCATCCAAATGGAGCTTAAGAGATGGAGCATAAACAAGGGCTTGGCTGCAGCCTTCCTGGCTGCAGACAGAACTCCAACAGAAAGGGAGGGAAACTGAACTCTGAAACTGGTGGGATGTTACTGTTTTTGCTGTAAACCAGCCAGGCCTCTCAGGCCTGTGACTTCCAAGTGGAGTGTATTATGTTCTACTGCAAAACAGAAGGTTTCTAACTTGAGTCATTAATAGCAGAATTCATTCCAGGATCCAGATGTCAGTGACTTACCTCTCACCGGCAGTAGTTGGTGGAAAGTCTGTTGCACTGACGATTTATGTGCTCTGGACAAGTGTCGACTTACCTTAGCTGAGTGACAGATGATCGGATTGGAAAAATCATGGCGCACAAATGTAACTGCATAAAAGTGTACTAGGTTGTTTCTGAAAAAAATGAAGATTTCTGCCCCCCCGCCCGGGGGTTTTCTTTCACCGGTTCCTTGGAGGGGCCTGGAGTTTTTTTTTTTCCCTTCGGGTTTTTTTGGTTGCGGGTTTTCGATGGCCCTTTGAGGAGTTCCGCATCATGTCACCTCGAGGTGGGACCCGGGCCCTTTGCAGATGAGCTGTCCTCGCCACTTGCGTGTCTGCCCGGCATGGGGCTGCGCTGCTCCGGGCTCCAGCCACCGGCCTCCCCTCTGACCTGGGACTCCACGGCGCCTGAGCCCGAGACTGTTCGTGAGCTCAGTAATCCAGCAGTGCTCGCGGACTGTTCTAGCCTGGCCAGCGACGTCATAGCTCTCATTGTGAAGGCCACTTCATAGTAAATGGTGAATGTGATATTGTTGTGGAACCACAAATTCAGGCTCCTGTACCCGACGTGCAGCTAAAGCTAAACACCGTGACACTGGTGTCTGACTTGGCCAAAGCGAGAAGGCAGGAGGAGAGCAAACCCTCGACCTGCCTCGTCACAGAGGCCGCGGCTTTTGCCAGGGTGGAGGGTAGGCTGGGGTCTGCCTCGGTTTCACCTTGAGCAACCAAAGGTCTGGGCGGTAGCAGCGAGTCCCAGCTTGCTCAGGGAGTTTGTTCCTTCTGCGAGACAAACTCGTGGATCCTGCTGTGACCCTAGAGTCATCTCTTCCTGCTCCGCAAGGAAACAGCGCCGCAGTCAGTAGCTGCGAGGATGCAGCGCGGGGCAGGAAGCACGCGGCCACGTGTGCCAGCAAGCAGGGCCAGTCCCGTTTCACACGACCTCAGTCGTCAAACGTGCCGGGGCACTAAGCTCTCACGGGCTGGTGCGATATCACACGCGGGAAGTGCCAATATTAAACCGGTGCTTCCCGAGGCCACTACAGCACAAGTTAGAACAACCATGAGAGGATTCTAAGTTCACATACACTCAAAACCACTAGTTAACATACTTTAAACACGAGAATACTTCAGGAGGAGTGTTCATCTATGGAAGCCATTGCTATTTGTAGGAAATGGAAAAGTCAAAAGGAATATTGGACTTAGACCTGTTTCCGATGAAATGCAGGTCACACTTGCTTGTCTGAACCCAGAGGTTTTAAAATCACATGGGGAAACCTGATGGCGTCATTCATTTGATGAATTCCCGTGGTTTTGAGCAATCATACATGTACTACAGATCTCAAAGGGTTTTACAGACACGAGGGTTCCTGTGGAAACTGAAAAACACATTGTTCAGGTTCTCGCTGCCGTCGGTGTGTTTCTTCAAGTCTAAACTGGTGTCCAGGATAGGAAAGGACAACGAGAATAACCTCCTTTGTTAGGCACAGCCCTTTGTGCTGACAATTTTCTAAGTATGCGGAGGGAGAAGCATTATATTTTTCTATACTTCGATATTTCTGGTTTTGCCTTTTTTTTTAAAGAGTTGAGGTCTCGTTATGTTGCTCCAACTCCTGGGCTCACACGATCTTCCCGCCTCAGCCCCCTCAGCGCTGGACTGCAGGTGCACGCTACCCATGCTCAGCTCATACTTTGATATTTTTAATCGAAAGAAAATAATTTTTTGGATAAGAATAAGAAATGAAAGATTGAAGATAAAAGAAATGAAAGTATTGGCGGTTTGTCTGTAGTAGCCTTGAATGAGCGTATTTTCTGAATCACGTAGGAGGAGGACGCTTCTGTGTCGGGGCTGTGTGACCCCACACAGAGCCAGACCCTGGGCACAGCTCCGGGAGCCCCCGCGTGACCTCCGCCCCTCGGGTCCTCACGTGTCCCCCCCCAGTCCTCGCTTCCACACCCGAGGTGAAGAGTGTCCCAGCCTCTATCACAAAGGCTGGCGTTGTCTTTTCCAGATCTTCACGTAAGTGGATTTTTGGCGTGTTCTCTTCCCTGTTCAACCTCTTTGGCTTAGCGCAGTGGGTTCAAAATCCCTTCACTGTGTTGCGTGTGCGCTTGTGGGCCCTGTGCGTTGCTGAGAAGTACCCCTGTGTGTAACCCTCCCTCAGAGGAGGATCGCTCGATGTTTCTAGTTTTAGGTAATTACAGGTGAAGCTGCTGTGGAAATTCTGTACGATGTTTGTGTGAACAGAGGTTCCTGTTTCTCCTGAGTAAGTGTCCAGGAGTGAATCACTGAGTCGCTGTGGGCGTGGGCTCACACTAACGTACCTGCCCGTTAGTTTCCCAAAGCGGTTGTCCGTGCTCCCAGCTGCATTCGGCTTTGTTAGTCTTTTTAATTTTAACCTTGAAGTGCATGTGGAGTGATGTTTTAATTGTGATTTAATTTCTGTTTCTTTCATAATAAATGATATCCAGCACCTTACCATATATTACAGGCC
The DNA here is from genome assembly GCF_000956105.1 of Propithecus coquereli. Taxonomy (NCBI): domain Eukaryota; kingdom Metazoa; phylum Chordata; class Mammalia; order Primates; family Indriidae; genus Propithecus; species Propithecus coquereli. Next base: position 325,863 of record NW_012155441.1, on the reverse strand, counting down.
TATTTTTAATGGGGTCATTTTTCAAATTATTGAGTTGTAGAACCTTTAAAAAATGCATTCTTGATACTAATCACATGTCAGATATTTGTATTGAAAATATTTTCCCCTAGTCTGTGGCTTGCTAATTTATATAACAATAGCATCCTTTAAGGAACAGGTTTAATTTTTATGGAGTCTAACTTTTTACTTTATTGTTAGTGCTTTCTGTTTTCTTCTAGGAATTTTGTAGTTTTTATTTACATTTAGATCTATGATCCGTTGTATTAGCTGTCTGTTCTGCTTGGTAGTATTGGCAAAAACTTACTGTCTCACAGTTTCTGTGGGTTGAGAGTCAGGACGCTGGTGGGCTGGGCCCCTGTCAGGGTCCCCCAGGCTGTGACCAAGATGCTGGCAAGGCCTGCAGTCTCTTCTGAGGCTCTGCTGGGGATGGATCTCTTCCAAGCTTGCTCCAGTTATTGCCAGATTTTAGTTCCTTCTGGTTGTAGGACTAAGGGCCTCTTGTTCTTGCCGGCTACAGGCTTGAACCCACCGTCAGCTCCCAGAGGCACTGCAAGCCCTACCTTGTAGGTCCCAACACGACCACCTGCTTCCTTGACCACATGAGAGAGAGGCTCCTGCAAGGTGAAGCTGTGCAGAGACCTCCATCCCTCACACACACACACCTGCACGCAGGAGCGGGTCACACGGGCATGGTCTCTCCTCCACCTCCATCCTGATTTTTGGGGGTGGAGAAAGGTAAAGTAGAGTCATTTTTCCCCCATTTATGAATATCTACTTGCTCTAGTAACTCACATTAAAATACTTTCCCTTGTCCACTAAATTTCCTTGATGTCCTTGTTGAAAATCAATTAACTCTATAATTGTGGGTTAAGTCTCTTGCTTAATACTTAATCTTTTTATAATTTTGAAAGATATTTTAAGTGAATTTGGTTTATTCTTTCAATGGTATGGTTGTTATTCTAATAGTCTAGTGAAGAAAATTGTCTCAACTAATAATACGTGGAAAATGTTTTACAATCTTATGATTCCATTACAAAGTGAAGTTTCATTAATATCCTGGAAAATTACAGCAATCGGTTAATTATATTTTAATTGACCTCATGCATAGTATGGCAATCGTTTTGCTCTATTACTTTACAATTTCAATTTTTCCCTAAGAATTTTAGTGAGAATATAAATGATCCTTGTTTTTTCATGCTTCCCACTGCCCAGGGAAAAGTCCAAACTCTTTAGTGTGGCTGACAGGGTTTCTCTTGAGAAGCTCAGTCAGCCTTTCAGCTCCGTCTGCCGCGAGTGGATCTGTGATCAGCCCCAGGACTGCCTTGTGCTCAGGGAGTGAGCTCGTCGTGGACCAGTCTGTGTCCCAAGAGGGGAATGTTTTTCCTGCTCCTCTCTGCACAGATACCTCCTTCCCTTCAGATGCCGCCAGGGTCCCCTGAGCTGAAGTTGGCTCCAGACCCGAGTGCTGCAGTTACAGGCTTTAGACGCGGATGTACACAGCACTTCTGGAGTCACCTTGTAAATTGTCACCTCCTGTGTCCTCTGCTCCACTAGAATTTGAGTTCTTCAAGGGAAGGCTAGTTTTCATTTTTATTTTTTTCTCATTAGTCAACTTAATCACCA
>NW_012155441.1:321024-322445 GCF_000956105.1 Propithecus coquereli | reverse complement strand
TCTTTTCCCCAGTGTATGTTTTTGTCTGCTTTGTCAAAGATTAGATGGCTATATGAGGATGGTTTTATATCTGGGTTCTCAGTCCTGTTCCATTGATCTATGTTTCTGTTCTTGTGCCAGTACTATGCTGTTTTAGTTACTTTAGCCTTGCAGTATAGCTTGAAGTCTGGTAAAATGATGCCTCCTAATTTATTCTTTCTGCTTGAGGTTGCTTTTGCTATACAGGGTCTTCTCTGGTTCCATATGAAGCGTAGAATTATTTTTTTCTAGATCTGCAAAATAATGATGTTGATATTTTAATAGGCATTGCATTGAATCTGTAGATCACTTTGGGTGGTATAGACATTTTAACAATGTTGATTCTGCTGACCCATGAGCATGGTATGGTTTTCCAACTGTTTACGTCCTCTACTATTTCCTTCCTCAGTGTTTCATAGTTATCCCTGTAGAAGTCTAGGTATTTTATTTTCTTTGTTGCTATTGTGATGGGTATTGAGTCTTTAATTTGGTTCTCAGTTTGACTGTTGTTGTTTGACTGTTGTTGTAGGAATGCTACTCATTTGTGTACACTGATTTTGTAACTTGAGAGTTTGCTGAATTTGTTTATCAATTCCAGTAGTCTCATGGCAGAGTTTTTGGGGTTTTCTAGGTATAAGATCATATTGCCAGCAAAGAGTCATAGTTTGACCTCTTCTGCCCCCATTTGGATGCCCTTGATTTCCTTCTCTTGTCTGATTGCTCTGGCTAGGAATTCCAGCACTATGTTGTATATAAGCGGTGATAGAAGGCAACCTTGTTTGGTTCTAATTCTAAGTGGGAATGCTTTCATTTTTTTACTCATTTAGTATGAGGTTGGCTGTGGGTTTGTTGTATATGGCTATAATCATTTTTAGGTAAGTCCCATCTATGCCTATTTTGTTAAGCATTCTTATTGTAAAAGGGTACTGAATTTTGTTGAATGCTTTTTCTATGTCTATTGAGAGAATCATATGGTCTTCAGGAAACATATCTAACTCACAAGGATGAATTCAGACTCAAGGTGAAGGGATGGAAAACAATATACCATGCAAATGGAAACCAAAAGAAAGCTGGCATGGCAGTTCTGATTTCAGATAACTTAGTCTTCAGATCAAAAAAAGAAATGAAAGACAAAGATGTTCACTATATAATGGTGAATGGTACAATTTAACAAGAAGGCATAACAATTCTAAATATTTATGCACCTAATGCAGGTATATCCAGATTCATAAAGCAAATCCTACTTGATCTAAACAAAATGATAAACAGCAGCACTGTAATAGCCGGGGACTTCAACACCCCTCTGAAATAACAGGACAGATCTTCCAAACAGAAAATAAACAAAGAAACAATGGACTTAAACATAACTCTAGAACAAATGGGCCTGACTGACATTTACAGAA
>NW_012155441.1:303151-320159 GCF_000956105.1 Propithecus coquereli | reverse complement strand
CACACAGGCTCCCTAGGTTCAATCAGGAAGAAATAGAATTCCTGAAGAGACCAATATCAAGTACTGAAATTGAAGCAGCAATAAAAAACCTTCCTAAAAAGAAAAGTCCTGGGCTAGATGATTTCACAGGTGAATTTTACCAGATCTACAAAGAAGAACTGGTGCCTATCCTGCAGAAATTATTCCACAACGTCGAGAAGGAAGGAATCCTCCCCAACACGTTTTATGAAGCCAACATCACCCTGATATCAAAACCAGGAAAGGACGCAACAAAAGAAGAAAACTACAGACCAATATCCCATATGAATATAGATGCAAAAATTCTCAACAAAATCCTAGGAAACCGAATTCAGGTGTTTATCAAAAAAATAATCCATCACGACCAAGTGGGCTTTATCCCAGAGATGCAGGGATGGTGCAACATACGCAAATCTGTAAAAGTGATTCACCGTATAAATGGAAGTAGAAATTACAATGTTTCTCATCTGAAAGGATTTATCTCATTGTGGAGGCAAAATGCACATCTACCACACAGAATTCTAGAAAACAAAAATCTATGTAGTCAGTCTACTTTTAAAACATTTTAAATGGTAAATCACTAGAAACCAAGTGAATTTTATGTTTAAAACTTTGGCTGTAATATAACCGAGGAGGGTTTTTTTAATGTACTGGCTTAGGCAGCACAGCTAATCCTCTTTTGCGCTCATGCACTACATTTGCTGACCAAGGCGAGGGCTGGTGGTGCCGTCGTCGCTGGAGCTGCAGCGTGGGGCGCGTGGCAGAGGAGCTGTGCAGAAACCACGTTTGCTGTGCAGTCTCAGAAGTTTGACATCTGGAATACTTAAATGTTTACATTTCCTAAGGATATACACTGCTTCAATATTTTTATTTGGCTATATCCTATGCCATTTTAATATTTAAAATTGCATTTTGCCAGTGATGGTTATATAAAAAGTACCAGAGTCAACAGGAGGGCTGTCGATCATAGCACATCCGTGGTTTGCTGGCGATATACCGACACGTTGCAGCTCTTTTTCATATTTTCTTGATCAGAGGCATCGTCTGTGCCCGTGTTAATTGGCACCCCTTCTTCTTGCATAAACCACTGGGTTTTCCTTTAGAGCACTGTACACGTTTGTGCCCATCTGCTGCCCTGTCCCACCAAGCCACTAAGTCCTTCCAGATCTTGAGGCTGAAGGGAACATGTGTGCTGGGCATAAATACACCACACGTTTCTAGCCGTAGTTACGCAGTTTGCTATTGAATGTCTTCGATTCCCTTAGCTGGGGAAGAGCATCCCACTGGGTTATTACTTCATTGCTGCAGATCACCGTGACTTCTGTGTGAATCTGTTTGTTCATGCTAAATTTTAGCAGAACTAAAACAATTGCACATTAGAAAAAAGTGACTTAAAAGATTATACAGAATAATTTCATTTTACATACCAAAAATCTGCCATTTAGAGGAGTTGGGAATTGTCAAAGGTCACAGATGCAGTTTGTGGTGAACTCTGGAGTCCCGTCAGGCCTTGGGTTCTCACTCAGTATCTTTCCAGCACTCTGTGCTGCCTCTTCAGAACATCTGGAGCTTCCAGGGTGCTGGAACATGACGTGGTCATGCGACATCAGCAGCAAAATCCTACGGTTTGCTCTCCGTGACGTTTGTGGAAATATTTTCGGTTTTGTCCTGGGAGAAGAACACTCAGGAGCCATCCTTGTGCTTCACTAGCAAGTCACAGTGTTCACATAAAGTCAGTATCTGTTTAACCTTCAGGGCCGTCCCAAAAAGAAGGTGTTGTCGTTCCTACGTAGCAAAGAGACTGAGGATAGGGAGGTCGGGACTGACCCCGGCCGCTCAGTTACTAAATGGCAGAGAAGGTTTGAAGCAGAAATCCTGCATCCAAGACCAGAAATCTCCCTGTTATAGAACAGCTGATCTCCTTGCTTCTGCCTTTCCTTTTTACTATTAATATTTATTTTTCCTTCTGTGAGATTCATTCCTAATTTGTATTCTAAGGTGTGGGTATGTTGCTCTTTCCTAAAAATAAAAATGGCCCATCACTTCCTCCTGACGTGTGCATGAGTGGGAAGGAGAGGCAGCGGCAGCAGCAGGCCGGTGGCCGGCCAGGGGACAGGAGTCTAAACTTCTCGGTGAGGCAGGTAGAGCACTGTCGGCCCCAGGCAGCTGCTGGGTGGCGGAGCTCAATCTGTTTACTGTAGTGGTGCATTCCAGCTGGAACTTGACTTGAATTTGTAACGTGGGACCTCATTCGCCTTCCAGAACAGTGTGGAATCACGTGCAGCCCAAACGCCATTGGATTCCATAATTTTCCCCACTTGTTTACTTTTCCTTAGAAGAATCTGAAGTTATGTCCTTTATTTGTGCCCACATACAAGTAACTTGAAACAATCTACCAGCATTAAGAGGCTCTGTGGGAGAAGACTTCACACTGCCCTTTCCTCCTCTCACCAGTGGGCAGAAGCCCACAGCAGGGGCAGCGCTGACAGCAGTGGCAGTTGGTGGCAGTGCCTGGGTTTGTCCCTGTTCTTATTCATGCTAAGCATATTCTTTTAGAAACATATTTTTGTAATGATTCATGCAGCTTTCCTGAAAGTTTACTTTAAAAAAATACTTAGTTTTTTTAGAGCAGTTTTAGGTTCACAGCAAAATTGTGAGGAAGGTGCAGAGATTTCCCACGTCCGCTGCCCTGTCCCGGCTCTCCGCGCTGATCACGGTTGTCACGTTGGCGCGTCGTAACCATCGAGCGCTGTGCTTCACACCGGGGCTCGCTCTTGACGTCGCACGTTCTGTGCACGTTCGTTTCACTGCCCTAAAACCTGTGCTCTGTCTGTCATCCCTCCCCGTCCCACGCCTTGGCGACCTCTGATCTGTGCCGTCTTTATCGTTTCGCCTTTTCTAGAATGTTGTATAGTTGGAATCATAAAGTATATAGCTTTCTCAGACTGGCTTCTTTCTCTTAGCGATGTGCGTGTAAGGCTCCTCTGTGTCTTTTCATGGCTCCATGGCTCACTTCTTTTTAGTGCTGAGTAACGTTCCGTTATCTGGATGTGCCACAGTTCATCTGTCCACTCTCCCACTGAAGCACATGTTTGTAGCTTTCAAGTTTTGGCAATTATGAATGAAGCTGCTGTAAACATTTGTGTGCAGATTTTTGTGAGCATAAGGGTTTTCAACTCCTTTGGGTAAATACTAAGGAGGGCAGTTGCTGGATCGTACAGTAAGAATATGTGTAGTTTTGTAAGAACTGCCAAACTGTGTTCCAGCGTGGCTGCACCATTTGCATTCCCACTGGCGGTAAGTGAGGGTTCCTGCTGCTCCACATCCTCACCAGCACTTGCTGGTGTCAGCACTCTGGATTTTGGCCATTCCCACGTGTGTGCAGAGTAGCTCATTGTTCTCATGTTCATTTCCCTGGTGACACTTGGTGTGGAGCCTCTTTCCATATGCTCATTTGCTGTCTGTATGTGTCCTTGGTGAGGTGTCTGTTAAGGCCTTTGGCCCAGTTGTTAATCAGGTTGTTTCTTATTGTTGAGGGTTACGAGTTCTTTGTATATTTTGGATAACAGTTCTTTATCAGCTGTGTCTCCTGCAGTTATCTTCTCCAAGTCTGTGGCTTGTCTTCTCCTCTTGACGTTATCTTTTGCAGAGAAGCTTTTAATTTTGATGAAGTTCTTATTATCAATTTTTCTTTCATGGATCTTGCCTTTCATGCTGTATCTAGAAAGTCATTGCCATCCCCAAGGTCATCTAAGCTTTCTCCTATATCATCTTCTAGGAATTTTACAGTGTTGTATTTTGTATTTAGGTCTATGATCAATGTTGAGTTAACTTTTATGAAGGGTATGAGGTCTGCACCTATTTGTTTTTGTGTGTGGATGTCCAGTTGTTCCAGCACCGTTTGTTAGGAAGACTTTCCTTGCCTTGTTGTTTTGCTTTTACTCCTCTGTCCAAGATCAGCTGACTGTGTTAATGTGGGTCTGTCTCTGGGCTCTCCATTCTGTTCTGTTGATCTATCTGCCTGTTCTTTTGCCAACGCCACAGTGTCTTGACTACTGTATATTTGTAGTAAGTCTTGAAGCTGGGTAGTATCAGTGCTCCAACTTTGTTCTTCTCCTTCAGTATTGACTTGGCTACTCTGGGTCCTTTGCCTTTCTTTTATACACACACACACACGTGCACACACATGCAGATACACACACACATACACACATGCATACACACATACACACACACATATACACACATACACACATGCACACAGATATATACACATATACACACATGCATATATATGCACACATATATATACACACACACATGCATATACACACACACATATATATCAATTGACATAATAATTGTATGTGTTTATGGAGTACAGTGTAATATTTCAATACATGTATACAATGTATAATGATCAGATTAGAGTAATTTGCATATCCATCACTGCAAACCTTTATTATTTCTTTGTTGGCAACATTCAAAATCCTCTCTTCTAGCCACTTGAAAGAATACAATAAATTATTATTTGCTATAGTTCTTTTGCCTTTCTGTATAAACTTTAGAATTAGTTTGTTGATATTCACAAAATAACTTGCTGGGCTTTTGATTGGGATTGTATTGTGTCTATAGATTAAGTTGGGAAGAACCGATGTCTTGATAGTATTGTCTTCCTATCCATCAACATGGAATATCTCTCCATTTGTTTAATTCTTCTTGGATAGCTTTCATTAGGATTTTGTAATTTTCCATCATATAGATCTTGTATGTATTTTGCTAGATTTATACCTAAGTATTTCATTTTTTTTGGTGCTAATGTAAATGGTATTGTGTTTTTAATTTCAAATTCCACTTGTTCATTGCTGGTGTGTAGGAAATTGACTGACTTCTGTATATTAGCTTTGTACCTTTCAGCCTTGCTATAATCACTATTAGTTCCAGGATTTTTTTTGTAGTATCTTTCAGATTTTCTATGTAGACTATCATATCATCTGTGAACAATGACAGTTTTATTTCTTCCTTCTCAATCTGTATACCTTTTATTTCCTTTTCTTGTCTTATTGCATTAACTAGGACCTCCAGTATGATGCTGAAAAGGAGTGGTAAGAAGGGATATCCTTGCCTTGCTCCTGACCCTAAGTGAGAAAGCTTCAAGTTTCTTATCATTAAGTATGATGTTAGATTCAGGTTTTTTGTAGATATTCTTTATCAAGTTGAAGAAACTCCCCTGTATTCCTAGTTTACTGAGAATTTTTATCACAAATGGGTATTGTATTTTGTCAAATTATTTTTCTGCATTTATTGATTTTTTTTAGCCTATTGAAATATCCCTTCAATAGCATTAATTGGTTTTAAAATCTTGAATCAGCCTTGCATACCTTAGATAAATCCCACTTGGCATGGCATATAATTCTTTTTGTACATTGTTGGATTCAATTTGCTAATATTTTGTTGAGGATTTTTGTGTCTATGTTCATGAGAGATATTGGTCTATAGTTTTTTTATTGTAATGTCTTTGTCTGGTTTTGGTATTATGGTAATTCTGATCTCATAGAATGATTTAGAAAGTATTGTCTCTGCTTATATCCTCTGAAGAATATTGTAGAGAACTGGTATGATTTTTTCCTTAAATATGTGGTAGAATTCACCAATGCACCCATCTGGGCCTGGTGCTTCTGTTTTGTGTAATTATTAATTATTGATTCAATTTAAAAAATAAATATAAGCCTATTCAGATTGTCTATTTCTTCTTGTGTGAGCTTTGGCAAATTGTGTCTTATAAGGAATTAGCCCATTTCATCTAGGTTATCAAATTTGTGGGCATAGACTTGTTCATGGTATTCCTTGTTTCTCCTTTTTATATGCATAGGATCTGTAGTGATGTCCCCTCTTTAATTTCTGATATTAGTAATTTGTGTCTTTGTTATTTTTTTCTTAGCTTTGCTAGAGGTTTATTGATTTGATTGATCTTTTCAAAGAATCAGCTTTTTATTTTATTGATTTTCTCCATAATTTTGTATTTTCAATTTCATTTATTTTTGCTCTAGTTTTTATTATTTCTTTTCATCTACTTTGGATTTAATTCACTCTTCCTTTGGAAGTTTTCTAAGGTGGAAGCTTAGATTATTGATTGTAGATCTTTCTTCTTTACTAATATGCATTTGGTGCTATAAATTTCCCTCTAACACCTCTTTTGCTGCATCCCACAAATTTTAATAAGTTGTATTTTCATTTTCATTTAGCTCAAAAATGTCTTTAAATTTCTCTTGAGATTTCTAATTTTCCCCGTATGTTATTTACAAGTGTGCTGTCTAATCGCCACATATTTTGGGATTTTACAGTCATCCTTCTGTTATTGATTTTTAGTTTCATTCTGGTCTGAGAGCAGACATTGTATGATTTACATTCTTTTAATTTTGTTAAGGGGTGTTTTATGGCCTAGAATCTATTGTGGGAAATATTCTCTGTGAACTTGAGAACAATTTTTATTCTGCTGTGGTTGGATGAAGTGTAGATGTTGATCATATCCAGTTGTTTGATGATGATGTTGAATTCAACATTGTTCTTATTGGCTGTCTACCTGCTGGATCTGTCCATTTCTGATGGAGGAGCATTGGAGTCTCCAACTATGATAGTGGATTTGTCTATTTCTTTTTTCAGTTCTTCTAGTTTTTGCCTCACATAGTTTTACCCTCTGTTAGGCATAAACACTTTCAGGATTGTGTATCCTTTTGGAGAACTGACCCCTTTATCATTGTGTAAATGCCATTATTTTATCTCTGGTAACTCTCCTTGCTTTGAAGTCTGCTGTGTATAAAATTAATATGGCTGCTTCTGCTTTGTTTTGATTAGTGTTAGTGGTATGTATTCTCTATTTACTTTTAATCTACATCTATTTTTATATTTAAAGTGGGTTTTCTTGTAGATGGCATATAGTTGGGTCTTATTTTTTGACAATCTTGATCTTTTAAAAAGTCCTTTTTACCATGGACATGAAATTGATTATTAATATGGTTGGATTAATATCTACTATATTTGTTATTGTTTTGTATTTGTTGCTCTGTTCTTTTATGTTTTTGTCTTTTTCTACCTTTCATGATTTTTTTTTTTTTTGAGACAGAGTCTCACTCTCTTGCCTGGGGCGAGTGCTGTGGTGTCAGCCTAGCTCACAGCAACCTCAAACTCCTGGGCTTAAGCAATCCTACTGTCTCAGCCTCCCGAGTAGCTGGGACCACAGGCACGCGCCACCATGCCCAGCTAATTTTTTCTACATATATTTTTAGCTGTCCAGTTAATTTCTTTCCATTTTTTGGTAGAGACGGGGTCTTGCTCTTGCTCAGGCTGGTCTCGAACTCCTGAGCTCAAACAGTCCGCCTGCCTCGGCCTCCCAGAGTGCTAGGATTACAGGCGTGAGCCACCGGGCCCGGCCCCTTTCATGATTTTAATTGCGCATTTTATGTGATTCCATTTTCTCTCCTTTCTTCACATATCAGCTATACTTCTCTTTTTCTTTTTTCTTTTTTTAGTGGTTGTGTAGAGTTTGCAATATACATTTACAACTAATCCAAGTCTACTTTCAAATACCACTATACTACTTTACAGGTAGTGTGAGTACCTTATGATAACAAAATAATCCTAATTTCTCCCTTGGATGTTTTGTGTAATTGCTGTCAATCATTTGACTTATCCATAAGCATGCATAGTGCACACACAGGAACATAGGCACACACAGTCAAGTATACTGCTGCTATTATTATTTTGAACAAACTGTTATCTGTTTGGTCAATTTAGAATAAAAAAGAATAAAAATTTTATTTTGCCTTCACTTATTCCTTCTTAGAGGCTCTTCTTTCTTCATGTAGATCTAAGTTTATGACCCATGTTATTTTCCTTCTCCCTAAAGAACTTTTAACATTTCATGCAAGGCAGGTCTGTTGGCAACAAATTTTCTCAATTTCTGTTTGTCTGAAAAAGTCTTTATTATTCCTTCACTATTGAAGGTAATTTTGCAGGTACAGAATTCTAGGTTGGTGGGGTTTTCCCCCCTCTTAACTCTTTAAATATTTTGCTTCACTCTTTTCTTGCTTGCAGGCTTTCTGATAAGAAGTTGGCGTAATTTTTATTTTTGTTGTGTAAGGAAGGTGTTTTCCTCTGGCTTCTTTCAGGATTTTTTTCTTTATCTTGTATTTTCTGTATTTTGGAAATGACATGCTGCAGTGCCATTTTGTTTGGCTTTTATCTTACTTCGTGTTCTCTGAGCTTCCTGGGTCTGTGGTCTGGTGTCTGGCATTAATTACAGGATTCTCGATCATTGTTTAAAATATTCCTTATGTGCCTTTCTCTCTCTCTTCTCCTTCTGGTACACTCATTATACATACACTGCCTCTCTGGCCGTTGTCCCACACTCTGTGGATACTCTGTTCTGTTTTTTGTCAGTTTTTGTTCTCTCTGTTTTTCAGTTGTGGAGGATTCTATTGATATATTCTCAAGCTCAGAGATTATTTCCTCAGCCGTGTCCAGTCTATTACCAAGCCCAAAGGCATTTTTTGTTTCTTGTTAAAATGTGTTTTATCTCTAGCATTTCTCCTTGGTTCTTTCTTGGAATCCCGTATCCCTGCTTATGTGTCCCACCTGTTCGTGCTGCCCGCTGTGTCCCTCGGAGCCCTGAGTGTGTTCATCACAGTTGTTTTAAATTCTCGGTCTTATGCGTCCAGCATCCCTGCCATGTCTGGTTCTCATGCTTCCTCTGTCTCTCCAAGCCACATTCTTGCCATTTGCTATGCCTTTGTGATTTTTGTCTTGATAGCTGTGCATGATCTCCTGGCTGAGAGAAAGGTGTGCGAGGCGAACGTTCCCAGTCCTGTGGTCAGGGCTGGTCTTCTCGTGAGCCTGCGCCCCGGGCTGTGACCTTCACAGGTGCCCTCTTCTGGGGTGGACGGAATGCCTGGGGCCGGAGCTGGGCGTTTCTCTTCCTCCGGGTCGGTGAGGCTGAAACCCTAGCAGGTGTGGCTGTGGGTAGCCAGTTTCTCTGAGGGCAGATCTTGTTGAGAAGAACAGAATGCTCTGGCAGATTTTAGAACAGTTCATTTGCCCCTCCCCCTGCCAGAAGCCTGAGGGGCTTTTTCTTCGGAAGTCACTATGGGACCTGGTTGAGCTCCTGGAGGTAAAATTCACAGAAGGGTGAGGTTCCCACGTGGGTAGGACCCGGGGCTTCTTTAACTCTCAGGCTTGTTCTTGCTGAGTCTCTGGCAGTTTGTGAAGGTTGCCGAGGGAGGTTTCCTACTGCAGCCCGGTTCCTCCAAACCTCTGTTCCTGTCCCATCTCTAACACCTAGTTCTTTCATCTGATGCGGTTCATTAGCCCAACTGCCTAAAGCCCGGAGCCTAGCACATCGCGTGCTCATGGAGCACGTGGTAAAGGTTTGCGTGAAGAAGTGGGATCTCACATTGTTCGCGGCCTGGCAGATGGTTTCTTTCTGTAGCATTTTTTCTTCATTTTAAAGTAATTGTGTGAGAATAAGCCAGGTTTCATTAAATTAGTTCCACACTTTAAACGGGAGATCCAGGTATCTAGAAATAAAGCCCAGTTTATCATGACAGTTACTAGAATCGAAGTTCATAAATATAATTGACCTACTTTGCAGATATTTGATGACTCTGTCATTAGAGGGAAAGTGTAGATTTGGTGACTCGGGACCTAACTCGAGGAGATGAGGAGACGGATGTCCCGTTGTGCAGAACACGCAGTGCTGTCCCCTGACATAAGGCCTGACATAAAAGCTTCCCCTTAAGGGGATCTTAACTGGAAAAAGTCCTGAAGGTATAAACCACAGAAAGTCTCACTCTTATTTGAACTATTAGCCCAGTACTCGGTTTTTACTCCTTTTGCGCCTGTTTTTGTGATTAGCACAGAAGGATAATTTAGCATTTTCCAGAGAGGAAATTGTGCAGGCTGCCGGCGGCGTCTGGGTTTGCTTCTGCAGAGGGAATGCTCAGCCGTGTGCAGCTGCTGGTCTCTGCTCCATCCCGGCGTGCGGGGAGGGCGCCCGCTTTAACCCCCTGCTGGGAGCGCTGTTCCGGTGGGAGGCGCTGGGTGTCACAGCTGAACAGCAACTGCTTTTATTTATCATTAGCAGTTTGTACGGATCTGTGCAGAAAACTGCAATCTCCAATCTCTAACATCTTTGTTGCTCTTTTCTGACTTGCCAACTCCTGTCGTGGACACACTTCAGGAAAGGCGGAGCGTCCTCAAGCGCGGTGGTCTCGGTCGGGCAGATGAGCGTTCTTATGCTATGACACCATATCTTAAAACCACGGTTCGGCTGTTTTAAGCTATATTAAGTACATCTGGGCAACGGTTAAGCCCCATTTCCCAGGATAAAATGAATTACTGGAAAATATTTTGTTGCTTTTTAATTTTGCCTTTGGATTTCCATGATGTATGTTGGATTATAAAAGAGAGAAAGAAAAAGGAATTTCAGATAGATGAGTCTTTTTCCCTGTTGCTGAATTTAAGAATTTGAAATACTTCATGGTATTCTTGTATGGCTCTAATGCCTTTTAATTGTCAGATCCAAGAAAATCCACGAATACATCTTTGAGTCTTAAAGAAAATGATGAAAGGGAGACCGGGTACCCCATAGTGCCGCCTTATGGCTGGCACGTCGCGTGAACTCCATTATTCTTTAGTTCTGAGAAGAACTTTAGTTGTGTTCCTGGGGTCCTCTAGCACTGATATAAAGGCAGTGGTTTGCTGTTGTTTCAGGTATCAACAATGATAGACTATCAGTATTAGGTGGGCTCTTAAATCCTCTGAGTCCATCTTTAGCCCAAAGAAAATAAGTGACTTATTGAAAATTATGGTGCTGGTTCGTAGCACAGCTGGTACCACAGAGGTCTCAATCCTCAGTGGGTGCTGTTTTCCTATGTGGCATGTGCTTTTTAGTACCATTTAGAATTTTACCCATGAATGATTAGCTATTTTATTTTCTAGATAAGTCATTTTTGCAGAATTATACTTTAAATAATTCACAGAAGAATTCGACAGATATTCATAGGTATGTTCTTAAATAGAAGTGTAAATAAGTCATGTTTTATCTGGCTGACAAATTAGTATATCTGGATGTTAGAATGTGTGAAATTCCAAAAGTAAAGGAGTGAGGAATAAGAGATAGAGCTAAGAAAAAAAGAGAGAAGACTCAAATTACTAGAATTAGAAATAAAAAAGGGAACATTACTACTAACTTTACAGAAATAAAAAAATTATTAGTGAATATACTAACTACTGTATTTCAATAAATTAGATAATTTAGATGAAATGAGCAAATTCCTGGAAAGACACAATTACTGAAATTGAGTCAAGGATAAGTATAAAATCTTACGAGATCCGTAGCAAGTAAAGAGATGAAACTAGTTAAAAAAAAAACTTCCTACAAAGGAAAGTCGGGGGCAAGACGACTTCACTGGTGATTCCTGCCAAACATTTAAAGAGTAAATACCAATTCCTCACAAACCTTTCAATAACTAGAAGAGGAGCGAACATGTCATGTCATTCTAGGAGACCAGTATCACCCTGATGAGAAAACCAGACAGAAACATCAAAAAATCAGAAAACTAAGGCCAATCTTCAGCAAATTACTAGGAAATTGAATCCCCAGTACAGGAAAAGGATACTGTGCTGTGAGCAGGTGGATTCATCCCAGGAATGCAGGGTGGGTTTAACAAATGAAAATAAGTTAATGTGATACATCATATTGATAAAATAAACAAAACACACACAGTCATCTAAATGTACACTGAAAAATCACAACATTTAACACTCATCCATGATACACACACTCACCAAGAACAACAAGCAGAAGGGAACTTCCTCAACCTGATGCAGACTGTCCACGAGGAAACCACAGCTGACGCCTTCTTCCTGCTGAGGGCTGAACGCTCCCCCAAAGATGAGGAAACACAAGGACTTCCACCTCACCACTCTGCCATCGTTGTGCTGGAGGTCCTAGTTAGCGAGGTTCAACACACACACGTGTGCACGCATACGCACATGCACAGGCACACACGTGCACGCACACATGGGCACACACACACGGCTTACCTTGCTAGAGCTGCTACCGGTTGACAACCTGTGGTTGCTGCGGGACCATGCTCTTCTTCAAGAGTTCCGTCGTGAAAGCAAAAGTGCACCTTGCATGGGTGGCCACGGGCTCGTCCCCGGTGGCTCTGTGCACACGGGGGCTGCGCCACGCGTCTGCAGTGCCAGTGCTTGCTGCGCCCGCTGTGCGGTCTCCAGGATGCCTTTCTGCCTCTGACTTTCTGTCTTTTGAGCACGGGGCACACACGACCTGTTGAATTAGGGCGCTGCAGCCTCACTGCAGGCCTGTGGTCTTTGGGAAACTTCTGAGAGTCCAGTCAGCGCCACTTTCTCACGGGTCTTCCCAGGAAACAGACTCTCCGCGCGGCCTCTTCAGTCACACGTGTCACTCGCAGGCAGCGAGTCCCAGTAGTTGCCCGTCACCCAGCGGCATGGGAGAGAAGACGCATTTTCTATGTTACTTTCCCTCCCAGCCTCTTGTTTTCTGCCAAATCGCTTCACCAGCCAGTGCCTGCAGTGCTGAAGTCCCCTCTCCTGCGCATCCCGTTCTCCCGCACAGTGGCCTCCGCCCGGGCTCCTCTGCTTTCTGGAAAACCCCATCTCCGCTCTCTCATTAGTGGTTCTGATCTGCCTTCGAGGCTCTGCCCACTCACAGCCCCCCGAGCTCCGTCCGAACTGCTGCTTGACCCCTGTGAGCGCCACATCTCCACAGTCTGGCATCTGTTTTGGCACAAACTACAGTGTCCAGAATACGTGAGAATTGCTGTCGTAGAGAGGTGGCCTCATGGTGACACAGGCCCAGGGGCACCTCCCCTTCTAGGTGCAACTGCGTCCGAAGCATCTATTCTTTCTAAGTTTCCTGTCTTGGGGGCCTAGACTGAGGCTTTGCCAGAGCCGGAGCTCACACGTCCAATTCAGTAAACCAACCCTGAAAAGAACACGCTTCGCCCATCTGCCATGACAAATATACCCGTGTCACATCAGAATTGAAGAATGCACGTAAAACTATGAGTTTTGTATGACTAAAGTAAACAAAATGTCAAAGACGATTGAAGGTAATCAGCATGGTGCATGCGTGGGCGTTCTTCTGAAGGTTGGCAATGTGTTTAAATCCTCGTTCAATAAAAAACAGAAAATCGAGGCAGTTCCCTCTAACTTGTTCAAGTCATGTGTTTGATAAAAACGATTTCTTCTCAATATTAGATCTTTATCCAATAAGGAATTTGTAATGCTCTTTGGTAAAATCCATGTCTGCTTTCTTTCTTGTATTCCAATGAAAAATAAATGAAGTAAACTGCTTCTTTGAATATTTTCTATTTTGATTTTTATTTCTTTTCTGAGGTCCACTTTTAGTATTTTCTATTTCTGTCAAGGTCTCCTCTTGTACTCATTCTCAGTGACTCAAAGCATTAAAAA
Source organism: Propithecus coquereli (assembly GCF_000956105.1). Lineage (NCBI taxonomy): Eukaryota > Metazoa > Chordata > Mammalia > Primates > Indriidae > Propithecus > Propithecus coquereli. Next base: position 306,626 of record NW_012155441.1, on the reverse strand, counting down.
ATAAGAGGCAATTATATAACGTATAGAAATGTTAAATATGTTTCCATCAAAACATGAAACCTTTTAAAAGGTAAAAAATGAAAACTTGAAGTTCATATGATTTCAAGCAATTATTCAAAAACTTTCACTTTTATTAAAATTTAAAGTGTACAGTTGCTAACTGTACAATTCATTATATCCAAACTTTAAATAAAACTGAAATGTTTTAGTTTTCTTAGAAATTTAATGATAGTTTCAGAGGAAAGAAAAACAATTTACAGCCCATCATCCAAGGCCTCTCCACTTGCCAACGTAAAGAATAGTCACTACATGTCACACGCAGCATCTAGACGCATTGCTGCACAAAGAACGTGAGTGTTTAATGTTGCAGGACATCCTCACTTGCCGCTGTCCGTTCACATCGGCTCTAGAGCATGAACTGGCGCGGAGAAGCAGCATTAAATGGACTCTTTGGCACACGGGGAAACAACACTCGGTTCTGCGGGAATCTGTCATCCCTGCTGTCTTGGAGGAAGCAGCTGACGAGTTACTGACTTTGTCTTTCTCTGACCCAAGAGCTTCCGCTCCTGCTCCCCAGCGTGGGGGGAGCCTTCATGGGATCAGGACACGAGTGCTGTTTGTTCCGAAAGGCAGTGGTGTTCTTCACCGGTTCAGGACGGTCAGGGCACGAACTCCGGTTGGAAAAAGAAAAGAAGGTTCAACGTCATTCTTACCTCCGGAAAACTTCATTGCTCCCTAACTCTGCACTGCAAATACAGAACTGCACTCAAGAGTGTGAAAAGTGACCTCAGAAAACAGAAACACCAGCAGCAATCCACTTACTGAAATGTGAAAGTCAAGAGAGTATAATTTTACATAGAAAATGTAATCCGTCCATCTACTTATTCAACACATATTTAGTGAGTGCCATGAACAGTAGTGAACAAGGCTGGTGAGGTTCTTGTTTTCATGTAAGTTAATCTAGTGGAGAACACAGACTAAAGAACGCCAGGCAGTGCTGGGTGCTGCGGCAGAGCGGGTGCGGTGGCAGAGTGACCGCTGTGTGTGGGAGGCCCTGGGCCTGGAGCACACGTGAACTCCGTGAGGTGCAGGAAGACGTTGCCGTATCTCAAAAATGAGATGTGTGTGCGCATGTGTGTTAGGAAATTTTGAGATAACGTTTAGAAATGTGATTCTCTAATCACAGAGGTAAGACCTATGGCTCAGGGCACATTTAGAATTCAGCCCCTTGGTAACGGGTGCATTATTTTTATTGAATGCGTTTGAGTGAGGCTGTCGTGGAGCAGGGCTGCGTCGTACCGGCACTAGCAGCTTGCACTCAGGGTCGCCAGCGCGAGGGAGCAGATGAAACCGCAGAGGCAGAGACCAAGCCTGTCCCGACACAGCGGAGGCAGCTGCCTCCTCCTGGGCGCACAGAGCTGTGCGTGTCGTGCAGCGTAGACGGGAGGTTCTGGTGTGGCTGCTCACGGAGAACAGGGCAGCATCTGTAAATTCTGGTGTGGAGAACAAGAAACTTATAAAAAGGGGATAAGAGAAAAGGCGCATCTCCAAAATTAGTCACCGAGGGCTTGTTATTTTCTCCCTTCCGAGTGGGGATTTCTCTAGATCTAGAACCGAGGTGTCCTGTGTGGCTCGGGGGCCAGCCAGGGTGAGGGCGCCTGCGTCTCCACTGACATATTTGCAACTGTTTGTGTTTGCAGCTTTTGAGCCATGGCCACGGAAGATGGTTCATATTATGTTTAATGGTTGTTGACCCAGAATCCAGCCAGTGGGAGAGATTTGTTCCTGATGGTTTGGCAAAGCTCTCGGCTCTGCTAACACTCAGCGCGGTGGCTCCCGGCCCGAGCACACTGTGGTCACACTGCAGGAATGTGACAGTTGGACTGTAACTTTAGTTCTGCTCAATTTCTTTGTAAATGATTTATAAACTCAACTTGAAAAATTTATCTTTAAATAAGTTGCAGCATTTTAGTTATACTCAATGCATGGGATTCCTATTACACATCTAATTCTATTATTACTGATTATTGCACAGTGCTAATGAAGTTTCTAAATTACAAAAATGTGGCATTTTTTTTGCATTTAAGAATAAGTAGTATAAAAGTGAACAACTACATAATTCCAAGGGAAAGGATACAATGACAAAATTTTCCATGTATGAAATCCCACAATGTAAAGGTTTGTGCAAACTTTGATGCATTTGTACTTACAGTGATCTAACGGGTATTTTTACATGTTGGTCCATTTGAACGACCCTATCCAAAGCATATTTGTTTTAGGTATTCACTGAAGGACAAGTTACAGTTGAATTAGAAAGTGGACTATAATTCTGATTTAATAAGTACAGTTGGCTATTTAAAAAAAAATCTCTATTCTTAGTAGAATCTGTAGGGTATGCAGGTATTTTATGGGAAAGGTAAGATGCAGATACAAAAATAATACATTGGTGGAATTTTTTTTAACTTCAGAGATATCATTTCTAAATATTTTCTTACTAAAGAAACAAAATAAATTATTTTAGAAAACGGAAAATATGAATGGATAAAACAGAAAAATGAACAAGAGGAAAAACACAACAGTGATTGGCATTAGCTGGTCCCCCTGTAGAGGTTCCCACTGTTAACATGCTACTGTGTATAATTCCAGAAGCTTTGCCCTGAATGTGAGGGTGTGTGTGTCTATACCCACGCACACGCACACACAGGAAAGTGGGGTCCTATTGCAAATACCATTTATTAGCCTGATTTTTCACCAACTTAGTTTTGATAGCTGCATATAATTCTATTATGTGATGTTCTATAATCTGTTTAATTCATCTCCTGCTGTACATTCAGATAGCTTCCAATTTGTTTTGCAAATACATACAATGCTGTGATGAGCATCCTTGTGAACATATTTTTTGCATTTATGTGACTATTTCTTCATAATAATTTTTAGAAATGTAACTGCTGAGTCAATATCCTTAATTTTTAATAGCTTTTGATAAATATTGCCAAGTTTTCTCCAGAAAGTTTGGGCCAACTTATATATCTTCTAATACAGTGTGAGGAAACTGTTTGTCTACATCAAACAATATCAATTATTAATATTACTTTAAACATACTCGTTACGACAGGTGACAAGTGCTCGCCCAAGCTGCAAGGGCCCGGGAGAGAAAGTAGTTTACACTTTCAGGGCTATGGACAGAGCCCTTCGTTCCCTGCCTAAGACACTCACGAGGTGGGGCTTCTCCCACACAGAAAGGGTTTCGGTTATGTGACAGCAAGAAAAGGACTCGTGTTTAGCATATTGGGCGTTCGTGTTCCCTGACGATCAATCCTTTCTAATTCCATAAAGTCGGTTGTGATGTCCCTCCCTTCTTTCCTGATTTAGTAACTTGGGTCTTTCTCTCTCTCTTACACTGCTTGCCTTTCAACTCAGATGTGTAATTATTATATGCAGTTATCGCTTTATGCACCTGTCTTTTAAATCAGAT
>NW_012155441.1:170956-303101 GCF_000956105.1 Propithecus coquereli | reverse complement strand
CTTATATATCTTCTAATACAGTGTGAGGAAACTGTCTACATAAAACAATATCAATTATTAATATTACTTTAAACATATTCGTTACGACAGGTGACAAGTGCTTGCCCAAGCTGCAAGGACCCGGGAGAGAAAGTAGTTTACACTTTCAGGGCTATGGACAGAGCCCTTCGTTCCCTGCCTAAAACACTCATGAGGTGGGGCTTCTCCCACACAGAAAGGGTTTCGGTTATGTGACAGCAAGAAAAGGACTCGTGTTTAGCATATTGGGCGTTTGTGTTCCCTGACCATCGATCCTTTCTAATTCTGTAAAGTCGGTTGTGATGTCCCCCCCTTCTTTCCTGATTTAGTAACTTGGGTCTTTCTCTCTCTCTTACACTGCTTGCCTTTCAACTCAGCTGTGTAATTATTATATGCAGTTATTGCTTTATGCACCTGTCTTTTAAATCAGATAGGAAAGTAAAAGGAGTTACATACAAACATACATTTTGTACTATTTTTTATATTTACCTATCTTGTTACCTTTGCTGGTATTCTTTATGTCTTCATGTGGATTTGATAATTATCTAGACTCTTTCTATTCAGTCTAAAGGACTCCCTGCCCTTTGTTGTAGGGAAGTTCTGCTAACAATGGACCCTCTTAATTTTTGTTTGTATTGGAGTGTCTCAATTTCTCCTACATTTTTGAAGGATATTTTTGCTGGATTTAGAATGATTGGTTGAATCTTTTTTCCTCCCAGCATTTTGAGGATGAGAGCTCATTGCTTTCTGGACTCCATAGTTTCTAATGAGAAATCAGCTGTTAATCTTATTAAAGCTCCCTTGTATGTGATAAATCACTTCTGTCTTGCTGCCTTCAAATTGTCTTTTCACAGTTTGCTTATGATGCGTCTAGGCATAAATATATAGATAACTGAGTTTATCCTATCTGGAGTTTGTTGAGCTTCTTGGATGTGTAGATTATTTTTGAACAAAAAGCCATAATTTTTTCAAATATTCTTTCTGCCCCTCTCTCTCTCCTCTCCTGGGTCTCCTAGGAGTATTTGATGTACTTAATGATGGCCACGGGTTTCTGAGGACACTCATTTTTCTTAATTCTTTTTTATTCTTATTTCTCAAATTGAATACTCAACTGACCTATTCAGTTTACTGATCCTTTCATCTTCCTACTGAAATCTGCTGTTGTTTACTTCTAGTAAAGAATTCATTTCAGTTATTGTACTTTTTAAGAATTTTTATTTGGTTCAGAATTTTTATTTGGCTTCTTTTTATAATTTCTATGTCTTTATTGATAGTTAAGACATCATTCTCAAGCTTTCCTTTAGTTCTTTAGACATGATTTCCTTTAGCTCCTTGAAAATAATTAAAGTAGCTGACTTAAAGTCTTTGTTTTGAAAGTCCAGTATCATCTTCAGGGACAATTTCTATGGTTTGCTTCTTTTTCTGTGTACCATACTTTTTGTTTCCTTGCATGCCTCATTTTTTGTTGTTGTTGAAAACTGGTTATTTTGAACTTTATAAGGTGGCCACTATGGAAATCGGATTTGTTGTTATTGCTGCTAGTTATAGTTGTTTTGTTTTTTAGTGATATTTCTGAACTAGTTCTGTAAATTCTCTATGCATCTTTGTCATTTATGGCCATAAAGTCTCCATCCAGTTAACTTAGTTGTCAACTAATGATTGGAAATACGTTTCCTGTAGTGCTTGGAACCAAAAATTCTCCAGGCCTTGCTGAGGTGGGGTGCGTGTGTGTGTGTGTGTGTGTGTGTGTGTGTGTGTGTGTTGGGCACACTTTTAACACTCAGCCCAGGCAGTTTACAGCTCTGTCTTACCATCACTCACCCTTCACTTCTTCACAGAGACTTGAGGTCAGTCAGAGGTGAGAGCTTAGACCCTGTCAGGTTTCTTGTTAGCATATGCATAGGTCTGGCACACACGTGCACAGGTCTGGCACACGCATGGCCTTAGATTCCCAAGAGTGTGAAAGCGCTTCCAAGTCCTACGGATGTATGACTCTCTAGCCTTCCCTCTTGAGGTTTTTGGTTCATGTATTGTTTGTCCCAAATGTTATCCATTGCCCAGGCAGCAGAAACTGAAACATTGACCTGTAAATGTTTTAGACAAACCCACCGGGGATCTGCATTAGCCTCGGACCAGTTGTGGGTCAGACTTCCAGGGAGAAGCAGGGTGGGTCCCAGTGGACTATTAGGGTTCTCTGTGAATGAGGTCTCCTCTGCTCCACCCAGTGTGGAGGTCGCAGGTGGGTATTTTCGTGGCACTGCTGAGTGAGGGAGTTAGAAATGGGACTGGAGTAAGTAAGAACCCCAAACCCCACGGGTCTTGTTGAGACGTGGCTGCTTTGTTGAGTAAGGGCTCTTCCAGTTGCTGCAACCCTTGATTAATTTTCAGAGTTTTGAAAAACACTTTTTGACAGTTTTCTTATTGCTTTTATGGAGGCACAAAAGTTAAAGTTCCATGTTTTTCTGCCAGTTTCCTCCTTGCTATTCTTGTATGTACTTCTCCAGAGAAATGTTAGAGTTATTTATTCACACTGAGGTTTTGATTAGGATTACATTCAGTTCACAGATCAATTTGCAGTGAACTGAGATCTTTATAACTTGAATATTTCATCCAGGAACATGATAGGCTTTTCTGTTTATTTGTGTTACTTGTATGGCTCTTTTAAAATCATTTTTAAAAAATAGGTTCTTCACAGATTTTAATTTTATCCATCTTATTTTACTTATATTTTAAATATTTATAATAGATAAGCATATAATAAATATGTGTGATTATATTGCCAAAATAATCCATAAAGTCTATTTTTTATTGCATTTTCTAAGAATTTTTTGTTGGGATAAAGAAAAGTTTTCAATTATCAAATAATTATTTTACTGAACACTTATTTGTATAGCCCTCATAACACTCAAGTTTTTTACGCAAATATTCATATGCAAATAATGATAATGATAACTGTGACATTTAATTTCTGGCATTTATGCTTATTTTATTAATTCTATAATTTTATTAGATAGAATTTTTAAACATTATTATATCAGAGTAATGGTAGCAAATATCCTTGTTTAATTCTGAACTATTTTGGAGGTAGGTATCAAAATCATAAAACAATAAAATTTCAAATAACAGAGAAGTTTCAATACTAGTAGTTATGGTATATGTGGATTTACTAGAACTGGCTGCACAGCATCAAAATTAAGCACGCTTTTTGTTGTTAGCTTGAAACTTTCCCCCCACTATTTTATAAGAAGAATCTTGTTTCACTGAGAGATTTTTGTGTTGTTACTGTTTATATTATTCTTTTCCCATTTTCCTATTTTTTAAGTTGAGCTATCTTTGAGAAGTGTGTGCAAAGCAAATGTGTACAACTCAGTGGTTTATTGTTGAGCTTTATCCCAGTAAGTTTTGTGTCCACTTCCCCAAAAGCTGTTCAGTATTCAGTATTCTAGCTTTCATGATCATCACCTCCTTCATTTTTAATTTTAAAAGTATATATTCCTAAAACATATGTTTTCCTTGTTTCTGAATTTTAATAAATGGCACACAGTATATTTTTATGTTTGATCACTATGGATAATGCTGCCCTGAATATTCGGATACATTTCTTTTCATGTGCACACACACATTTCTGTCATCTGTATAGTTAGGAGAGGGATGGACGGGTCATAGGAAAATGTATTTCCAACTTTAGTAGATAAAGCCAGATTTCCAAAGAAGTTGCACCAGTGTAAGACCCACCATCTGTAGAAGAGAGTTTGTTTCTCCACATACTTACCAACACTTGGTGTTGCCAATTTTTTAATTTTAGTCTTTCTTATGTATGGGTAGTAGTATTGTGTTGTGGCTTAAAATCAATGTATTTCTGGTGACTAGTGTGGTTGAGTGCTTTTTAATGTGTTATTTCTGTTACGGCATCATCTTTGGTGAAGTATCTCTCCCACATGATCCATTCTATCCTGAGTGTCAATATTTTCGTTGCTGTTGGTTTGTAAGAAGATGACTCATGATTTTGTCAGTTACTCTTGTTGCATCTCCCCAGCTTGCTGACTTGCCTTTGCACCTACGTATGTGGCGCTGGTGGGATGGAGGCCCACACGGTGGGTGATGTAGTCCAGTTCACTACCTCCTTTTATATCAGCGTCGTTGGGTCCTATTTAAGGAGTTATTCCTCGCCCCAAAGCCATGAAGATATTCTCCTTTATTATTCCTAGAAACTTTACCTTTTTGCTTTTCACGTTAGGACCTTCAGTCCACTTAGAAGGCATTTTTGTGAATAGGATAAGATAGGTGTCAAATTCAATTTTCCCCCATTTTGGATAACTCATTTTTCGGGCACCCTTTTTTGGGAAGATCACTCTCTCTTCACTGCCTGTAGCATCTCTCTTGCTCTCTTTAAACAAAAAATAAATGTATGGGCCCATTTCTGAGTCTTTTATGTTTGTTTGCATATCATGTATTCCACACAACACTGTTTTGATTATACTCAATTTGTAATAAGTGCTGGTATCCAGTTATCCTGCCTTGTTCTTCTTCAAGACTGTCTGGGATATGTTTCCATTTGCATTTTCATATGAATGTTAAATAATCTTGTTAATTCCATATTAAAAACCTGATGGAAATTTGGCTAGAATTAAGTTTAATTACTAGATTAGTTTGGGAAGTCATCTCGACAATATTGAGTTTTCTAATTCTTCAGTATGGTATTTCTTTCTGTTTATTTAGGTGTTCACCCAAGAATGCTTTATAATTTTCTGCTTAGAATGTCTTTATACTCCTTTTGTTAGATTTCTTTTAGGTACTCGATATTTCAGATGATATTTGAAATGTCTTTATTTTTTCTCATATATAGTAATGCAGTTGATTTTTCTATATTGGTTTTATATTAGTCATTTTGCTAAATTCTTTTTATTATAAAATTATCAGTAGATTATATTCTATACCATAATATAATCTATGTTTAATGTTGTAGTTCTTGTAAATTCTTACACATAATCTATGAATAATGACCATTTTCTCTCCTCTTTTCGAATCCTGTCACTTTTTATTTCTCTTTTGTTCTTAGCACTGGCTAAATCCTGCAGTTCAGTATTGGACGCAAGTGGTGAGATCTTGTTCCCAGTCGTATAGGGAAAGCTCTCAACATGTAGCCATTAATTTTGATGTTTGCTGTAGATTTATTTTGTTATCATTATTTTTTGTAACTACCCTTTTTCCAATTAAAAAGTTCACTTTTATTTCTTGTTTGCTGAGAGTGGCTGCTAAATTTTACCACATGGTATTTCTACAGCTTTGAAATGATCATATGTATATTTTCTCTTCTCTTTCTGTTATGGTAAATTAGAGTGTCTTTAACAATGTCAAACCAACCTTTGATTCCTAGAATAAATGCAACTTGACTTTAGTTCATTACCCTGTTAATACATGGATAGATATTTTGGATGCCATTTTATTTTGCATTTTAATAAGTTTGTGTTCATGACTCAGGTGGATATATATGTATATATATGTATATATATTTTCTTGGACAATCCTGTTGGTTTTTTATTGTGAAGGTGTTGATTTTATTGTTTTCTTCATTCATCCTAAGATAAGGTGAATCTCATCTAGACTTGGAATTTGTCGACAATTAGCTTGCCAACGGACATGTGCTCATTTATTACAGGTCAAGTAGTTCTGAGATAACAGTTAAAAGCCACTGCAGTGCGATGTCTTTTGGTGACTCTACAAAGTGCTTTGTCCTCTCTGTGCTCTCCAGAGTTATAATTCTGAGTAGTGAGGACAGAGATCATTTCAACTTCTTTAAGTGCTATGTCTGTGGCTGCTAGTACAGGACCTGGCAGGTAGTAGACACTCGATATACACTATTCAGCAAATAACTGACTAATTTACCACATGTTGCTGTTAGAGATATTTCTGTTTCAGTAGCTCCTTCAGAGTCTTGTTATAGGTAATTTACTGCTCAGAATGTTACTAAATAGATTCTATTCCTGGGCTCTCCTGCTTAGCCCTGGTTGTTCTCTGGAAGCTACTGTCTTGGAATACATGTGACTATGTTCGAGCAGATAAATGAGATCTACTTCCGTTTATACAACTCCCCCAAATTTTGAATCGAAGGCGGGGAACGGTAGGGTTTTGAATCTAGAATTTTAAAACATGGCCACAAATCCTTGGACACTTCTTTCATCAGGAGGTGGGCATTGCGCTCCCTCCCTGCGAGTCTGGGCGTTGTTGTGTTTTGACCTGTCAAATACGACAGAGCAGAGGCCCTATGGCTTCTAAGGCCAAGCTATAAAAGCTGATGCAGCTTCTTTGCTTGCTAGAAAGGTCGCCCCTGGACACCAAGCCACACCAGGAGGGCCCAGCCTTGCAGACACCACCCCGTGCTGGGCAGGCCACGAGGGTGAGCCCAGCCCCACCACTGAGCACTGCTGGGTGACGCCGCCAGCGCAGCACCCAACAGAACACTCACCCACCTGAACTTGTCCAGTTCCTGACCTGCAAAACTGTGAAATGTAAGAAAATGGTTATTCTAAATCACTAAGTTTTGGACTAGCTTTTAGTGCCACAATAAGTAACTGGAACATTTAAAAATATTTTTCACATATTTTTTATTTCATGAAAGTACATTTTCTTAAACTACTTCCGTTTCCTTGAAAGTTGGTGGTGACTTCATCCGTGTTTTGGTGTCACCGTGTCTAGGAGCCTTCATTTTCTACACAGCCTCTTTTCTGTCTCTTCATAGTTTTCTTTTGCAATGAAAAGACTCCTCAGGCCCACCAGCCATGCAACGATTTTCCACATTCTTCCTTGAAACACCAAATGTGACCTGTTAACACGAAATCAAAGGTGATTCAAGCCACAGCCTCTAATATCTAAAGAGGCAAAAATAGACAAACGGTTCTATTGAATTCTAATGTTGAAGTGCTCGTGTTTGTAGCATTAGTAAACTCTGGCCGATGTGTGGTCGGGAAAGCCAGGATGATTGACTTACGATCGCTCCTGCTCTCATTAAACACTTCGAGCTTCACTATTCTTAGCTCTTTCCAAAATAAAGTGGCTAAATGGATTAACATTAAGCTTGAGTTTCCCTTTGGGCTCTATGGTTATACTTCTGCTTTGTAGACTTGTTAGGTTTTTAAATTAAATTTTTTGTCATCTAGGATATCAAATTATGAGTAGGTTTAGGAATGTTTGACTTTTACTTTCTGCCTTTCCTACATTAGAATAATCTGAACAATTAGTTGTTGAACTAGCACAAAAAGCTAATGCTTTGGGTCAGAGGCCCCCTGGGACAGAGCAGTTTAGATCGACCCGCCTCTGCTTGACCTTCCACAATGATTTCATTGAATTGTCAGCTTTAGGAAAGTGTTGTAATTTGTTTAGAGAGAGAGCTTCCTGCCACCCTCTGCAAGCAACCCCCGCCCCATCCCACACACTTTAGGCCACAGTTGAACATTGGGTGTGAACTGCTAAACACTAAAACTTGATGTTTGGTGTTTTTCTTCCCCCTCAGGGGAAAAAGAGTAGCCAGGCGAAGTAGCAGATTTTGTGTGGGATGATTTCATAATTTTAAAGACTAAGCAACAGAATGACTTGCTTTGTTAATTTAACAATAATATGTGACAACAGAAATGACTTCCTTTAAGTTGTTTCAAAACTTACCATTGGAACCTTGGAAAATAGCTATCAAAGAATCACTTATGATTCCATCTGTGTTGTCAGTTTAGCTTTAAAGAGCAGTAAACACACTGAGTTCCCTGGCGGTCGGCCGGGGGAGACATGCTGGGGTGACCAGCGTCCTGGCTGAGCTGCTGCTGACTCCAGGATGGAGAATTCTTTAAAAATTATAACAGTTAAAATGAATTTAGAAATTGACTTAAGTTACATTTATACATAAAGTTGAAATAGCTTTCATTATTTCAAATCAAAGTATGGGATTACTAAAAAGGCAAAGACTCATTTTTTTGGTGATTTAACAATAGTCATTACATTTCTAAGACATCTGGGTATAAAATTTCTACACATGATAAAAAGACACTATAATTTGGCAATGTACAAGCTATTATCATTTGGAGGGCAATTTTTAAAAATATATTTTGTCAGTTCTACTTGTCTTTTCTAGTTAGCAGGAAATAATTTATAATATTTTATGTATATTAGTTAAAACTTTTAAAAATTATTATTTAGATTGAAATCCTTTGGGGAAAAACAATGTAAACTATCACCTCCAGACACGTGAGTTTGGTAGCCTGTGTTTGGGTGAAGGTCCCCACCAACTCTTCCTCCCTGTCATGGTGCTTTGTGGTGACTCCACTTCCCTTGCAGGAGAGCAATAAACTGGTAACTGTGGTTTGTTGTGTTTAAAGACTATAAAATAGGAAGTTATCTGTCTATGCACTGATCCATTTTTATGAATCCATTTTATGATAACTTAAAACCATGTAAGATGATGACAGACATGAGCATTAGCTAAAGATACTAAGTACAATTTGGGGGCTAAGATAACATCTAGGGCAAGAGTTGGCAAACTTTTTTTTTTTGGTAAAGGGCCAAATATTAATATTAAATATTTTAGGCTTTATGGATCAGGAGACAAACCTGAAGATATTATGTATATACCTATATGATAATAAAAAAAAAAGGGTTCTTTTAGTCTTCATTGGCAACACTTAAAATATAATAATAAAAATTGATGGTAATCTTTTTCTTATAATACAGATCTGCAAACAAGAAGAATGAAATTATATTTTGGGTAGAGGCTATAACATTGTATTTGGGGTTCAAAGTTAGCATTCCCTAGCATCAAATTTGATTACAAATGTTAATCTGTTAGTGCTGATCTGTAATGAAACTTTACGTGTTTCATCTTTGAAAATATCTTTTTACAGAAATAGGTATTGCCAAACACTGATATCAGTCTATAAACGTTTGATTTTAATCGAGCATATTCATTGTTTGACAAGCATTTACAGAATTCTAGTATATTTTACTTATGATATTTGCCTGTTAAGGTTTCATTACATTTCAAATTAATCATTTTTAATTGATGGTTATGTGGAAACTCCTCATGTGGAAACTAGATTTTGAAATGTGGAAATTGCATTTGTCCTTGCATTGATATCTGAAAAACACTGCCAGAACTGAAACTGTGGTTTGAATTTGGGAAACAATTCTCCTTCACATGTGTGTAGGAATGGGTATCTTGCTTCATGTAACTTTTGACAGCACAAGGAGCATATCGGCTGCTGATGTTACTTGTGATTCAAACATTAGTTGTCATCAAAATGAGTTTACCACAGGATGAGTTTTGCGTATAAGTACTTTCTTGCCTTGTAATCTTAGGTTGAATTCATTAAGAAATAGTATAAAGCTAATTCCAGTCATTCAATGTTTGATAAAAGTAGTGGAAGAAATTTTTCTCTTCCAGAAAACTTTGTCTCCACTCTAAGCTCAACAGCAGCAATAAACTTGAACGTTGCTAAGTCCTTGGTAGGGAAAGTCAGGATACTTAGCTTCTCTTTCTGACAAAACTTCACAAAACTGACGAAAGTTAAGTATACCAGAATAAATAAGGTCCACCATTGACACTACTGGTTTAATAGCACATGATTTAAATATTTTCTACAAAGTACCTATTGATAAATAATACAATAAAGAACTCTAAGATGTAAACACCTTACATTTTCACGAGTTTGTAAAATTGTCTAACTAAGACTTTTTACCTCCACACATATTTTACCACCACTAGTTATAACACATCTTAGCAGATTCCACTTCAGGTTGTATTGAATCCTTGTTTTTTCAGCTTCTCTTGAAGTATGCCTGTCTGTAGTTATTCCACACAGAGTCTTCATGGAGACTAATTCTCAGTCAGTTTAGACTATTGGCTTCTTAACTAACAGCTAAGCAGTATCAGTAACATGTGTCGATTCATCAAGAGCCAAGGAAAAAACACTTAAATATAGTCTGCCTTTTTAAAAAATGAACTATTGTAGTATCACCAACGTCCTCAACTCTTGAACATTTCTTCCAGCCAGAAAGCTAATAGTCTTAGATGAACTTATTTTGCCCTGATGTATTTCTTTGGCCGCTGCAATCAATCATGATTTAATCAAGTCACAATTGGTGAACAGCTTTCCTTGTTTGACTAACAAGCCACTTAGAAAGTTACTTTGGTTGTAGCCTGATTTTCATTTTTAATTTTTTTGAATACATTCTACTGTGTTGAGACATTCTGTTTTAAATGTTCTTGTTTTCTGACCATTGCTGTCCTGTGTGTTGGGACTATTATGATGCGTGCTCAGTCTGGTCACATAGACGTGTCTTGTGTCCTTCCAGCTCAGCTGTAGTATATGGCATATTAACCACGATGGTCTGCTATCCAATTCTATAAAAACTAATCCACACCCCACTGTGCCCTGTAAGCATGGCATATGAAAGCTTCTCTTCTTTTCTTATTTTGGCATGATGGATGTGCTCTGGAAATTTTTTGTTTTTTTGAGATTTTGTCACCCAGGCTGGAGTGCACTGATACAATCATAGCTCATTGTAATCTCAAACTCCTGGGCTCAAGTGATCCTGCTGCCTCAGCCTCCCAAGTAGCTGGGACTACAGGCGTTTGCCACCAGGCCCAGCTAATTTAAAAAAATTTTTTTTCATGGAGATGTGGTCTCATTATGCTGCCCAGGATTGTAAATTAAAAAAAAAAATCTTAGTACAGCAGTATGCAGAGTAGTCAAAATGTCAATTGATAGCTGCACCACTGTGGCCTGCAGTGCAACTTGCACAAGCATGACATTGTGAGGGCACCAGGTGTGGTCTCTGACACAGCTGCTCTGCTCTGCCCTGTGTCCGGAGGGCAGCCACAGACAGCACGTGTGCAAGAGGGTGTGCTGTGTGCCAGTGAAACCATTTATGGACATTGAGATTTGAACTTTATGTCATTTTCATGTGTTTCAAGATATTCTTTAATGTTTTCAACCATTTAGAAATGTAAAAATTATTCTCCTCTCACTAGACATGCAAAACCAGGCAATGAGCAGGTCTGTTTCATGAGCCACAGTGCATCTTACTCACCTCCGTTTCAGGAAAACCGCTCACACAGGTGCTGCCATGTATTTAATGTAAAGGACACACACTTGTTAAAAATAACAACTGTAGGTATACAGCTAAGTTGTGACAACTGTATTTTACCCTATTAATGTGCTTCTGTAAATTTATCGTGATGTATTGTTTTACCTCATTCTTGGCATTGCTATGTTTCTCTCCTTAACTCAGTCGGACGTGCTTGTAATTCCGCTCACTGTTTTGGTTTCACTGGCCTCCCGGAGAGTAATTACTCGGGGAGGCAGTATTTAGAGATGATAAATCCAGACATTTGGGAAAGTTCCTTACTCTGTTGAGATAGACATCAACAAGACCCTCTGATTTTTTAAAATTTTTGTCACTTACTTCAAGTTCTGTCAGCACATAAATGGGTTAAAATTTACAGTTGCTCAGCGTCTGTTATGTGAGGCAGAGCATTTTCATGGCATGTGTATTATAACGAATCCTCATCACTATCTCCCTGGAAACCCCCAATGAATGTGGTGTGCGTGCCAATTTTCTCCCATCAAAGGGAAAACAAGGTTAAAATGGAAAACAGGGAACAATTAGTATTTGGAAGTTCTTCATTCATAGCTTCTAAAGTTGCAGCATGTTTAATTTTTAGCTCAGATGAAATATAGCACATTTGTAGAGAAATCACAATTCCATTGAAAACAAAGGAAAATGTACACAGGTCGATGTGTACTGCAGAGTTAACTTCTGGAAGCTTCATTTTTCAGTTTAACAGCCTGGACGGTTTTAGCTGAGATGCATGTTTTTGATAACTACAGCGGCTGAGGTGGTGTTTGGGCGGCGATATGGCAGCCAACTATGGTCCCAGGACCAGCAGGTCAGTGTCACCTGGGAGCTTGTGAGCAGGCGGGTCCTTGGGTCCCCGGCCTGACCTACTGAACAACAGTCTGGGCGGAGCGTCTGGCACTGCGGGATTAGTCAGCTTTGCAGGTGGTTGTGGTCACACCGTCTGAGAGCCACTGGCATGGGGCTAAGGGGATTGGGCCCTCCGCACTTCTCACGTGTCAAAGTGTCTTCCATGCACCTGCGGCTGTTTGAAGATGCAGAGTCTAATTGATGAGTCTGGGGTGGCCAGAGACTGCGTTTCTAAGACTCACAGCGATGGCAGCTGCTTCTGGTCTGAGGACGATCCGTGGAGTGTGGAGTGCCGAGTGCCGTCGCTCTACTTGGGTTTGGTTCTCAGCTCACCAGGGCCAGTTAGATAACCCAGGACAAGTCACACAAACTGTGAGTCCCGTTTCCCTGAGTGCAGAAAGGGGGTGACAAATGCATCTTCCTTATGCTGGTGCTTCAAGGCGTGAATGAAGGTGCCTGTGCCTGTCTGTGACAAGAGAGCGATGAAGTCAGCCTTTAACATCAGCACCCAGCGGGCTGAGACCGATAGCTTACTATGGGCGTCAGCCGGCGTGTTAGAGAAACTTCTCACAGCATCAGCTCTTTCCTCTCTCTCCCATGAATAGAACTAGATCTTGATAATTAGCAAGTGATTTTTAACTGACTGGAGCTTGCCGGGGTCTTACGAATTCTCTGCAGTAACTTACCTAGCAATATTCAGCCTGATGGATTTTATGTGCTCTCTGTTCATCTCCAAAGGAAAATTTGCTTACCTGCAGCACGGTCCCTGTCACATGGAATATGCCATGTGGCTACAGGCCACCTGTTAATTCACAAGTGTGACTACAGCCAAGTGACACTGTCTTTCTTGCCAGGTTTCATGTCAGGATCTACGGCAAATTATACGAGATAAAGTAGAAAGTAAAGTTTTCACTTTCATAGAAACTCTACTGCCTAAAATAATTGATTTTCATAAAAGCCTTAAAAGAATGTAAAGAAAGTATATAACGTGACACTTTCATTTAACACAGATGTCTCCTGTGTATCTCAACATTTTGGAATGGAGATACGCTAATACGCAGCAAAGTTGGAAGAGTTTTCAGTGAACAGTGAATTCCCGCTGCATAGATTCTACCGTTAACATGTCACTGCATTTGTCGTATCGTATGACCACCTAACTGTTCATCTGTCCACTCGCTGGCCTTTCTGAGTTTTGACGAATGTCAAAGTAAACTGCGCGCATCAACGCCACCCCATCCCCGGACACTTCAGCATCTAGCATGCTTTTAACTTACCCTTTATTTCCTTTAACACTGGAGTCGGTACCACTTACGAGCAAACCTTCCTTTCAGGACGGGAGTTCAGCATAGCACACTGGGGACCTGATTAGTAACAGACTGCGTGGCTTTACTTTGCAGCTTTTGGACGAGATTTTATGGAAATGGCAGCAGGCTAGGTTCTTACAGGTTTAAAATAATGAGGAAAGGATGCACTGATGAGTAGAATTTAACTGAAAATGATTCTTCCACCTTGTGTGGCTGTGGGAACACTAGGCGGGCCCAGGAATTGCAGCAGAAATTGAAAATATTAGCAGCCACGTGTACAGAAAAGTCCCCAGAGCATGTAGCTGACATGTTTAAGTTTTTACTGTTTCTCAAGCTCTCTGATCTTTTTTCCAAGAGATAGAGCATGTAAGGACCCAGTGGGTGACAGGCTGCAGGGTCCAGGCATGCTCCTGGGGCCCGGAGGGAGGACCTGCTGCCTGAGCCCCTCTCTCCGCCTCTTCCCAGCAATGGTCACACACATGTGGTGAAGGGGATGTCATCTGCTGTCGAATTAGCAAAGATCATTGTACCGACGGAGTGTCGATTGCAGGTGTAATTGTCCTCAACTCTGGACCCATCATTTCATGCCCTTGACCTGAATTTTTCTCATGTCTTCATGAAATTGCGTTGGCAGTGGTCCGCATGGTCCAGTTTTCCTCCAGTCACATACGTGACCCGAGCACATTGATTTCTGTGCGTAGCTGTGACGTCGCTGACTGGCTCTCACCTGAAGGCTCGAGAGAATTTCCCAACTGGACATCCTGACGTTTTCCTCACCCCACCTGCCCCTCTGCAGCCACTCTGCTCACAGCCCAGCGAGGGGGTCTCGGTTAAGCCAGAGACAGACCTATTGGGTATCTTGGTATCCCATATTCTAATAAGGCTCATGAAATGGGGTGACAACCTGATATTTCTCTATTTTGACTGGGTAGAAATCTCATGGAATTAGCTACCAGTACTTTCAGGGGACCTGTCAGAAGTGTTCTGGGGGGCCTATGGAGGAAGGGTCTAAGACCCCGCTGACATCCTCCATCTGCTCAATTCCTAGTCCCCTCCAAGGATGGGTCAGTGTCTGCGGTGAGCGTAATAATGGCCTCAAATGTCCAAGTCCTAATCCTAGACCTGTGACAGTGTGACCTGGCATGGCAGGCGGGGGAAGGTCCTGCTCGGCTGCCTTGAGACACAGAGGTGGGTTATCTGGGCCATGTGGTCACTGGGTCCTTAGGAGGGAGGCAGGAGCGAGACCGGGGTGAGGGGTGCGCTGCTCCCCAGCGCTGTGGGAGGAGGAGGGTTGGGGTCTGCCTAGAAGCTGGAAAAGACATGGAGACGCCTTTTCTCCTGAGGCCTCCAGAAGGCCTTGCCTGCCCGTGCAGCGAGACCTGGTTTGGGCGTCTGACCCACAGATCTGCAGGACAATAAATTACTGTTCATGGTAATTTTTTACGGCAGCTATAAAAAGCCGCAGCACAGTGCTTTGCCCCCAAGTAGGAGGTGTGTGTGGCATGGATTGGCCGTGTTCCAGAACATCGTACCGAGCTTCAGTTGTGGTGGGTACACCTTTCAGAGGCACAGACGTCACATGGCGTGTGAGTTGGGGGTCCTGCCTGCTGGGCTGGTGCAGTTGGGGTCCTGGCCCCCGCGCTCTGTGGGAAAGTCCAGCCACACTACTTTCTCTTTCCGGCACATGTCGCCTCTTGCCTCCCTCCTGGTCCGCTGGACCTCCTCGCTCAGTTGTCTCTTTCCAGATGCCCTCCAGGCCCAGGACAGCCGCACCAGCCTGTGAGTCGCGCTGGAGATGGGCTGTGCCACCGGCCCTGTCCACTGCGTCTGTACAAGTGAGCGTTGTGACCGGCTGTCATGGGAGTGATCTGGCCCCATCCTTGGGCCTAGTCTTGGGGGTGAGTCTGAAGCTGTTCAGCCTCACTTAGTTCAGGTGGAGCCACCTGGAACTGCTGGACCCAAACCCAAGCACGCAGGGTGGCGATCGTGCCTCCTTGGCCAGCGCCAGGGGGAAGTGAGCGGCTCCTTGGCAGCCTGTCTATACCTGGCGGGGCAGTCGCTAGGCTTCCTAGGTCGGATAACCTCAAAACTCTACTGCAATCATGTCACGTGCCTCCTTGAGACCTAGAGGATGGGCTGATGAGATAAGGAACCAATGAGGCCCCCTCACTCCCGAGTCACCCAAGGAGGACACCCAAATGTGTCTCACGGCTCCTGAGAGAAGTTCTGCTTCTTCTACAACTGAGTGCATCTTAGCTACTGCTTGTCAAGAAGTTCACTGCATTTTCTTATGTTGTCTAGATTCATTTTTGGTAAATATCTTTTCCTCCTGTATTTGGATGGCTGGTTGGCTTTGCGGCATGAGCCATCTCATTCTTCTTGGTACGGCACTTGGCTCATGAAGGAGCCTAATTGCTCTGTGCAGCGTGTGGGAGCAGGAGTGTCAGTCAGCTACGGCCTGGAAAATAACCTGCATAACATGGTCCCAAAGCACAGTGGTCATCTGTTCTTGTAGGTGCAGGGCTGGCGTGGCTGGCTGTGGTCCCGGCTCTGGTGGCGGGGAGGGCATCTCCTGCTGGGTCCGCAGGTGGTCTGGATACCGGCTGATCTGGCAGGACCCGCTAGGCCTCTCGGCTGTGACCTGCAGGTAGATCAGATGGGTCTGAGCTCCAGGATGTCAGGTCAGCTCAGGCCACTGTCGCGGTGGCTTCAGCTCCTGCAGGTCATGGTGGGTGAGAAGACCCAGCTGCCAAATTATGGGAGCAGCAATAGATCTCCCCTCTTCCGCCCTTGGCTCTCACATGGATGCTTCTCCTGGCGGATTCCGAGCTGGAGCCTTGTGGGCAGAGTTCTAGGGAATATAGCACCCCAGCCTCCAGCCCGTGCTGCAGGGACAGCAGAGGATGGCCAGGGCGTTTCTGGTTGCCACAATGCAAGGAGCATGGTGTGCCTGGTCTCTGCGGGCACCTGCCACACAGGGCCCAGGCTGGCGCTGCTCCTGGAGCTGTGGACAGGCGGCTTTGGTTTCCATTCAAGCCAGCAGGCATCTGAGCATTTGGCAAACGGAAGAATAACACCAGCTGCGGCAGCTGCTGTCTCCCCACGGACAGCACGCCACCTGCCCTGCTGTGTGGAGGGCGGCAAGGTACAGCCACGTGCTTTCACTCTGGGGGAGAGATTCCCCAGCACCGGGCAGCTGGGAACATCAGGAGGGCAGATCCTGGACACTTGTGGGGTTTCTTCTGCCCTGTGGCGCACACGTGTCCCACCCCGGAGCACCTGCCCCTTCTGCTCCGCAGACACTGCTGTGTGATGCCCTCCTGACCGGCAGGAGGTTTCTTAGATGTGAGACAGTCAAGCTTCCCACTGAGTGAAGGGTGACCCAGCTCAGAAGTGTGGCCTCGAGGTGAGATGAGGACAGTATATTTCTGTCCCTGACAAGTGAAAAACAATGGCGCCTGACTTTCCTTCTTCTTGTGATAGAAAACACGGCCAGCAACAGCAGAGCCTCACAAAGCAGGCGCCGGTGACCTGTGGCGAGGGCTGCGCTGGCGTCACACAGCCCCGTCTGGAACAGCAAGCTCAGCTCAGGCACTGCCCTGCTGCAGACTGCACCGTCCTTGTCCAGGAAGCGCATGTCCACATGGGCTGGGCTGGAGAGCTGCACCAGGATGAAAGGAAAGAGAAACTCGTCATCCTCCAAGTCGTTGACTGTGGCGCAATCTCTGTAGTTCCCCCATGGATGTGATACTGCTTTTGGCTTAAGACTTCGTACGGAATAGAGCGGCACTTTTCCTATCCTCCCAGAGCAGGGAGTCAGTGTGGGATCTGCCGGCGCTGAGGACGTCTGCTCCAAGCGCACCCCCAGGAACTGGGGCATAGCCTGGAGTGCACAAGCCATGGGGCTCCCGGGGACAGACCTCTGTGCACCTCCGTGATCCCTGTTGGTCAACCCCTCAGGTCAGGACCAGCCCTTGAGTCCCCAGGAAGATGTTGGTGGCCACTGGGACTTCCACGTCACCACGGAAACCCCTGCCTGCCCAGCCTGTGCAGACGTCTGCTCCAGGCTGTTTCCGAAGTGTCGGTTCTGCTCCCCGCAGTGCACTTCCCAGCACTGTGGGGGCACTGTCTCTGGCTGCCCCAGGTGGGCAGGCGTCCGCATGTGGGCATGGAATAGGCCGATCACAACCCCACATTCCAGCACCTTCTCAGTCATTTCCCAAGACATTTCTGGTACATCCAACCCATTTGGCACCGGCCACCAGTGGGCACGGGTTTTATCCGCCACTCAGACGAGCACCTGGCACCACTCAGAGCGGCTGGAGCTTGCACTTTGAGCCCTGACACTGTAGTCCGGATGCCCACGGTCCAGACGCCCACTGTCACGTGTCCCTCTCCCCAGCCGCTGCCTCAGCCGGCGCTCACAGGTGTCCCCCACACTGCCTGGGGAAGCTGTGTCGAGTGTGAGCCTTCTCCACCCTGGCTCTCGCTGACCCTGGACCCCAGGTGTGGCAGGTGAGGAGGGGCCAGGTGCATCGTGGGAGGATGGCTTCTTCCTGAGAGGAGAGAGGAGCCCGTGTCCTTAGGAGAGACGAGAAGAGCTTCTCAGACATGGAGGTGGATGGGCTTCACCTGCTCATGAGGCTGAGCCGATTTGGAGTCTGAATCACCCTGGTCCCAGGTGACTTCTTGTCTCTGAGTCAGGAAACCTGCTGAACTGCAGATGTGGCATCCATTTCAACTTCACGAAGACTGTCACCTCGGTCCTGTGGCTATGAGACGGAGCTCGCGTTGCTAGGGCGTGGGCGATGGCTGCTGACACGGTCTGCTGGTCTTGCTAACTTCCCCGTAGACCCACATGTGTGTGAATGTATGTGGTTCTTTGCAGGTCATCACGCGTGTGCCTGGGCTTGTGTATCCACCATAGCTGCCACGAGGACCCCTCCTTAGTTCCTGCATAACTGCACACATCCCCACCCCATCCCTGACCCCCAGCAATTGCTGATCTCTTCTCTATTTCTGTGATTTTGTCAGGAATATTGTGTAAGTAAGTCGACACTTTGTTCCTTATTCTTGCTGATTAGTAATCCGTGGTGTGGATGCGCCGTGGTTTGTGTTGAAGGACGTCTGGGCTGACTCCAGACTGGGTCTGTTATAGATAAAGTTGCTGTGAACACTCATGCACACAGGCTTTTGTATGCACACAAATTTTCCATTTTTCTGGGAAAGACCCAAGTGTTCCACTGCTCAGTACTGTGGCAGCTGCGTGTTTAGAGTTATAAGAAACCACCTAACTGCTTTCCAGAGTGGCTTTGCCATTTTGTGTTCCCACCAGTGGTGTGTGAGTGACCCCGTTTCTCTGCGTCTCACCAGCCTTTCGTGTGGTCGCCGCGTCTTATTTCTGCCCGTGTGGCGTCTTGCGTGGCTGCCGCCTGTCTCTCCCTAACCGCTGGCGGACCTGGACGTCTTCTCCCTGCTTCTCTGCCACCGCACGTCCTCCTCAGCGAGGGGCCCGTTCCTGCCTGTGGCCGTTTCCTCACGGGACTGTCGGCTCTTTGCTGCCGGGTCCTTTGCACACCAGAGGCTGGTCCTCGGCAGACGTGGGCTGGGCCGCTCCCTTCCCCGCCTGAAGCTTGGCTTCTCATCCTCTTCAGGGATATTTCACCGGGTAAAGTTTTTGATTTTGAGGGGGACCAATTTATTGACTTTTCCCCTTTATGAAATGTGCATTTGGTGTCAGGTCTAAGTACTCTTTGCCTAGTCCTAGATCCTGAAGATTTTCTTCCATTCTTCTTTCTAAAAGTCTTACAGTTCTACATTTAAGACCATGATCTATTTTTTTTCCTATTTTTTATTATGGTAAAATACGCATAACATAAAATTTGCCATCTTACCCACTTTTAAATGTTTGATCAATGGTATTAAATACCTTCATCATGTTGTGCAGCAGCCGCCAACATCCGTCTCTTGATCCTTTCCATCCTGTAGAACTCCAGCTGGGCCGGTCCATGCCAACTCCACACCAGCCCTCGGCCCTGGGCGACACCCGCCTGCTCTCTGTGGGAGGGGACAGCAGCTTGTTCACTGGGCACAGCATCCACAGGTTCGTCAGTGTTGTGGCCCATGTTGGGGGGACATGTTAGGCGGTTCAAAGTTAATGCTGCTGCAATCTCTGCAGATTTTTGGGCCATGGAATACTCTGACTCTTTAGAGGTACAGGCTGGGACAGAGATGCCACCTATACTGTGCTTATTTGAAGCACACTGTCTGCTTTTTATTCTCTGCCCATTTGGACTGGAGGCCTGAGACACTGAGGAAAACCCTGCCAGTCACCTGTCCTCCATGCACATCTTCAAAGAATGCAAGTTTTCAGTTCTCCTGTGTTGACAGAACGGACGTTGAGAGACCGGTTCAGGCCAGCAGCCTTGCTTCTATCTGTAGAAAAGTTATAGACCTGGCAAAGTCTTTAACACCCTCCACCCCACCACGCCGCCAGGCGTGTGGCTCCTTTTCTCTCAAACACAGAAGCAAACACAGCCCAGCACCAGCTGCTGCAGGATGTCTAGGGATCAAAGCGCGCCCTGCTCCCAGCCCTTCCCCGCACTGGGATCCCGAAAGATTCACTGCCGTATGTGCGCTGTTATGAGAATAGTTCATCCTGTAGAGGCCCAGAGCTTCTCAGAAACCAGCTGACGTGGTGTGTGAACTCCACACAGGGTCTGTCTCCTCTACACGGGCGGAGCAGCCAGGTCTGGGTCAGCCGTCCCCATGGGGCTCACGCCGCGTAGGTTAAACCAGTGCTAATAAAAAGTGCAGGGAGGGGAGAACACAGTTCTTGCCAGGACACCTGGGCTGAAGACTTTGTGCTGAAGAACTACTCCATGTCCTTTCGGTGTGACGAGCTGGCCCTGTCCCAGCTCATCCCAAAGGCCTGCAGGGCACAACACCCCCAGGGCAGCAGTGGCTCTGGTGGGGGATCTTACCCAGGCAGACCTTTGTGTCTGCCCCAATGCGAATGCCCTGAACACTCAGGATAGAAAGTTGCTTTGGAATGCAGTTTGTGAAGTCCAGTTACTGGAACGGCTCATGGGGAGAAGCCAGAGAGACTACCGCAAAGCACTTCCACATGTTAGACTTCAGCACATTTCAGTGGAGTGGAAATATTTATCCTGGATTAGAGACATTTGAGAAATAATGAAATTATAGAATTTAAATCTTTGGAGAGCTCAGTCTTGGCCGCACACTGGAACCATGTGGAGGGATTTCAGAAACACGGTGCCCAGGCCCGTCCCGGAAACTCTGAGCTGACCGGCCAGAGCGGGGCCTGACGGGTAGCAGGCGCCACACAGAGCCCGCGTGACAGAGACGACGGCATAAACTGGGCATGTCGTCTTCTGATCAGACGTTGAAATTGCCTTTTAGGAGAGATGTATAATTCTGCACCATGGGATTTCCTTTTTCTGAAATCTGTGAAACAAAACAGGTGACTGTCTGGGCTGCCTGAGTGCAGAAGGGGGGATGGTCCCGTGTGCCTCCACTTTCCATGCCAGGAGCCCACAGAGCTCACATGTTCTAACGCAGGTCAGCTTCAGGCTTTCAGTCCAAACTAAATCTCTGCAACTGCTGCCTCTGTCAAAGGCAGGTGTCTGGGAATTGCTGACAGTTTCCATTACAGAGGTGACGTCTCACCACCCGTGTGCACAGCAAGCAATCATGCAGGTTGGGGCACTGACGGCCAAACGGCTGGACGGGGGTCAGAACCCCCGGCTTCCTACCTGGCTCTGCTCCTTGCAGCTCTGTGACTTTGCACAAACCAGCTAAGCGTCCGTGCGTCTGCGCTAGCATCAGAAAGTAGGGGCACCAAAGGAGATTTCTTTCTAAGGTGACCTTCACCTCCAAAGTTGTACTACCTAAGTAGAGGACTCTGCATCAACAAAAGTCAGTATTATGAAGTTACAAAGGATTTGATTATAGGAAATGCAAAAAAAAAAATAAAAAGAACATACAAAGTCTTATATGTAGGCAGGCATGTGAAACGTCATTACGTTAATTTCCCTCACCCTGAGAACAAGGCTACTTTGCAGGAGCAGCTTCTGCAAAATGTGGGTTCTGGACAATTATGGGCTGAAGTGAAATAGCTGCAGTGACCAACGTTTCGTTAACAGGTGTCATTTATACCACAGAAATCAAACCACACCCTGAAGCATGATCACATACTGTTCCCCACTCGCAGATGACAGACAGGCAGTTGATGTGAGGTCACGTGACCAGAGCACTGGCTTGCGAGTCTGGGCCGTTTCTGCCTCGGTCACAGTGAAATTCTGTGTTGTCTTACTGCCTGCCCACCCTGCTGGCCTCTGCGTTTGTCTGTCTCTGCACGGTTAAGAAAAGAATGGCACAGGTGGAGGGTCCTCCTTTGGTTATTTGCTGCCTATAAAATAAACAGAATTCAGAAGTGTCATAGGACAAAGAGGTTTTAATAGTGGATCAAAACAGATCAAAACCAGCTACCATTCTGTCCACACAGAAAGGAAATTGGCATTGGCCATGGCCAGACGAAGATGCTGCTCATTTCCTCCTTTCACCGGAGAAGAACTTGGATGAGACAGTAGCACTGGGCATGTCGTTCGTGTTCTACTCTGGGCAAAGTCTCCTCTCATGTCTACATTCTTTCTTTTGATGGATGAGGCTGAACAGTAGTTCCTTTGTGAAGCCATTTCAGAACTTTGCCCTCATCCACCATAGCTTGCAAATGGGCCAGTGCTGGCTGCCTTTCCCGGCTGAAGTTCAACCACCGCCCTGCCATGGATGTTTCCATGCACAACCGCGTGCCGTGTTTTAATCGGGCAGGAGTCCAGGCCCATCGGAACAAAGCAGTGCCGTGGATCTCTCTTCATTTAACTCGTTCGGGTTTTTCTGCCTTTGTGCAGTGTTAACAAACAGGAACAGCTCCAGGGAATTAGGGAAAGTGGATTTCCCCTTGTCCACGACTTTATGTTCCGGTTTCTGCGACTTTCTCATGACCTCCGGCTGGGAGGGGATAGAGAGGGAGACGGGTTTCTGAGGGTGGAAGTAAGTGTTCAGCCAGTGGGGCAATTTTAAAATCAGAGTTTAAGCAAATTAGACTGAACGTGTTTCTCTTATGGCACTTTTTCGTCGATTGTCCTTAAAATTCCAGACTCTTAACCATGACCGAAGTAGGGATTTGCTCATGCTCACAGCTTGGCGCATGTGAGGATTTTCCTAGTGTTTGCAAGGATGTGCTGAGTTTGGGGTTCACTGACATTCAGAAAACACATCTAGTGAAAGGCTGGTTCATAGGGAACCACAGGGCCAGAGGGGCTCGTCTCAGGCCGTGTCCACGCAGGAGCAGTGGCGCATTGGGGTGTTTGGGGTTTTCAGGGAGACTCACGGTGCACTTCTGGTTATTTCACAGTAACTGCCTTCCCTTGTTCTTCTGTGGCCTCACGCGTGGGGTTTGCCCCCTTTCCAAGCAACGCCCCCAGCATGGAGGGAGCAGCAGACATTGCGGCTACTGAGGGCTCAGCCCCCCGCAGGCCACGCGCCAGGCCAGGGTGACTGCCTGTGGCCCCCAGAGCCAGAAGGGGCTTCTCCTCTGGTTCCTGTCCCCCCTCTCCTTCATCACGTACTTTCCCTCTGCCTCCTCAAGGACGTGCCCGCCGTGCACAGGTAGACTTGGCGCCGTTTACACCATCCTCCCACGTCCTGATCACAGTGGAGGAGACATCTCTGGCACATTCCTCCTCACAGAGGAGGTTGGTGGGCACATTATAAACATAACGGTGTTTGCTGTCAGCCAGGTGCTGTTCTGAGACTTTGTGTTAACTTGTTCTCAGATCGAGTCTCTGAGCAGATGCTATTATTACCCCCATGTTACAGACAAAGTTGAGGCGGATGGGGTGAGGTGGCTTTCCTTAGATGACACTGCTGGGGAATGGTGGTGCCGTGACTTGAGCCCAGGCTGCTGGGTCGACCTGTGCTCTCAATGACCGTGCCATGCCGCCCTCCCTTCCTGGGGGACACAGGGATTTGTTCAGGGAATAAGGAAAGCAGGAAGGCTGTGCAGAACCAGATTTCAGAGAATAGTCACTGTGCTTAGATTTGGGTGCAATTTAGCCTCTTTTTGTAAACATGGAAGATGGCTGTCAATGAATGAAGACATGGGTCTCCATGCTTGAGAAAAAGGACATGTTTAAAACTCTGTCTCCTAACAGAGCAGATGAAGACGGGTGAAGCCGGAAGCCCGTGCTGGCGGCGGCCGTGCGAAGGCGATGGGCAGAGGCCTCAGTGACCTGTGCTGTGCAGGGTGGGCTCGAGAGGCAGCGTTACGAGGCACGAGGGGAAGCCCATATGCGTGACCTGGAATACAAACCTGATTTTTCCCGATTCTTCAGTCTCTGTTACAAATGGCAATCAACTTTTTTCTTTCATCTGTTTTTTGATCATTGATTTTCAAGATTGCTTCATTGTAGGCACATAAGGTATTAAAAATCTGGTTATAACATGTTTATAATTTTTCATAATGAAGTGTTACTGCCTAAGCAAGTCCCACTTAACCCGAGATACAAATGACATTAGTTTATTAGTGGTGTAGCTTTCACATGTCTCTGAATGCAAAGGCATGTTTTATTACTCAGTAGGAATTTTGGACGTGATTTCTTTTGAATAATCTTTTGCCAACTCCCATGATGTGCATTATTTTATTCAACATGTGCTAGCATTTATTGTTTGTTTAAAGTTAAAGTTCGTTGGTATATAATTTACGTACATTAAAATTCATTGTTGTGTTGTGGAGTTAAATGAGAGCTTGCAGCTGCACCCAGTCATGTGGGGGGAGGAAGCCCCACCCAGGGAGACTGTGTGGCCCTGCAGTGACACCCCCACCCCCAGCCATGGGCCAGCATGGCCTTGATTTCTGTCCCCTCCAGTCTTGTCTCATCAGAAAGTCATATAAGTTGAAAAATACAGTATGTATTTAGTGTGTACATTTCCTCATTCAGCATAGAGCCTCTGAGTTTCATTCCTGTCTCAGTAGTTCCCTCGCTGCCACGCAGTGTTGATACATCACACTTTGTGTGTCCAGCCACCAGTTTGTGTTTTTTGATTATCTCCAATTTTTGTCTATTGTGAAAAAAGCTGCTAGAAATGTTCATAAAGAGCTCTTTACATGAACGTATATTTTTATTTTTATTGGATAAAATACATGTGAGATTTCTAGGTCATATATTAAGTATGTTTTACTTTTTAAAAGCAGCCAAAATGTTTTCCAACTATCATACAATTTTGCCTTCCCACCAGAAATGTATGCAAATCCCATTTGTTTTCACAATGAGGGTAGGGTATTTTTTATCCTAACACCAGATAAATATAATGCAAAAAAGGAAATCATAGGCCCATTCCAGCTATGAACAGCCTTGTGTGAATCCCAAATACAGTGTGAGCCCATTGAATTCAACAGTGTTCTTAAAAATGCATCCTGATTAAGTAGGATTTATTCCCAAATGCAAGGTTGGTTTGGTGTCAGAAATGTTAGAAAATCTAATGATCTAATTCACTATTTTGATAAAATAAAGAGAAAATATTTTATCTCAATAGATGCTGAAAATGCATTTAAGTTTATTACTATTTAGCATTTAGAAGAAAATCTTTCACAGTAGGAATAAAAAGGAGATTCTTAATATGGCAAAGTTTATATGACAAAACTTATAGCAAATATTATATTTAATGGAGAAGTTTCACATGCATTTTCTTTAAGATCAGAATGTGGCAAAGATACCTACCTTGCAATTCCTTTTGACATAGTACTGAAGATCCAGCAACGCAACAAAGAAAGAAAATAAGAGTGAGAGGACTGGTGGAAAAGAAAGCAAGCTCTCATTATTTGCAGATGATTTGATTAATTTAGCCGGAAAAACCAACAGAATCATTATCCTGTTAGAACTAATATAATTCAGCAACATTTCTGCATGCAATGTCTAGGTGAATAACACTAACAATAATTAACTAAAATTAAAAATAAGATTTCTTTTATGGTAATACCTCATGTTTGAAGGTATCTAGGAGCTAAACTAAGAAAAAAATAACCATGGATTAACCATGGATCATGATCTGAAGGCCTTCCAAAATAAAATAAAATAAATAAAATAAACATGGAGAAAATTTTAAAACTCTCTAAGAAAAGTATGCCCATTGTCACCACTTGTATTCAACATAGTGCTGGAAGTCCGAGCCAGAGCAATCAGACAAGAGAAAGAAAGAAAGGGCATCCAAATCAGAAAAGAGGAGATCAAACCATCCCTGTTTGCCAATGATATGATCTTATATTTAGAAAACCCTAAAGACTCCTCGAATTGATAAGTAAATTCAGGACAGTTTCAGTTTACAAAATTAATGCACAAAAATCAGTAGTATTTCTATACACTAATAACAGTCAAGCTAAGAGTCAAATCAAGAACTCAATACCATTTACAATAGCTACAAAGAAAATAAAATAATAAAATACCCAGAAATATACCACAAAACATGATGAAAGAAATCATACATAACACAAACTAATGGAAAAGCATCCCATATTCATGGATCTGAATAATTAATATTGTTAAAATGTCCATACTGTCCAAAGTGATTTACAGATTCAATGTAATTCCCATCAAAATACCAATGTTATTTTTCTCATAATTAGAAAAAGCAATCCTAAATTTCGCACGGAATCAAAAAAGAGCCCAAATAACAAAAGTAATCCTAAGCAAAAAGAACAAAACCAGAGACATCACATCACCTGACTTAAAATTATACTACAAGGCTGTAATAACCAAAACAGCATGGTACAGAACATGAAACAGAATAGAGAACCCAGAAATAAAACCATATAGCTAAAACTAACTGATTTTTGACAAAGCAGACAAAAGCATACACTGGGGAAAGGGTGCCCTATCCAATAAATGGTGCTGGGAAAATTGGACAGCCATATGCAGAAGAATGACACTGGATCCCTATCTCTCACCATACATAGAAAATTAACTCAAGATGGATTAAAGACTTAAAGTAAGACCTGAAACCATAAAAATTCTAGAAGAAAACAAACATAGGAAAAACTCTTCTAAACACTGGGCTAGGCAAAGAATTTATGACTAAGACCCCAAAACTAAATACAGCAATAACAAAAATAATGGAACTTAATTAAACTAAAAATTTCTGCACAGCAAAGAAAATAATTCACAGAGTAAATAGACCACTTACAGAATGGGAGAAAATATTTGCAAACTAAATATCTGACAAAGGATTAATATCCAGAATCTATAAGGAACTCAAACAAATCAACAAGCAAAAAACAAATAATCCCATTAAGAAGCAGACAAAAGATGTGAACACATTTTTTTTCAAAAGAAGATGGTCAACAAACATATGAAAAAATGCTCAACATCACTAATCATCAGGGAAATGCAAATTAAAACCACAATGAGATACTATCTTACCTCTGTCAGATGGCCATTAATCAAAACAATACATCCTGATGTGGATATGATAAAAATGGAACTCTTATACACTACTGGTAGGAATGTAAATTAGTAAAACCTCTGTGGAAAAGAGTATGGAGATTCCTCAATGAACTAAAAGTAGACGTACCATTTGATCCAGTGATCCCACTACTGGATATCTACCCAAAGGAAATGAAGTCATTATATCAAAAAGACACCTGCACTCAAATGTTCATCACAGCACAATTCACAATTGCAAAGATATGGAATCAACCTAAGTGCCCATCAACAGGGGAGAGAATAAAGAAAATGTGTGTACACACACACACACACACACACACACCATGGAGTACTACTCAGCCATAAAAAAGAATAAAATAATGTCTTCTGCAGCAACTTTTAAGAAGTTTTTCCCAAGCATAGTTCACAAAGATATTATCCTACATTTTCTTCTACTTATTATTTTACTTTTCATATCAAGACATTTAAATTGTACATATAACCACTAAATCCTATGTCACGCCACTATTTTTTTAAACAGAAACCAGGGATTTACTTGGGACGTATAGAGTGTAACCTCTATCTTACCTTATAAACTTATCACTCCGGCTTTGTCTCTTTCATTTTTGCCCGTATTTTTTTTGCCAGGTCAATTATGTATATTTTGAGTCCTGTGTAAGCCTCAGAATTGTGAGTCCTTTTCAATAACAACTAGAGTTTGGAATGTGCAATGGTGAAACAAATGTTCCTGTTTCAGCTGAAACCAAGCATTTACTTTACGGGGATATTCCAACTGTATTTTAGGAAAGGAATCGTTCCTGTCCCTCGTGGTTTGTCTCTCAGTCTAACTGCTTTTCTGGGAAACTTCCACCTGCCACACAGCATGGGGGCAGCTACGACTTACCTGGCCACAGGTGAGCCAAACTTTGAAACTGAAACTGGGAGAAACAGAGGCTGAGGCTGAAACCTGATGGCCAACGTGATTCAGGTTCTTTGTTGCTGGTTGTTTTGTTTCCTTTGGCCATGTGGATTGGAGAATTAGAAACACTTGATTTCCAAAGAGAAGGAAAAGTAAGGAAAATGTGTATCGAGGAGCCGATGTGGGCAATGGAAACAAAGTCCTGGTGATGTTTAGGTCTGTGCCTCTGGTTCTTCCTGATCCCCCAAATCCATTTTTTGTTTTTGGCTCCTTTAGAAAAGCCTCCATCCTCTTGCCCCGTTCTCTTTTCAGCTACCAACTGGCAGCTGCCATGCAGGGACCAACCAGTACAGACAGATACCTTGGGACACAGCAGATAGCCCATTTAATTTGACAGACTGGACATTAAGAGGTTAAATTCCTAGCCAAATCCGAGCCAAATTCCCATGAATAAAAACTAATATGTTTATCTGTTGGATTTCATTGCTTTTTCTTTATTGCTTTTCCCTTTTTCTTAATGGTTCAAGAGTTTGGAAATAGAAATGCCACAGCTATCTGAAAAATATTTTTATGTTGTTTCACGAGCAGTCTTAACCAAATTATTAATGTTCCAAGATGTCAGTAATATGAAATATGTAGCAGTGTTATGCAGACTGAGTTCTTTAGAACAGATAAGTGTCATTTTTAAAAAATACAGAATGTGTGTGGTTTAACATTATTGTCTCTCATACAATCCAGTTAAAAAAGAAATTATAAAATAAATTTGATACATGCCTATGAGTATAAAATTATTTTGGGACTTGTAAATAAATCCAGTTTTGCTCCAAAATAAAGTCAGAATTTTTTTTTTTTTTTTTTTTTAGCTTTGAAATAAGAATTAATTTGTCCCTGCAGAACAATATGTACTCTCGGGCCAAAATCTGCTCTGTAAACCTTAGTTTATTACTCTTAGGATTATGTAAATTGTACACTCAATCTGAAAATTGCATAGATCTTCCGGATATCTGTATCTATCTATCATCTGTTTGATCCTATAATTCTTAACATTTGTTAAGTGTTTTCTGTGTGTCTGGTACTATAATGGATGCTTTACATATGTTAACTAATTTGATCCTTATAACTCCTAAATAGGTTATATTATTATCACAATATTTCTTCTAAATTGAGATAAAGAGAATTAAGTGACCTACCCCGGATTATGCAGCAGATACAGGGAGAACCAGAGTCTGACTCCAGAGCCTTTATAATCACTACCCTGAAACTATGGAAGGTACTTACACATTTCAACCAAGTTATATGGAGTTCAGGTTCTTCTCTGTGCTACTTCTAATGACTCTGCAAGTCTATTCTAATATAGATTATATGTATATCTATGTATCAGACTTAGAGGATTGCCTGTATGTGATAAACACTCAAAAAGTCTCTTATTGTTATTTATATATTTTTGATGTTTGATTCACTTGATCAATGGTGAAAGCAAAGACTCATCAATGTCAACCTAAAAAATTATCAGCCTTGGAAGCTATTGAATAATTGACGATACACAACCTGCTATGGTCTGAGTGTTGGTGTCCCCTCAAATTTCCTATATTGGAACTTAATACCCAATGTGATAGTATTAAGAGGTGAGGCCTTTAGGAGGTGTTTAAGTCCTCATGAATGGGATTAATGCCTTATAAAAGAGGTTGAAGGAAACGCCCCTACCTCTCCCACCATGTAAGGATGTGGCAAGAAGTTGCCATCCGGGAAGCAGGGACAGCCCTCACTGGATATGAATCTGCTGATGCCTTGATCTTAGACTTCCAGGCTACAGAACTGTGATCAGTGCATTTACCTTGTTTATAAATTACCCAGTTTAAGGTATTTTGTTATAGCAGCCCAAACAGACTAAGATGCCACCTAAGATACTATTGGGACACCTTAAAACTAACAATATCTTAGAAAAGAAGAAATGAGATAGTTTAGAAAAGGTGAGGTGGTCAGGGGATACATTTTTCTGCAACAGCAGCTTGTGTAGATGCACCAGGCAGCTGTGGGAAGAGCTGTGTGTGAGCTGCCGAAAGTGGCTGCTGCCAGCATGCTGGGAGAGGGGAGCACAGGGCACTAGCATGTATTGATTGCTGAATAGGCACGATGTCCTGTGACAGGTGTTGTCTCCATCCACACTTGGGTGCATCAAGTACAACTTTTATTTCTTGATCTTTTATGGCCTACCTCCATTTGCTAAAGTTGAGCTAAAGAGAGAGATAGACCCCAATGCAAAAACCAATGGACACCTCACCACTGCACTTTCAGCATTGGACAGATCATCCAGACAGAAAATCAACAAAGAAACATTGGGCTTATTTTGTACTATCGACCAAATGAACCTGATAGATATTTCCAGAACATTTCATTCAACAGATGCAGAATACATGTTCTTCTCTTCAGCTCATGGATCAATCTCAAGGATAGACTGTATGCTAGGCCACAAAAAAAGTATTAAAAAATTCAAAAAAATTCAAATCATACCAAATATTTTCTCTGACCACAATGGAATGAAATTAGAAATCAATAATAAGGGGAACATTGGAAAATATACAAGCATAACCAGTCTACTCCTGAACAACCAGTGGGTCAGTGAAGAAATTGACCCAGTGGTCATTCAGGTCATTAAGAAGGAAATTAAAAAATTCTCATTACAAATGAAAATGAAAACACAACATACCAAACCCTATGGGATATAGACAAAGCAGTTATAAGAGGAAATTTTATAGCAATAAGTGCCTTACATCAAAAAAGTAGAAAAGCTTCAAACAATCTAAAGATGCATCTCAAAGAATTATAAAAATAAGAGCAAACCAAACTCAAAATTAGTAAGAAAAGAAATAATAAAGATCAGAACAGAACTAAGTTAAATTAAAATCTACAAAACAATTAAAAAGATCAATAAGATGAAAAGCTGTCTTTTTTAAAAAAAAAGATAAACAAAATTCACACATCTTTAGCCAGATGAAGAACAAAAGAGAGAAGACCCAAATAAATAAAAATCAGAGATAAAAAATGAGACATTATAACTGACACTGCAGAAATCCAAGGGATCATTAGAGACTACTGTGAACATCTATATGCCAATAAACTGGAAAATCTAGAAGAAATGGATAAATTCCTAGACACATACAACCTACCAAGATTCAACCAGGAAGAAATCCAAAACCTGAATAAACCAATAACAAATAACAAGATAGAAGCAGTCATAAAGTCCATCATCAAAGAAAAGCCTAGCACCTGATGGCTGTACTGCTGAATTCTACCAAGCATTCAAAGAAGAACTAATACTCATTCTACTTAAACTATTTCAAAAAACTGAGGATGAGGAGATACACCCAAACTCATTCTAGGGACCTGTATCACCCTGATACCAAAACCAAAGACATAACAAAAAAAGAAAACTATAGGCCAATATGTCTGATGAACATAGATGCAAAAATCATCAACAAAATACTAGCAAACCAAATTCAATGATCCATTAAAAAGATCGTTTATTATGATCAAGTGGGATTCATCCAGGGATGTAAGGATGTTTCAATATATGCAAATCAATCAGTGTGATACATTATATCGACAGAATGAAGGAAAAAACCATATGATCATTTCAATTGATGCTGAAAAAGCATTCGATAAAATTCAACATTGTTTATTAAAAAAACTCTCAAAAAACTGGGTATAGTAGGAACTTACCTCAACTTGATAAAAACCATATATGACAGATCCACAGTGAGTATGATACTGAATGGGGAAAAACTGAAAGCCTTTCCTCTAAGATCTGGAATAAGACAAGGATGCCCACTTTCACTACTGTTATTCACCATAGTACTGGAAGTTCTAGCTGGAGCAATCAGACAAGAAAAAGAAATAAAGGGCATCCAGATTGGAAAAGAAGAAGTCAAATTATCCTTGTTTGCAGATGATATGATCTTATATCTAGTGAAACCTAAAGACTACACAAAACACTACTAGAACTGACAAACAAATTCAGTTAAGTTGCAGGAAACAAAATCAATATACAAAAATCAATGGCATTTCTATATGCCAGCAGTAAACAATCTGACAAGAAACCAAGAAAGTAATTTCATTTACAATAGCTACAAATAAAATAAAATGCCTAGGATAAACTTAACCAAAGAAGTGAAAGACCTCTATAATGAAAACCATAAAACATTGATGAAAGAACTTGAAGAGGACACAAAAAAATGGAATGATATTCCATGCTTGTGGATTGGAAGAATCAATATTGTTATAATGTCCACACTACCCAAAGCAATCTACAGATTCAATGCAATCCCCATTAAAATACCAATGACATTCTTCACAGAAATAGAAAAAAATAATCCTAAAAGTTATGTAGAACCAAAAAAGACCCAGAATAGTCAAAGGCATCCTGAGCAAAAAGAACAAAATTGGAGGAATCACATTATACTACAAGCTGTAGTAACCAAAACAGCATAGCATTGGCCTAAAAACAGACAGACCAGTGAAACAGAATAGAGAACCCAGAAATAAATCCATACATGTATAGTGAACTTAAATTTGAAAAAGTTGCCAAAAACATATAATGGGGAAAGGACAATCTCTTCAATAAATGGTGATAGGAAAACTGGATATCCATGTGCAGAATAAGGAGACCCTTATCTCTTGCCATATACAAAAATCAAATTAAAATGGATTGAAGACTTAAATCTAAGATCTGAAACTATGAAACTACTAAAAGAAAACATTTGGGGAAACACTTTAGGACATTGGTCTGGGCAAGGACTTCTTGAGTAATATCCCCAAAGCACAGGCAACCAAAGCAAAATTGGACAAATGGCATCACATTAACCTAAAAAGCATCTGCACAGTAAAGGAAACAGTCAACAAAGGGAAGAGACAAACCACAGAATGGGAGAAAATATATGCAAACTGCCCATCTGACAAAGTATTAACTAGAATTTATAAGAAGCTCCAACAACTCAATAACAAAAAATAAAATAATCCAATTAAAAATGGGCAAAGTATCTGAATAGACATTTCTCAAAAGAAGACATACAAGTGGCCAACAGGTGCAAGAAAAAATGCTCAACATCATTAGTCATCAGAGAAACACAAATCAAAAATGCAGTGAGATATCTTCTCACCCCAGTTAAAATGGCTTTCATAAGAAAGACAATAAAGAATGCTATCAAGGATGTGAGGAAAGGGACACCCTTGTACACTGTTGGTGGGAATATAAATTAGTGCAACCACTATGCAGAACAGTACGGAGTTTCCTCAAAAAACTAAAAATAGAATTACCATATGACCCAGCAATGCCACTGCCGGATATATACCCAAAGGAGGGGAATTGAGTATATTGAAAAGGTATCTGCACTCCCATGTTTATTGCAGCACTATTCACAGTAGCCAAGATTTGGAATCAGCCTAAGTGTTGACCAACACATGAATGTGTAAAGAAATTGTGGCACATATGCACAGTGCCCACTATCTCCACTTCTATTCAACATAGTGCTGGAAGTCCTTGCCAGAGCAATCAGACAAGAGAGGGGAATTAAGGGTGTCTGAATGGGCGCAGAAGAGATCAAACTCTCACTCTTTGCTGATGATATGATATTATATTTAGAAAATCCCAAGGATTCAACCAAGAGACTCCTGGAATTGACAGATGAATTCAGTGAAGTCTCAG
Organism: Propithecus coquereli; assembly: GCF_000956105.1. Taxonomy (NCBI): domain Eukaryota; kingdom Metazoa; phylum Chordata; class Mammalia; order Primates; family Indriidae; genus Propithecus; species Propithecus coquereli. The sequence goes on along the minus strand of NW_012155441.1, from coordinate 269,690 downwards.
GATACAAAATTAATGCACACAAATCAGTGGCATTCATATATGCCAATAACAATCAAGACAAAAATCGAATTGAAGACGTAACACCTTTCTCAATAGCATCAAAGAAAATTAAATATCTAATAATATATTTAACTAAGGAGGTGAGAGACATATATAGGGAGAACTACAAAATACTGAGAAAAGAAATTGTAGAAGATGTAAACAATGGAAAAATCTACCATGCTCATGGATTGGCAGAATCAATATTGTTAAAATGTCCATACTACCTAAAGTGATCTATAGAATTAATGCAATCCCTATCAAAGTACCATCATCATTCTAGAAAAAATAATTCTACAGATCTAGAAAAAATAATTCTACACTCTGTATGGAACCAGAGAAGACCTCGTATAGCCAAAGCAATCTTAAACAAAAAGAACAAATTGGGAGGCCTCAGTCTACCAGACTTAAAGTTTTACTTCAAGGCTATAGTAACCAAAACAGCATGGTACTGGCACAAGAAAAGAGATATAGACCTTTGGAACAGGACTGAGAACCCAAATATAAAACCATCCTCATATTTATCATCTAATCTTCGACAAAAGAGACAAAACTATACATTGGGGAAAAGAATCTCTACTCAATAAATGCTTGGAAAACTGGATAACTACATGCAGAAGAATGAAACTGGATCCACACCTTTTACCTCTCATAAAAACCAACTCAAAATGGATAAGAGACTTAAACTTAAACCTAAGACGTGAAACCTTAAGAATTCTAGAAGAAAATGTTGGGAAAACTCTGATAGACTTTGGCCTAGGCAAAGAATTTATGAAAAAGACCCCCAAAGCAATCACAACAGCAAAAAAATAAATAAATGGGACCTGATCAAATTAAAAAGCTTCTGCACAGCCAAGGAAACTATCATTACAGTGAATAGACAACCTACAGAATGGGAGAAAATATTTGCTTTCTACATATCCAATAAAGGGCTGATAACAAGAATCTATAGAACTTAAGAAAATCAACATGAAAAAAATCAAACACTCCCATCAATAAATGGGCAAAGGACATGAACAGAAACTTTTCTAAAAAAGAATGGCCAGCAAACATATAAAAAAGTGCTCAACATCTCTAATTGTTAGGGAAATGCAACTCAAAACCACACTGAGATATCACCTAACTCCAGTGAGAATGGCCTTTATCAAAAAGTCCCAAAACAACAAACGCTGGTGTGGATGTGGAGAGATAGGAACACTCTTCCACTGCTGGTGGGACTGCAAATTAGTTCAATCATGGTAGGTTTTGTGTTTCTGGAAATTTGTACATTTTAACTTGGTTATCTGATTTGCTGGCATACAATTTTTCATAGTACTTTCTTATAATCATTTCATTTTAGAATCAGTAGTAATGTCTATCATTTTCAGTTCTGATTTTATTGAGTCTTTTTTCTTTTTCTTGGTTCATCCAACTAAAGATTTCTCAATTTTTTTCAATGAAACAATTCTTGATTTCTTTGATTTTCTCTGTTTTTTGTTTTCTTCATTTTGTTTGTTTTGCTATAATCTTTCTTATTTACTACCTCTGCTAGCTTTGTGATATGTTTGTTCTTCCTCTAGTTTATTATAAAATTATATTGCTGATTTGAGATCTTTCTTGTCTTCTCATATAAGCATTTATAGCTATAAATTTTCCTCTTAGCACTGTTTTTTGCTGCATCCCAGATTTTTTGTGTTGTGTTGTCACTCTTATTCATCTCTATGTATTTTCTAATTTTCCTTGTTATTTTTTCTTGGATACATTGATTATTTAAGTGTGTGTCATTTGATTTCCACAACTTTTGAATTTTCAAGTTTTTCTTCTATTATTGATTTCAAATTCATCTTCTGTGATTAGAGGAGATACTGTGTATAATATTAATCATTTTCAATCTTGAGATTTAATTTGTGGCTTAACATCTGGAAAAATGTCTCGTGCACTGGAGAAAAATTTGTATGCTAATTTTGTTTGGTAAAGTGTTCTGTATTTGTCTACTATATCTAGTTGGTTTATTGTGTTGTTTAAGCTCTCTATGTCCTTCCTTCTCTTCTGTCTGGGTGTCCTACCTATTATTGAGAGGAGGATATTGAAATGTTCAACTGTTAAGTGGAACTGTCTATTTCTCCCTTCAGTTCTGTCAGTTGGTGCTTCATATATTACGATGGCCTGTTTTTAGGTATGTAAATGTGTATGATTTTTATATATTCTTCCTGCACTGAAACATTTACTAATATATAATGTCCTTCATTATCTCTTATATCCTTTTTGATTTAATTTTTTTCCCTGATATTATTATAGCTACCCCTGCTCTCTTTTGATTACTGTTTGCATAGAATGTCTTCTTCCATCCTTTTAGTTTCAATCAGTTTGGGTCTTTGGATCTAAAGTGATTCTCTTGTAGACAGCATATAGTTGTCCCTTCAACAACATGGGTTTGCACTGCATGGTGGGTACATTTACACATGGATTTTTTTCAACCAAATGCAAATCAAAAATACAGTATTTGCATGATGCAAAGCCTGCTTATATGGACAGTCAACTTTTTATATATATGGGTTCTGCAGGTTGACTGCAGGACTTGAATATGCTTGAATTTTGGTATATGTGGGGTCGGAACCAATACCCCATGTATACTGTGGGGAAACTGTAGTTGAATCAAGTGTTTTTAATACACTCTGCCAACCTTTGTCCTTTCATTGGAGAGTTTAATCCATGTACATTTAATGTAATTACTGATAAGGAGGGACCTACTTCTGTCAGTTTCCTATTTATTTTCTATATGCCTTATAGCTTTTTGTCCCTCATTTCCTGCCTTACTATCCTGTCTTGTGTTTAGTCGCTTTTTTTGTAACGAAATGTTTTAATTTCTTTCTCATTTCCTTTTGTTTATATTCTATAGCTATTTTGTTTGTGATTACCATGAGAAGTACATATAACATTCTAAACTTACAACACTTTAGTTTGAATTTATACTAGCTTAACTTCAATAACATACAAAAACTCTACTGCTTTCTGTCTCTGTCCCTACCTCTGTCAGTTGTCGATGTCACAAAATTACATCTTTACACATTGTGTTTCCCAAAACATGAACTAATAATTCCTTTATATGCATTAGTCTCTTAAATTATTTAGAAAACAAAATGTGGAGTTACAAACCAAGGTTACAATAATACTACCTTTAAGACTAATCACTGGGTTTTTAAAAATAGATTAGTCTTCTAAATCATGTAGAAAACAAAAAGTGGATTTACACAGTGTTGTTCTAATAATATTAGCTTTCATAGTTGCCCATGTATTTACCTTTATAAGATCTTTATTTCTTCATATGGTTTGAAATTACTGTTTAATGTTCTTTTAACTCACCTTGCAGGATTCTCTTAAGCATTTCTTGCAGGGCAGGATGTGGTAATAAACTCCCTCAGCTTTTGTTTCTTTGGGAATGTCTTATTTTTTCCCTCACTTTTGAAGGATCATTTTTCTGGATATAGGACTCTTGGTTGACACTTATTTTTCCTTTTTGCCTTTTGAATATAATCAGCCTAATTTTTTCTTTTATCCCTTTGAGTATATCAGCCTACTGCCTTCTGGCCTCCAAAGTTGTGATGAGAAATATGCTGATAATCTCGTTGAGAATCCTTTGTATGTTATGAGTCACTTTTCTGTTGGTGCTTCCAGGATTCTCTCTTTGCATTTGGCCTTTGAAAGTTTGATTGTGATGTGACATAAATAAAGTTTGATGTGGGTCTCTTTGGGTTCATCTTCCCTGGAGTTTACTGATCTTTTTGGATGTCTTTCAGCAAATCTGGGGAGTTTCCAACTTTTATTTCTTTAATTATTCTCTCGGTGCCTTTCTCTCTCTTCCCGTCTGAGACTCCGGCAATGCCTTGGTCAACCCGCTGGATGATGTCCCACAGACCCCGCAGGCTCTGTTCACTTATCTTCAAAAGTTTGTTCTTTCTGTTCCTCAGACTTGATAATTTCTATTGTTTTATCTTCAAATTTTCTGATTATTTCTTCTGCCTGCTCAAATTCATTGTTGAATCCCTCTAGTGAATATTTTATTTCAATTACTGTACTTTTTCCAGCTCCAGAATTTCTTTTTGGTTTCATTTTAGGTTCTCTCTCTTTATTGGTATTTCCATTATGTTCATGCATCATTTCCTTGACTTTATCCACATCTTCCTACAGTTCTGTGAGCATTTTGTGTTGCAGATCTGCCCTCAGGTGTTTTTTTAGGGACAGTCTCTGTTATTTAATTTTTTCTCTTGTATAGGCCATACTTTCCAGATTCTTTGAATGCCTCGGGATTTTTTGTTGAAGACTTGACAACTGAAAGTAATAATGTGGTAATTCTGAAGGAAAATTTTTTCCCTTCCCCTGTGTTTGGTTTTTTTGTTGTTATTTTATTGCCATTGGTGGGGAGACAGAGTCCTAGTGTCCCGGCACCCTCTCCTGTAACTTGTCTTTAGCTCTCAGACTTGGTTGATAGTATGCGGACGTTTAAAAAGGGTATCTTATGCCCTTTTGTTCATTATAGGCAGGTTGACTCTGACCAAGGAACTTAAAAATATTAAAATAGCAATGAAATGTAGTTTGGATTAATGAAATATTATATCTGTTGCATGTATCGATTTTACTCTGTTAATGCATTTTGTTTTACGATCTGGAACATCACAAATAAGGGAAACAGACTTTTGTGTTACTTTTCTTATAGGTTTCCCAATTAATAAAAGGTGATTGGAAGCACATGGTATTTTATTTTCAATTACAGCTTGCCACGGCCACCCTGGATGGCAAACTTCAGCTGTTTCTAGCTGAGTAACTGCTGACCTGGGGACTGGGCCCGGGAGTGCCGAGAGCAGCAACGTGGCGGAGTGAGAAACAGGGTCCGTCCATCCCCCGCCGGAAGCAGCAGCTGTTTTTCATAGTTTGGGCCTTTTTGCAGATTGCGCTTTCTGCAAGCTCCTCCCCTGTGTGGGACACTCTCATCTGTGAGGTTTTCCTTCTGCTCCTCGCTGGAGGTCCCTCTCCCTGGAAAAGTGGAAATGGTATCCAGTGCTTCTCAACAGAATTTGGTAAAGTTAAAACAGAATATTCTTCAGTAAAAATAAAATAGTATTTGTTTCATAATTAGACTTTGAGGAAATAACAGAGAGAGAGAGGGAATTCTCTTGGGGGCAGTGAAAATAAAGCAGTAATAGTTCTAATAGTTCTGGCCTTTTGATTAACGTGTCTGTCTGTAGCTTTGCTTGGTGGACTGTGGCCCCTGCCCTTCTGGGCTTTTCCTTCCACGGCTGACATTTGGTCCCACTGAGGCAGGGCTTCCACGTGCTGCCTGGACAGGTCGCTCAGAGAGAAACAGCTGTCCTGGGGTTGAGGCAGACGTCAGACCCTGAAGGTCCCGGAAGGACTTTTGCATTCGTGAGGCCCCCACGTGAGGGCTCCGGGACCAGCCTCAGATGCCCTGACTCGGTGCCGTCGTCCCCGCAGTGAAGCCAGACAGTGGGGGCTTTTGTCGCGTCCGAAGCACCTGCCGGCACATTTGTGCTTATTCTCCTGGAGATGCTGCATGCGTGACCTCTCCTCCCGAGACACGTCATGGGCTGCCCTCCTGGCTCCTTGTCGGAATTGCCGCGCACCAACTGTCAACATGCTGCACGTTTTTGCAGCATTTTTGAGAAGCACAAGTTTAGCACAAGTCATTTTCACTTTCCTAACACTTGAGTTTTCCAGACATTTTTATCCACTTTTGTATTAAGTATTTCATCTCCCTTTGTTAACAACAGTGAGATTTGTCTAGAGCTAAACACAGGGAAGCAGGGCAGTTTCAGGGCCAGCAAGACCATAGCATCTTATTTAATATTCTTAATTTTAGTATATCATTCAAAATTTATTTTTATTTTACTTTCAATTGTGGTGAAATATAAATAACGTGAAAGTTACCATCTTGACTTTTAACGGTACAGTTCAGAAGTGTTAAGAACACTTGCCTTGCGCAACCGTCACCGCCATCCGCCTCTAGATTATTTTCTTCTGCAAAATCGAAACTCTTTACCTGTTGAATGCCAACCCCCCGCCCTCCTCCCTCAGCCCCCAGAAACCACCTTTGCACTTTCCGCGTCTACGCATCTGACCACCCAGGTACTTTACGGCGGTGGCATCAGACACAGCCTGGCCTTTCGTGACAGCTTGTTTCACGCAGCGCAAGGGCCAAGGTCCATCTGGGTTGTGATGTGTCAGACTCTCCCTTTCGTGTCTGAATGATGTTCCTCGCGAGTATATACCACATTTCGTTCATTCGTCCGTCGGTGGGCCTTGGGTCGTCCCCTTTCTGGTATATACCAGCAGTGGAACTGCAGAGCATGTGGTACTGATAATTCAATTTGTAATTTCTGGGGGACTGCCTTACTATTTTCTGTAGCAGCTGTGTGGTTTTACATTCCCACCAACAGTGCATGAACACTTTGTTGTTTTTAACATATCCAGTCCTGAATATTACTTTCAGAATAAATATTAGGTTCTGTCGTATATTGCTTTTGTTTTTACATAAATTTTTCCACAGTCAGTCATGATTCTAGTTATGTCAAATATAACTCTAAGAAAAATAAATGTGAAATTACTTAACATAAATAAGAATAGCAGAATACTATGTCGAGGAAAAAAATCTATGTAAAAAACATCCATTAGAGAGCTCAATCAAGGGAAAATCAGGAAAAAAACGGTCCTGGAGAAGCCACTGCTAAGAAGAGAGCTGTCAGGTCACCGTTCAGGCTCTGCCTGCGCCGACCTGCTGGAAAAGCCGCAGCGGGGGAGGCGGAGAACAGAGCCGGTGGGGCGCGGACGGCAGAGCGCTGGGGGGCCTCTGTGCTGGGCTGAGGGACTAGACTCTGTGGGCTCAGGGGGCCTCCTCGCTGGGCCTGGGCACACAGCAGTCTCTGCACCAGCCGGTGGAAGGAGAAGCAGGTGTCGCTGTTACTGGAGGCCTCAGAAATCTGTGCTGCTGGTGGCGAGCTGTGCAGTGTCTCTGTTTCATCCGTTCTGTGCATGCTTGCAACATTTCCTAGCAATGAACAGGTGTTATGATGTACGCGTCACTGGTGGTTCTGCCTTCATCACAGAGTAGTAATAAAAATAGTATATTTATACAGAGCTTTTTATTTTTGACTTGATTTCCCTTTATTATCTTTTTATAATCTGTGAGTTTGATAGGCATTATTATTATTCTCTTTCCAAATACTCGACGAAAGCTGTTCACAGAGAAAGTGGTGATGGCATTCCATCCTGGAAGATCCACTCAAAGGCATTCTTCTCCGACAGCGAACGTGGAGGTTCATCAGGCCGGGCGGAGATGCCTCCTCCAGCGTCTGCATCAAGATAGTCACTGGGCGGGGTTTCCGGGCTGTGCTTGGGCCAGGAGCGCTTCGCTGCTGCTGGGTCAGGAGAGTGGGGACTGGGACACGAGACCAGGTCATCATGGGCCGGACCCTGCGGTCCCTTCATCGCCCCACGTTCCAGAGGAGCTTTCTGTGATGGTCCTTCGTCACTCGGGCGTGGGAGCAGCAGACGCGGGATGGCGAGGAGGCCGCAGGGCACAGCCGTGGACAGGTGCTGTCCACCTCCAGGTCCCGCCGGCACCTCCAGGGCGAGCCCCGCCTGCGGAGGGGAAGAGGATGAGCCGCAGCCGTCTGGCCTGCTCAGTCTCTGTCATCAGACGGCTGTTAAGATTCTTTCGGTATTTGCGTGATGAAATGATTCATATCGTGTGGCTTGCACAACTTTGGCGCATCTATGTTTTTGTAGACAACAAAGCAAGAATGTGATCATGGTCCCAAGCCTGGCCACAGAGGGGCTGTCTGAACATTCTGGAACAAACAATTTCTGTTCATTTTTGACATTCTGTTTAAAGGCATTCTTTTCACATGTGGGAGCTCATTCTTTTTCATTAGCTTAAAGAGAACTGACTTGATGTTTCAGACCTATTGGAGGAAGATGCTGGATGTTTTCAGAGGCCGGTGCTGGCATCTCTGTTGTGCAGACGACTGGCCTCCTCACGGAGAGAGAGGGAGCGTGCGGGGTGTGTGGGCGCCCGGCGCCCGGCCAGGCACCAGCTCTGTGTTCGGAAGGACCTCCCAGGAAAGCCTTTCCAGAGCCCAGCAGACATCTTTGCAGTGATACGGTTAGCTTGAACCATAAAAAAATGGCCAATATGCAGCTGTTTTTGACCTACAAATGCCGATTTCATGTGGTTAGCCCAAATCCATTTTTCAAAGAAGGTGCAGAGTGTAAAACCCGGCCTCCCACCCTCCCTTCCTTTCTCTCTCACTTTCCTTCTTCTTTCTGACAAAAATTTACTTATCGGCAACTTGGTTTTGGCCCATAATTAGGAGTAACTTATTCGATATATTTCTTCTGTATGTTGCCAACTTAACTTCAACTTTGCTGCTCTGACAGCGTCATGGTGCTCTCGGAGCAGCTCCGGAGAGACGGTTCCTGAAGGCATCCTGCACCGTGCACAGCTCGCCCCGGTTTTATTTTGTTTGAGACGCTTCTCGAGGGGGTGACTGACGCTAGCGGTGCCTGTCTGCCTTGCTGTCCACGTTATAAGCCCCTTGGGGTGTGACACCTCATGCTGTACAGGTATCTCACATCACGGACCCCCAGATTCTTACCAGTCTGCTTGTTTCACAAGCAGTAGTTTATTGGAGTTTTTCAACAGAAGATTTAAAAAATAAGTTGATACAATCTCACAACTTTTTTTTCTGGCATATAACAAGAGGGCAAAGATTCCAAAAGGACAAGAATTGAATGGAAACAAAGCAATTAGTATGGAAGTGGTAAGTTTGATTAAGAACTAGAAATCGGTTGTCTGCCATTTTGAAGCTGATGAGAAAGCTGAACTTGTGTGGACGAGATGGTCACTCACAAGAGGGCTTCCACAGGACAGCAGGGACGGCGGAGCAAACACGGACAGTGTGTCCCAGCAGGAGCACCAGGTGTGTGTTTGCAGGTCCCAGATCAGCGTCTCTTCTGTGTGGCAGGAGAACAGACGTGCCTGGGGAGGTCCAGGGAGAACAGGAAACAATCCTAGACTGACTCTCTTTTTTGCCGACAGGTGACTCGGGCGTTGATTTTCCGAAGTTGCATTAATAGCAAATTTATATTCTTAATATAAATACTCTCGTCCCCTCCAAGTCCTGGAAAATGGGATCAGCTTAACTCTGTCCGTGTGGCGGGGGAGCCTGGTACTCACTGACCTCCAGTTACACAACTGCAGGACGTCTCTGTACAGACCAGCATCAGCCCCGTTTGTGGTGTCTGGAGGAAGACATTTGATCCCACTCTCGGTGCTGCCGTCATGAGAACAAACCGCTCTTGTGCTATTGTTTACTTTTTGGATCCAGTATGTTGGTGGGGTTCACACTGACCGCCCACCTAGCTGGGGGTGACTGGTCTGACACGGCTGACGGGACGGCCTCGTGCCCACAGAGCCTGCAGCTGGGAGGCCACGGAAGCTGCTGCCAGTTTAATTGAAGTGGCAACTGTCTACGGAGAGCAGCTTCGTGCTGAGCTGCTGTGCACTGAAACTAGCTCCCCGCCTGCATAGCAAAGCAAGTTATTGGCAGGAAGAAAAGGGCCAGTGTGACAGCCACGCGGCCTTTCCTCTCTGACACGCAAGGTCAAGTAAAGATAATCTCCACATCTGGCCTTGGCCTCTCACGGGCTTTTTGTCATCCTCTTCTGACATGATCCTTACCGCGGCTCCTCGTTCCCCAGTCCTGACTCTTCACAGCCTGTTCTGTCCTGAGACTGTAGCGCTTTCCCCAAGCGGCAGCCATGGCCCCGTCCCGAGCAGGTCTCCTGTGCGACCGATGAGGGAGGCTGTGGTCCCGGGTCCCGTCTCCTGCACACTGTGACCTTTATAGAGTCACTCGGCAGCTTCTGTCGTCCATGAAGGACCACAGTCTGAAATTTAGGGCCGTTTACTAACCACCGTGAAAACAGTAACTTTCCACTGAGAAGCGGTGACTTTGTTTTTAACCTGGGCTGCTCGTGCGTGCAGCTGTGGGAGGAGCGGAGGCCGTCGCGCTCCGGCGCAGTGAGTGAGAGTCGGGCGGCTCAAACGCATTACAGAGGGATGAGGAACACGAAGACAAAAACCTTCCTAAGTGAAACCATACTGATTCATCTTCGGCTGTGAAATAAATAAAATAGTGTTTTTCTTCCAACGATATGGAACGGATCCATGCAGTTTGCTATGTGTGTTTTTTTTTTTTTTGAAGAAACTAGAGTCTATTTTTTTAAATTTTGGGATAACTAAGTTAACCATCTTGTTTCTCTGAATGGAGAAAAATATTTTGCTATTTAAAAGACAGCATTAGGAAACTCAATAAGTGAGTCACAGAATCGGAGAAAATATTTATTTATTTATATATATATGTGTGTGTGTATCAGGCAAAAGACTTATGTTAAGATATCATAAAGAGCTAGAACTACTACAATTTATAATGAAAAGTCAAACAATAAAAGGGGCAAAATATTAGAATAGGCAATTCAAGAAAGAAGATACATAAATTGCAATGTAAAAGAAAAAATTGGTCAAATATCATTAATCATTAGGAAAATGCAAATTAAAACCACAAGAGATAACTCTGCACACTTGCTAGAATGTCAATAACTTAGAAAATGGGCAACAGCAAATGTTAAGGATAGAGTCCGGCTGTAGCTCTCACATGCTGCTGATGGAGTGTAAAATGGTACAGTTTGGAAATATGTTTGGCAGTTTCCCCAAAAGTTAACATACATCTAACCACATGTCTAAGCAATTCAACCTCTAGACGTTTCTCTAAGAGATGTTAACAGACGTGTCCACGACAACCTTGTGTGAGGATGTTGGTGGCAGCTTCACTCGTGGCAGGCAAAGCCCGCACGGACCCTCGCGTCCACCACGGCAGCGGACAGAGTGGTTTCTGGGCGGGGCTGGAACATCCCTCGGCAGCGAAAGGAGCAGCGTGTGGGCAAAAGCAAAGTGCAGGTGGGTCTCAAAACGCTCACGCTGAGTGAAAGAAACCGCACAAAAAAGAGCACACTGATCCCAATTATAGGAAGTTCTAGACTTGTTCAAGCAAATCTCTGAGGAGAGAAATCAGACCCGAGACTGCCTGGAGGGGCTCGCCTGGACCCGCAGGGGCTCTGTGGGGTGACAGCGTGGCCTGTCATCCCAGGTGGGTCACCTGAGCATACGCATGTGTCAAAACAGAATGTGCCACTATAGGTCGATATCCCAATAAATTTGTCTTAAAGAGAAAGAGACACAACCTGTCTGTGTATTTCCGGCACAGGTGGGTGGGGCCCGCGTGGCACGCTCAGTGGCAGACCTGTGGGCTCCAGTTTCTAGCGATTGCAGCGTCCTCCCTGTTCAGCAACATCCGCCGAGCACACACTCGCCGAGCACTCTGTCTGGGCACTCGGGGAGCCCACGGGGGGCTGGCGTTCCTGTGGGCCCACGAGCTCTGGGCCAACGGCCTCTGTCTCTGTGGGGTCCGACGGCACCAAGGGCCCCTGCCAGCCCCCGTTGGGCCCCTTCACGCAGCGCAGTGACTGCGCCTGTCCCCTCGCCGGTCTTTGTCATGATGTCCTGACTTCCCTAAAGTCCGTCACTGAAAGCCTGCAAAGGGTCAGAGGCCGTATTTCTAACTACACCTGGTATAGGTGCAAACAGTAGATTTTGATGAGTGTGAATTCTGGAAGAAAGGTAATAGAAGGAAATATGATGAAATATATTTATGCAAAGGGAAAATTCAAAATATTAATGTGTCTGCACATTAACTCATGCACTTCTCCCAGCCACAATATAGCACCTATTATCAATCCCATTTCGCAACTGGGGAAACTGAGGCAGAGAGCAGCCCTTGTGGGCGACTGCAGCGGTGGGGCAGGATCAGCACCTCAGACAGTCTGGGTCAGGTGCAGAATCCCGCACGGCGGTGGAGACCCCAGGAGAATCTACCAGGGGTTTCTCGGCAGCAGACGGGGCGTGGGGCTGTCCTTGGCCCGTTTATTTCGTTTATTCCGGATCGACACAAAACCAGCACAGGGAGAAGACTTATGAGCTGGAACCCACAGGGCTTCACTGGGTGCGAGTGATTCTTTCCTTAAATGCTGCTGTGTTGTTTTCGGAACAACACGGTCCCTCCCGTCTCGTTGCCTGCGGGAGGAGGGCTGACTGCCGACCTGCAGAACTGCGTGAGTTGGGTTTTGTTGCGAGCACAGAGCGTAACTGCGGAACGCCTGGGCAAAGTGGGAGCGTGGGGGGCGTCCGGCCGGCGGAGTCCCCCAGGCAGCAGCCGGAGGTGCAGGCTCGGGCGGGACGGTGCAGGCGGCTCCAGGGGCAGGTGGCCCGACAGGACCTGCGCTGGGCTCCCCGCCCCAGCGAGGGGATGGCAGGAGACCACGTGGGACAGTCACCATGGCCGCCGCAGCCGGAGGGGCAATTCCTCAAGGGAGTATAGAAGTTTCTAGAAAAAGATGTGATAGTTTGAGGAGGGTAAAAAATGATAACATATTTTCCTAAAAATGGAAGATCTTAAGGAAATAAAGAGACAAAAACATGAAATTTTACCTGCAGAACAAAACAGAAAGTAAACACAAAAGGGAAGTTTCCAGACACTGGGTGAGTATTTGTGAGAATTCCCTCAGACGTGAAGCATTAACAGACACGTGCAGATATGTTTATTGTTTCCAGTAACTTGGCAGTTACTTGAGTGTAAATTATCGGCCTCAGGAGAGCGTATTGAGAGGGCAATGATGGGAGTCCTTCGAATGCTATTGGGGAAGATGCGATTAACACCGTTAAGAAGGGAGGGAAAGATTTTCAGTTCCAAACACAACACTGAAAAAACAGAAATGAGGATATGTTTAATTCCTGCTGTCTCCGTATTTCTAGCAGATGAACCTGGCTCATGAGGCAGGGCATAGCTGAGCTTTTTAATTCCAGGAAAACTTCTTTTCTCATCATTGTCAATGACCATTGAAGGTCAGATGAAATATTTTGTTTCAAACTGAATGTCACAACCGTATATAGAGATAAATATAAAAAGAAAACTTACTTGGTGATTTTCCCAAAGCCAGCTTCTCTTTTTCAAAAACATTTTACTTCTGAGTTGGTGTGTGAGTAGAGTTAAGTCAAACAAAAATATAGAGATGCATCTCTAAATAAAATGTTTTATTTGGGAAAACAGAGATGCAATTCAGGGCAGACACAGACTGGGGTGGTCGTTTGTCTGAAGAGCAAAGAGAAGGTTGGGAGTTTTATTAGAAAGAGAAATGCTATGTATGGTTTTGAAGGAAAACTCACTGGCATTAGCAGATGTGGGGGAGCGGGCGGGCTCTGGCTGCTGCGTGGCGGCCGCGGGCAGAGCCAGCCTGGAGTCGGGCAGTTCGTTTCGGCAGCGCCAGGCAGAACTGCCCTGAGCAGCTGTCTCAGCAGCTGGCCGTGGCGTGATCTCTGGGCAGGTGCTTTGTAATCCGAGTGCTTCCCCCAGCCCCGGTCTCTCGACTCTGATTTCATCTGGGATGACAAGACAGCTCTGATCTGTATGATTAATTTCCACATGTCCCCTTTTGATCAAGATCTTTCTCTTAAAGCATCACTGACCAACCGTCCTGAGGTCAGGCTTCATTGTCCCTTGGCGCCAGGTTGGACCTGTCCTCATGGTTTCTGGTCCCCACCAGGAGGAAAGTTAGGGGTCCGTGTCAGGGGCTGGGCCACACTGGAGTAACAGAGAGACAAGAAGGACGAAAAGAAACTCTCTTAGGGCAGGTTTGCCGGCGTACGTCATCGAGTTCTACCTTAGGAGTCCCGTAGGCGTTAGCGACCATCTAGACGTGCTGGGTGAACGTCGTCCTGCTGGGAGAACTGACTTCACAAAGATTAGACAGGCAGCAAGAGCCATAATACAAAAAATAGCTGCAATAATATAACAAATTTAGTTTGTATAATGGTTTTGAACCAAGAGCCCAAGCCTAAGAGCAACCACCCCAACCAATCAGAAAACCACAGGGTGAGACTCGAGCCCACCGAGCAGCGTCCCACGGCTGGGAGGAACTGAAGCAGCGAGTCCCACTCTGCGACAGGCACTGCTAAACTGCTGGGACGAAAGTCGTGTTGGGCAGTGCCAGAGTTACCCACTAGGTGGACTCGAGGATTTCTCAGGCCAGGTTCTGCTGTGTCACCCGTGGCAGTTACTGACTGTAACGTTTCAGTGACCAGAGTATCCTATCCAGGGGACAGCTTAGCATTAAGAGGGCTACGAGGCCCATTGCGATACGGAGTCTCCTTCCGATGTCCTGGGAGGGTCTGTCCACAGCATGACGTTGGCGGTTCGTGGTTAGAACGCCTCTGGTCACGGCAGTGGGCAGTTTGAACTCTCTGTGTGGCCCATGCATGAGGCGTGAGGCTTGTCCTTGGACATTTATATTAAATCGTTCTGTTTTAGTTTGCAGGGCTTCAGGAAAGAGCAGTTTCCATTCTTAATAATTCCATGGGTGAGAATTTGACTGGAGGAACTTAGAAGAATTTAGGATCCAGTCCAGTCTATGCATAGATAATAAAAACTCAAAAACAATGCAGTCTTGGCAGGGCGCGGTGGCTCACACCTGTAATCCTAGCACTCTGGGAGGCCGAGGCGGGCGGATCTTTGAGCTCAGGAGTTCGAGACCAGCCTGAGCAAGAGTGAGACCCCGTCTCTACTAAAAATAGAAAAGAAATTAGATGGACAACTAAAAATATACAGAAAAAATTAGTCGGGCATGGTGGTGCATGCCTGTAGTCCCAGCTACTCGGGAGGCTGAGGCAGGAGGATCGCTTGAGCCCAGGAGTTTGAGGTTGCTGTGAGCTAGGCTGATGCCACGGCACTCTACTCAGGGCAGTAGAGTGAGACTCTGTCTCAAAAACAACAACAACAACAAAAAAACACAATGCAGTCTTAATAGGGGCATTATAGATATTCTAATGTTTACCAAAGATAGTCAGGGTGAGACGAATTTGTTTGCAAATTTAGCTTTATCGGCTTTGGCCTGATTATTTACTTAAGTGTCGCAAGAATAGTAATTGAATCTCAGATCAGATCATTTTGAAAACATTTTTGAGGCTAGGCAGGCTTCAGATTTTATCTGCAGTACCTATAAACCATTGTATTAATAAATACGACATCTTAGTCAAACCTTGGTAATATAATTAACAATTTTAATTGCATCCCGTTATAAAGAAAACAGATTGTTATTGCACTTGTGTAAATAATTATAGTGTCATAAAATTAAAATCTCATGAGTAGTTTTCAAATTTTGGAGGGATAAAGTAGAAAGAAAAAGTAAATGTTTTAACCTTTGTTCATAAAATTATACTTTACCAAATTTCTGTAAACTATAGTTAGCTCAAGAGAGAAAATTTCTTTAAACCTTGAAAACAAAACATTTAAATAAAAACCAACAATGTTTTAAATGAAAGTCATAAAAATCATAATTTTTATCAGTTACTCAATCTTATATAATTAATTTTTATTCTACTTGACCTTGATTAGCAGTTTCATGAACCCATCAGTGTTTTCACTATAGTTTTAGAAATGTCTATGTAGTCCTTGATCTTAAAGTCATGACAAACCTGTGATTAAGAGTACTCGTTAGAGTCTTTTTTGTATAAATCTGATTACAGATGCCTTTAGAACTTAGAATAGCTCTGGTGAAAATTTGATAAAAGTTCAGCAATTGACAAGGAAATTCAGTTATTTACAATACAGTATTTTAAGATATTAGTAACAACCAGAATCGTGACTGACAGCATCATACCAGGACCTTCAGACCTTCATAAATCTCATATGACGCTTAGAGCATTCTCATCAATAACATATCCACATGAATATAATTTAAATAAGATACAGGATCAGTTTATTGTTTGAAACTGCTTTTCGTACAATCCAACATATCAAATAAGTCTAGTGAGAGGCATGTCTTTGGAGACTTTCCAGGGGCCCAATTAGAAAATCCCAAAGTCAATTTTAGGTTTAAAAAGACTTAACTTAGAATTTAATTTGGGGAAGCTTGTTAAAGATGTTAAAAAGCTTAAGACATTTAGTTAAAATAGAATCGCATTATTGTGATATAATAGTCACTTATTGAATCAAAAGACTTCAAGAGCAAATACAAAAAGTTACATAGTTGAGAGAAAATAAAAATCTTAGACCTGCATTCGAGATGACTTAGTTTTCCCAAGTAGTCAAAAACCTAATAAGGACAGCACGAAGCACAGGCAACTATCTTAAAACACAGAATCCCTGTTTCTTAGGCCAGTTACTGAAAAGACAGAGGAAAACATCTGTGGTCTGACTGCTGTTCCTTACGGAAAGCCTGTCCGTAGGGCCTGAAAGTCGAAGCTCGTGAAAAGGCACTTGGAGTCCGTCGACACTGCCGGGGGTTTGACAGCACGGTTAATGCTCAGCCTCTCGTGGAGAAACGTGGGACCCTGCAAATTGATGGCGTGTCCCATGCTTGTTCACCGTTCAAGCAGGTCCTCGAGCACTGATTGTGGCTCAGCCCTCGGAGATAACACTCTGAGGAAGAAAAGTCATTCATTCTCCGAGGGCGTCCTCTGCCTTGGTCCCGGGAGCCACGGGTGGCTGGGATCACTCGGCACCGGGGAGGGTCGTGGCCCTCTCTGCTCCATGCTGCGTGTGTTCCAAGTGTGAGCAGTGACATTCTGCGGAGCTCTGGGGCACTGACGCCCAGGGCCCTGACCAGGGGGCCCGTCCACGCAAGGACGGGCGGTGCCTGTTTGTCAGGGGCCAGTAGAGGCTGAGGAAGCGCTGAGTGCAAACGTTCCTGGTGGCTCACAAGTGTCCGGTGGTCCCAGACAACGACGAGGGAGGCTCTGTAGACGGTGAACCTGGGAGGAGCCTTTGCGCATCCAGCCTCGCCTGGAGCAGGAGAGCCGGCGTGGAGCCGTGGTGACCCGCGCGGGCGCGGTTTGTGAAACCCAGCTCCGTGGGAGAAACAGGGATTTGGAGTAGTGCTGAAGACCAGCATGCGTTTAACTCGGAGGAGAAGCGTGAGCGCTTCCTCTTCCCTTCCCTCCCTCGATGTCCTTCCTCACAGAGTCTGCAGTGGCCGCGCAGCACAGGGAGGAGGCCTGGCCCGTGCAGCCACCCCCAGTGGCCGGAAAGTCCCCGGGTTCCCCAGGCCGGCGCCGGTGCTGCGAGAGAGGAGCGAATGTTCCGGGTGGAATCCCACACCCAGGGAGCACCGAGGAAGAAACGCACCGTCTCCAAATCCCAGCACTCGGCTCCGGCTAGCCAGCTGGTCTCCCGCCCCCACGTCCAACGCGGACCCCGAGGGCACCAAGTCTGGTGACACTTGTGCTCAGTGACGCCCTGCAAAGCTGCGGCATCCAGGATCTCACGTGAATCCAACTTGTTATGTGTGAGGCAAAACCACGTTCCTGAACGCGCATTCTCTGTGGTTCTCTGGGCGACTCCGTCCCCCGACCGATGGCTTCGCTCTGCCCGTTTGTCCTGTATTTTCACAAGTGGCTCGTTTCTCATGCTTCCAAGATTTACAACTTGTGAGTATGCTGTGAAGTGGTCGGATCTATTTTCGAATTTGTTTCCTAACTACCGGCAGGGCTGGGAAGGTTCAAACGTTTGCATAAACGTCAGGAACTGAAGTTGGCTCAGTGAAGGTTTCTTGGTGCTTTTCCAACAATGCTCGGAGGCTTCACATGTCTGTGATTTTCTTCTGCGATTTCTTGTGGCCACATCCGTACATACTCTCTGGTCATACAACCGTTTCCAATCACCGCGTTCGAGGACCCACTAATCATGTCTGATGGTAGCAGATCAAGTGATTTTTTTCAATGTTAAATTATTTTGTATTTTCTAAACAGCCGACATATTATTTTCCCTAGTAAACTATTTGTGGGAAATTTCACGTGCGATAATATATATGTTTTCTTCCAACAGCCTGGCCCCCAGGCCTGCCGCAGCGATCTTGTTCTTTGCTGAGACAACACAAGTTTTAATCCTGTTAATCCCTGGTATAATAACAATAAAATGCCGTGTATTTATTTTTTTCCCCAACTATTCTATATCTTTTCCAGATGGTGGTAAAGGAATATATTAGCTCTTTGGAAGCAGAGCTTAAAGTCCATGTGATTTTCTTAGCGTCAGCAACAGAGCGATTTCCTAAGCAGGACGCCACTCACCAGTCCTCGTGCAAACGCCACTGGGCTGTTCTTGTGTTTTATTCCTCACAGCCTCAATTGAATAGTATCGAACCACAGCGTTCTGGACAGCCGCGAGAGTTGTCTTTCTGGTTCTTTCGTCAAAGCTGCGTTGGTATCTAATAATTTATCTGTATTCGTACGCACAGTTTTTACTACCCTTTCCAGGGAGGAGGACACTGGGCTGTAGTTACATCTGTAATATTTTATTTTTCAGAACAAGGCGACCAGGGCATGCGATAGGGGCGGGATGTAGGGGTACGAGGTGTTCATTATGTTCATTCTATTGCACTGTATTGGTTAATTTATTTCAAGGGAGGCTGCAAGCTTAACATATGCCTGTGGGGGAAGGAAATTTCCCATTAATTTGATCACCAGCAATAAATACGATTCTTGCCATACCTGAATCAGACGAGTTTGGATGCAGGAAACTCAACCAAAATGACAAAGTATCAACGTTACCGTTTAACATGACGAGTCGTGCAGAGGTAGCTGGCTTCAGACTCAGTCCACAGCGACCACGTCTCAGCAGCATGGCCAGGACGCGGGATCTTCCCAGCCTTCTGCTGCGCTGTGGCCACGCGACTGCTCCGCCCTGAGGCCTCACACCCGGGTGAGAACGCGCGGCATGAGGAGGCTGGCGGAGAGCAGGCGGCTGTGTCCGCGTGTTATTTTCCACATACCCCCAGCAGAATGTTTTCTCTTGTGACCCGCTGGCTGCAGCAGGTCCCAAGCCCTTGCCTGGACCAGCTGTGGCCACGGGGCCTGCGGCCTGCACATCATAGGACAGTCACGGCCTCCCCTGGAGCCTGGGCGGGGACTCCGGGCTCGGCTGCGCTGGCGCCTCCCTGTGCTGTCTCTGCGGGGCAGGAGCCGCTGCCTGCCGTCCCCCGGCGAGGCCCCTGCACCCCTCCGTCCAGCCACTCAGAGCACGCGGCCCCGCTGGAACGCGGGTCCCACACGCGGCCCCGCTGGAACGCGGGTCCCACACGGGCCCTGCTGGAACACGGGTCCCATGTGCAGGCTCGTCCTCCAGGCACTGGAACATCAACACTCACGACATCGGAACTATGGAAGGCACGAGGCTGATTAATTCCGTTTATTTATTTTCCATGGGTTTTTGTAGCTAACAGTCATTCTGCATATTTTAAAATACTGTTTGATGCTGTTTTGGTATTTCTTTCTTTCATTCTAGGTCAAGGTGTCTTCCAGGCAGGAATTTTTTGCATTTGCAACTCAGTTCAGAGGAGTGGGCACAGATGTGGCGGGAAAGTGGAACTTGCCTGTGTGCGACGTCCCCCCAGGCCAGCCGTGTCCCCAGCAGGCAAGGTGGGGGACTCGCTCTCTGGCTGCCGCCCACTTCCACGGAAAGCGTAATTGTCTCATGGTGCTGGGAAAAGTGAACTCATTAAAAAAAGTTAAAGGGCCGGGCGTGGTGGCTCACGCCTGTAATCCTAGCACTCCGGGCGGATTGTTTGAGCTCAGGAGTTCGAAACCAGCCTGAGCAAGAGCGAGACCCCGTCTCTACTAAAAATAGAGAGAAATTAATCGGACAACTAAAAATATACAGAAAAAATCAGCCGGGCATGGTGGCGCATACCTGTAGTCCCAGCTACTTGGGAGGCTGAGGCAGGAGGATGGCTTGAGCCCAGGAGTTTGAGGTTGCTGTGAGCTATGATGACGCCACGGAACTCTAGCCCGGGCAACACAGTGAGACTCTGTCTAAAAAAAAAAAAAAAAGTTAAAGGCTGAAAATCAGTGATTTAGTCTTGGATCTTATGAAGCTAAGCAAACATCAAATTAAACTAAAGCTATGATCAGGAAAGTAGTTAATATAGGGAGCAGACCACAGCGTTAAGTCAACAGCACCAAAGCTCACGGAAACGTGGTCCTGTGTCCCAGCAACCTCCAGTGAGGTCCTGTGATGTGACGCTGCTGTAAACTAATCACCCATGGCTAACCTTTGTCTTAAATACCTGAAAATGGACACTATCGTTTGTTCACGAGGCTGTGGAACTGCTGGAACTTGCATATTCTGCTTCTGGGAGTAAAAACAGAAATAAGGAAACGTTTTTAGTGTTCACTAAAGCTACACGTGCCACATCCCGTGGCCCAGCAATTTCTCTTCCTGGCGTTCGTCCCGAAGAATACAAACGTCTGTTCAGAGAACACGTGCACGCGTGTCCACACACACTTCTTTCCCAGCAGCCCACGATCAGAAACCACTCCGACACCCCCGGCCTCCCAGCGGATGAGCTCTGTGCACTCACACGGCGCGACACCGCACAGCGGCGGAGCAGGTCTGTGCCGATCACGTTCCCAGAGCTCGGGCACGGCGCGCCGTCCGCACTGCGGATTGGTGCACTCCACTGTTTAGTTCAGTTGTGGAAGCAAAACAAAACAAACAAAAGTTAGCTCATTCCTGCCCTGTTTACAGCTGCCTGACAGCTTTTTTTTTTTTTTTTTTAATTTGGAGTAACATTCAGACCCCCCATCGGCTGAGCAGGCCCCAAGCGACCTTGCTGGGGGATTCTCCAAACCCTGCTTTCCCTGCAGGTCTGGCCTGAGCCCTGCCGCTGACCCTGTCCCTGCTGGTCCTGTCTGGTGTGTTCCTCCCATGGCTCCTCTCCAATGCCACCTTCTCATCTTGGGTCCCAGCTCTCACGTGCTTTCGGCATGGAGATCTTCCTTCCTTGGCCGCTGCATCTACAGGGCCTCTGCGTCCTCCTCACCGACGCGGGACCAGGCTGTGGGACCTATGTGTCCCCGCAGCTGTGTCCCCAACGCCTGGCCGGGTGCCTGGCGCACGGAACAGACACAGCGGATGTTTGCTGGAGGCGCAAACCGTTCTGACTCACTCTCATATGTCCGTTAGTCCACGATCGACAGACTTCCTTTATTTGTGACAGAGATTCTGTGTCTTCTCCCTCTCGGATGGAAGCGCTGTTGGTGCAGGAATCTTGCTTGTTTTCCTAACCGCTGTTCTCCAACCGCTCAGCAGGAGAACGGCACATAGCCTCTGTGGAACTCATATTTTGAGTGAAAGAATGAAAGCACGAGTGAATGTAAGGCAAGACGATGCCTTCATTAGCCCCTCCTGACGTCTCTGGATGTCTCTCGCAACCAAAAACAACAACGACAGCAGGATTTCGTGACCTTGCATTCTCCTAAACAAAATTTGGAACCAGCTGCTGTTAAAGAGGCCCTGTTGGAAAAAATAGGAATTATAGGAGAGACCAGGTCCTGGGTGCCAGGGGGGCACAGCCTGCCCTGGAGGGGATAGAGAAGGGAGGACACACAGCCACTTTCAGAACAAGCAGACAACCTCCCCTTTTAATGGACGTCACACTTTTTTGTCAGCATTTCCAATTTCACTTCCATCTCCACTAAGATACCTTTACCTTGTTCTAGTGACAGGGTTTATTAATCTGATTTTTCCTCTCCTTGGTTTTGAGTTACAATTTTTTGTTTACCGACTTTGATGTACCATGATTTATGATGCCATTAAAACATTCATTTCATTTACAGGTTTACCCAATATCTAGACTCCTACGTTTTTTTCTTACTGGACTTTTGCTTAAATCTCCAGAAATTAGCTGCTAAGTCTGCAAGTGCAAACATCCTTCCTTATCATTGTCACGTAAGCGTCCCCAGTCTCGAAAGGAGCAACCGCAACCTCCATTCTCAGGAACCCGGAGACACTCAGGGAGAACCTCACGTTGTTAACAGGCAATAATCGGTAAATGCAAACACTGAATATGTTTATTGGCTTCTCTTTATTTCATTGTTTCCTTTATCTTTTCTCTTTCAGCTTGATGTGTTGTTTCTTTTTTAGCTTCTTGATATGGAAATGTAGATAATTATTCTTCAGCTTTTACCACTTACTATGTATATATTATATACTTAAATTTCTCTTTTACCACTATTTAGCCACAACCAACAAGGCTTGATAATTTTTTCAACTTTGTTTAGGTAAAATTTATGTACAGTAAACTGTGCCATCATGATCAAAATGCTCAGCAAAGTGGGAATAGAAGGGACAACAGTCCGAGCCCCAGCGGTTGCCAGGGCCAGGAGTTACTGCTTAACGGGGACAGAGCGTCGGTTTTGCAAGACGAGGGCTCTGGAGGTGGCTGCGCAGCAGTGTGAATACACCTGACACTACTGAATTGCACACCTAAAAATGGTTCAGATAGTAGATTTTATTTTATGTATAGTTTACCATAATAAAAAATGGAAAAACAGTAAAGGAAGGAAATACCAATACATGCCACAACACGGATGAACCTCAAAAACACTGTATTACGTGAAAGAAGCCAGACACACAGAAAACACACGGGGTCTCATTGCGCTTATGTGAAATGTTCGTGAAAGACAAAGCCAGAGACAGAAGGCGGAAGTGTGTGTGCCGGGCAGGAGGTGGGGAGCTGCTCCCTAAGGGGTGCAGGGTTTCCCCCGGGGGGGACGGAAAGTTCTGAGCTAGGGAGCGATGACGTCCCACACTGTGAGTGTGCTCAGTGGCACTCGTCGTGTACCGTAAAATCCTCATAACGGTGAATGTCGTGTTATGCGTGTTTAACCACAGTGTTCAAAGTTCAAAATAAAAGTAATTTTAAAAGAACCAAAGAATACAAA
Source organism: Propithecus coquereli (assembly GCF_000956105.1). Classification (NCBI taxonomy): domain Eukaryota; kingdom Metazoa; phylum Chordata; class Mammalia; order Primates; family Indriidae; genus Propithecus; species Propithecus coquereli. The sequence goes on along the minus strand of NW_012155441.1, from coordinate 246,769 downwards.
TAAACGCCATTGAATCTTAGACGTAGAGGCAAATTACTGAAAGCCCTTTTCCCCACCTGGGAGGAGACGGACAAGCCCTGCCCAGTGCCCTGAACAGAGCCCAGCTCCTTGCGGAAGCCGGAGTCTCGGAGCTTCCGTCGTGGGAGGACGTGAGCAGAGCAGGGCTCCGTCTGGCTCGTTCAGGTCGAGACCCTAAGATTATCCGTGGCCTCCGAGCAAACCGCGCACATGTGTTCCGTGACTCTGGGTGTGCACGCCTGGACCTAAATGCACCGACCAGAAAGGATTTGGGGATATCAATTATGATAAATGCTCCTTGAACAAAATGTCATAAAACGAGTTGGATGAAAGCGTAAAATTTTACATTCTTTACTAATCATTATTTAAGCCCAGTTCAAAAGTTTCTTAGAAAATAAATTCTAGTCTGGGAGCAGGGCTCTTGCAAAATCATATTTAGGGGGATTTTCCTTCTCACTCACCTTAATCCATCATAGCTACTCATCAGTTTGCCGTCACCTGGCCAAAAAGAACCGTTGCTCAGATCAAACTTTTTGAAAAATTAATGCACTCCTCAAAGTAAAACAATATTAATAAAAATAAAACCTGAATTAATATGCCTCTGCCTCATTCTCTTTAATTTCTGGTTTCTTCATTGCAAACTTTCGTGTCAAATGGGCTCAGTCAATATAGAAGTAGCCCCTGGATAAATAAAATTACACTTTTAATGGCCAAAAGGAAAATCAAACAAACCTAACATGTTGAAATAAAGAATTTAAGGACAGTTTTAGTGATTCTACCAAGTTTTATTTTGTTTGGCAAGCAATTAAAAATGATGAAAATCTTATTTCAAGTCTGAGTTTTAATAGGTCATAGTTCGAATCACCTAATCCAACATTTTATTAGCAACCTTGGCTGTGCTGTTGGACTACTTGAGATAACAAGTAAAAACTCGAGTTCAGGAGGCCGGGCGGCGAGAGTCCTGATTCTGCGTGTGCCGTGACGAAGCGTGCAGTCAGGTCCGCGCGTCTGGGACCCGAAAGCAGCAATTATCCCTGTTTCAGTTCCTCAACTGTCTCCAGTTCTCCCTCTATTTCCCAGGAAGGAGAAACATTCATTTAAACTTTTTTTCTACTTCCTACTTATACTGAAAACGTGTAACATTTTGGGAAAGAGTATGAAATGCAGAGAAATGGGTATGATTACAAAAAGTTGAAGAAACACCTTACTCAAAATATTAATAAACGCACACACATTTCTCTTTGTACATTATTAAATTGTGAACCTAAAACCCTTTAAATTCACACCGATTAAAAGATCGCCACATACAGAAACATACGTGTGCTGCGCCCAAACGTAAGAGCAGCGTCTTTCCTTCTCCGCAGTTCACGCAGTCCAAAGAGGCAAAATATTTTCCACTTTATAAAATCTTTAAAGCCACCAGGGGAGATGTGCTGGCTTTCCCGGTGCTGGAGAGCGCGGGCTTCGGCTAACCGCATGGAAAAAGCGAACGGGCCCGGATTTTTCCGGGCCATAATTCAGCAAAAGCTCAGGTCCTGCTTCCAGCACCAGAAGTCTTGGGAGGGGACGGGTGAGCACACGCCCTGCCGAGGTTTTGGAATTGGATCAGGGAGGGGAAAGAGAAATGTTTCTGTGCACATAAAACCCGTTTACAGTAGTGATTATGCCTTTTCCATTTTTTCCTCTTAAAATGGCACTGACATGATTTCGTGTTGACTAAGAAAAATAACACACCTTTGCTCTACAGGCAACTCTTATTTGGATAATAACTTTCCAAAGAAAAGAGATCATATCCCCCCCAGTTTGATTTAGATTTTGTTAAAAAAAATCTGGCCCACCCATTCATTCAAACCTTCACACATCTGTGGATCGGGTCGACAAACACTGGTCCTCGACCTTTCACACGCCCCCACGGAGGCAGCGAGTCACCGAGAATTGGGGGCACGCGGTCTGTGGTCCTGCCTGGGTTCAGTCCCAGCCCCCCAGCCTGTCTCTCAGTCTGTGTGGGGAGAATGTTAGTGGTAACCACATGAGGCTGTGTCCTGCCCTGCTAGTACAAACACGGATAAACTGCTCTGTCCACGGACACGTATGCTTGTTGCTACAATCCGTGGCTTTGCTAAAGGAGGTGCATGTTGCGCACTATGATTCAACAGTTACCGCTGTTCCAAACCATCTTTTTCTCTCTCTGTTTCATGATATTACGGTAATTTTATTGCATTCATAAACAGCTGCAGTATGTATTCTGGCTAAATAAAACCTTTAAACGTACTTGCCTTATGTTTTTAAGTGAGAAAAATGTCTGGGGTAATGAAATGGCCGTATTTTCCTCTCATACTTAAGTCAAATATACCTTTATTGTATTTGGAATTTTTCTACATATGTGATAGCTTATGAATACACGAAAGCAAACTTATCCCTAAAATTATGTGAATACTTTTTAGCATTGCTTTGCATCCTTCCTAGAACAAATACTCATATGATTTATATATGTAATTCTAATTCCAGTTATTCCATAGAAAGCGTATTTCATTCAACATTGAAGTAAAGAGAAAATGAGAATGTGAGACCCTCGCGGAACGCCCAGCTGGCGAGTTCCAACTCAGCGTTTACACCAGCGTCAGAGCAGTGCAGACAGAGACGGAAATTCTTGACACTGAAAGTCCAGACCAGCGGACGTTTAATGCCCAAACCTTGCAGTCACACATCCTGGCAGTGGTGGAGGCGGATTAGGGAGAGTCCCCCAAGGCCTCAGCCTTCTTCGCGGAAGGCCCCATTTCATAACTGAAAACGCAGTAGACAGCGGTTTCCTAGTTCTTCCCCGACGTGCTCTCTGGCCAGAGCCTGTAACCACCAGAAAGACGGGCAGGTTGCTGTCCCTGCCAGGCAGCCCCTGTGACAGCCACCTCCATCTGGGACGACACCTGCTTCTAGGTGTCTTCTCCCTGCTGGGGATGGCGTTGGTGTCTCACTGGTAATGAGAACGGCAGACGTTTGGAAGGCACAGGACGTGATCGTCAACACTGTGTTCTAAGGGCTGTGCTTCCGTCCTGCGCCTTGCCTTGCCACCTCTCCGCCTGCTCCCTCACGTTCCCACGCTGGGCGGCCCATCTCCACGGCGTGAGCAGTGCTGTGAGGAGCGCCACGCCGCACGGCAGGGAACTCACGCCCTGCCCCGGTCAAACCTTCAAATGAGAACACAGTCCCGGCTGCCAGCCCAACACAACCACGGGAAAACCTGGAACCGCAGGTCCAGTGGGTTGACCCTGCAGGTTCCTGACCCACAGACACGGGAGGTAACACATGGGCTTCTTTGTTTTAAGCCAGTAAGTTTTAGGGCACTTTGCCACGCGGCAATCAGTGATATTCTTAATTCCTTTGAAACCGTGTGTGAGGTAGTTCTGAGGGGCAGATGACCGTTCCGTCTTTTCTTTCTTCCACTATTTTATTAAAATGACACAGGACTGTGAATATTAGGAAATAAGTTGACATGAATTACAGGAAATCCAGTGGTGACCCAGTGTATTCTGAGAAGTTATAGGAGTGAATTTTTGAAAAGCACCTGAATTTATATCCTGGTTAATGTTATTTCTGTGTACAAGGTAAGCTAATAATTATAAATATTTTGGCTGTAAAAATATTTTGCACTTTTACATGTTTATTTAGGTATCTTTTTAACAGGCTCCAAGTAACACTGGCTTTTTCCTCGTCATTCATCCATAAACAAGGTAATTGGGGTGCAGCTCTTTCTGTCAAAGCAAGAATGAATGAATCTCTCTTGGTCTCGCCTCTGCCCATTAACACGATGGGAAAACACGTGTGAGAGATCCTTGTTCTTGGCCGTGATTGGGCAAGTTCCAGTTCTGCCTTCGTGTTTTAAACAACTATAAAACTAGACAAAGACATGAAATATCAATATTGAATGTCAAAATTATCTGTAAGTAAAGTAATAACCTTGAATAATATGAAAGAGTTGGCAAAATACAATGATAACAGCAACAAAAACATCACAATTATTATAATAAAATTCCCCACAAAATGACCTGAGTCTCAGATGGCTTTGTGGGACAGCCTGTAGCGCTTTTAGAAAACCGTAAATATTCATTCTACTTGAGCTCACCTTGAGCCTTAGGGAATATTAAAAAATGATAAAGGTTTAAGGTGATGGATACGCTAGTCACCCTGATTTCATCATCGTACATCGTATGCACGTGTCGTGATCACTTTCTCTCCCACAAACGTGACAGCGATTACGTGTCACCCAGTCAACAAGCCCTGGCAATAGAAATCACACTGAAGACTGTAAAGACAGAAGTCTGAAATGGGGTATTAATAAATAAATCTAGCTTATCTTAAAATATGAATATATATGACAAAGCTGGTTTTATTCTAGGAACAGAAAATTTGTTCAGTAATAGGAAGTATATTAATATAATTCACAATCTGCAATAATCCTGACAACTACCAAATAAGCATTTAATAAAATTCAAAATCTTAGTTTATAAAAATTATGAAGATACTTTTTCATATTAACAGGGAATATTTATCTGCATCCAGCAGGCAGTGTCAGTCCCCACTGAGAGCCAGAGGCTGTGACACCAAGGTGGGACAGAGGCGGGGCCGCCTGCTCCGTGCCGGGGATTCGCCAGGATGGGGCGACACGAACAGGCGCCAGACACTGGCAAGGAAGGAGAAACCAAGAGCCGCCGGCACTTGGAAGTGGTAGGATTAGCTACTTGGAAGACTGAGGAGCGTTCACTGAGCAGCTGTTAATATTATAATAGAACACGTGAATTAGCTTGACAGGACTTTTTATGTACTTGCAATGAGCATAAAATATAATGAAAATTATTCTTTTCACAGCTACAATGTAAAATTCTCAGAAGTAACCCTAACAAGAACGGTAAAGTTCTTTTATGAAGAAAACACAAAAATTTACATCAAGAATATTTGAATAAAGGGAGAACACGTTACACGTCAAGGATTTCCATTCTCTCCAGGCTAACGGTGAGCTTTCTCTATGGTTCAAACACAAGCCCAGGTGAATCTTTGGGAGATGATGAAATTATAATCTACAGTTCTGGAGAATAAAATTACTGTAATCCTCAAAACCTACCGAAATGGAAGAGCGTCGAGGGCTGTGTGGCATTACCAGGTATTCAACAACTTTTTAGAAAAACAAGCTTAGAGACACCAGGATGGGGAGTTAGTGTGGAATTAAGATGATTCCTCAAATGCTGGGGAAAGAAGGCGATTTCACAGACAATATTGCAGAAAACAGCCGAATCTCAAGAGGTCCTGAGAGAGGGCGCCTGCGGCGGCTGGGTCGCGGTTCAGTCTTGCGCGTTCGTGGATATAGAAATTGCAGTGAAACCATAAATCAGTATGTGGAAGGCGCATGTTGATTTGCCCAGGAAAGGCGAAACATCTGGAATCGAGGGCTGACAAGTCGCAGGTGGGTTTTGGGTCCTTTAACTGGCGATTGGTTGAGAGAGTTGGGCTTTGTCTTAAGAGTTTGCAGTCAGCAGGAAGGAGGGTCTGCCATCTGTCATGCAAGCCCATGCCAGCAAGAAGGAACAAAAGAGGCCTATTTAACTAGATTTTATAAATCGTAAAGTGAGTTTTAACCTTTGGCCGGCGTGGCCTCAGGTCCTGTTTGTAACCAGTGAACTGTTATACGCAGAATTGGCTCTGTGCGGCGCATGGTCTCTGAGCGCTCTGCTGGGCTGCGTCTGAATTACCAACCGGAGGGGGTATGACGAGGTGCGTCTGGCTCCCCCTGCCCATCACGGCCGGGGACTCAGTTTTAAGGTTTTTCTTGGGTTTCCTTTGGCGAAAAAGGGGGTCTGTTCAATTGGCTTTGTGGGGGGGCTTAGGATTTTATTTTTTGTTTACAATTTTTGAGTTTCTCTTTCATTGCATGATCTTACAAAAGGTGGACTCTTTGTAGCAATCTAATAAAATCAGCAAGTGGGCCCAGAGGATAGGGCTGCAGCCTGGTGAGACAGGACGGTTCTGCCTTGAGTGAAGGACAACGGGGAATTGATTTTATTTGTTTATTCCAACTTCTGTCCAGCCATTTATCAAACCAACACTTCACGTTAGGAAATTCATGAGCAAACAAAACACTTGGGTCCTGCTACCAAGACGTTTATGGGCTGGCAGGAAATGGAGGCACAGCCGCTAACATGCGGAGTGACCAGGGCTCCCGCATACCAGGGCATGGAGGTGGGCAGGGACACCTGGCACCGGTGTGGGCAGGTGAGGAAGCCCGGCCAGCGGAGGGCAGGGCAGGGGCAGGAAGCTCTGTGGCCTTTTCCAGCAGCCACAGCCAGAGGTGAGTCCGCTATGCTGGTCGAGATGCGAAAGGGGAAAAATCTGCTCCTGAAGACGGCCCTCACTGCCGTGCCTGCGACTCCGTGGACGTGGCTGTCCCTCCAGGGGCCGGTTCTGCTCAGGAGCAGGCCATGCACTCAGACTTCCCAGTGGTCCCGGACTAGCACTTTCCCGGCGTGCTGACACCTTCTGTCTTGGCCTCCACGCTCTGCGGTGACCTGATGCACACACCGTTGACCGACCCCGGCCACAGGCGCTGGGCTCGAGGCCTCCGAAGAAGACGCAGAGACGCCCGGGGCTGTCTCTAACACGCAGGAAAATGTCTGCTTGCGTCCTGTTCTGTCCGTCTTCAGACCTCTGCGTTCTGGGGTCCAGACTGCCGAGATGCTGCTGCGGTTCTGGCTGCAACGCTGGCTCCAGGCCCGGCTGCAGAGCTGAGCTCAACCCGCCTCACGGCCGCCCTGACCATGCGCATCCCTCTCCGCGCAGCAGTTTGACATCTCATCCTTCAATGCAGGCGGGGCCCAAAGTAAAAATAGATTTTATGAACAGATAACACATTTTTGGAATGGCTACTTTAAACATTTTGGATGAAATTCACAGACAGGATTATTTTTGGATGAATTATCTCTTCCATTTGCCATACTGATCTCCTGGAAGAAAGGAAAACAATATTGTTTAAAAAGGGAAAAGGATTTTACAAAAGAGTGACTCTGATGGTTCCCCTCGGGAGTGAACGCCGTGTGCGCCCCCCTCGGTGGTGCCGTGTGCAGGGGAAGCTCCCCAGGCCCCTCTCTGGGAGCGTCCCTGAGGCAGGAACGTCCCGGCTGACGAAACCCACCTGCCTCCCACCCTGGGCCACGGCTGCTCAGACATCCGGCTTCAGTGAGCCTATCAGATTATTCGTCCCGAGCATTTGGAACTGAGACTGAGAGAAGTTAGCCTGGGGGCTGTGGATGGCCATGGTGAACCACGTCAGCAAGAGGAGCCAAGCAACCGAGCCCTCCTGCAGGGAGGAGGGGGCTGTCCACTCCAGAGACAAAAAGGCGCAGGTGCCAGGAGTTGCCCTATATCCTCGTAAGAAATGCCTGTCTCTTTCTTGACACCAGGGCAAGTGGGTTTCCATTTCTTACGACTAAATAGCCTCGCCTGATAGGCCCATTGCACGTTTTCATAAGTATCAGCTGTTGGAAATTCGCTCCCCGCGGAGGTCTGATGGGCTGGAGTTCGGGTTCAGTCTGCAACCCCCTCCCCGCTCTGTGTTGCGACGCCTGCGCGGGGGCTCGGTTTGCCGGGGTCCCAGCCTCAAGCGCTGACACGGGGACGGCTTGGGCTTCTTATCCCACATTCTGGGGTGCGGTGGGGGCGTGGCTTCCCCTGTTGTCTCTGTCTCATTTTTCCTCCCAGAAATTAAAAAATTAAACAACCCTGGATCATCTCTCTGCATTTCAGAGTATCTGAGAGCTTTAAGGAAGAGGCTGCACGTGGATCCTTGGACGGGAGAGGTGCCAGCGCACTCTGTTGTCCCCACGTCCCCTCCTGCTCCGGCTTCCAGACCCCGAGGGCCGCCTTTGTTTCCAGCAATGAAATGTGGTGTCTTTAATATCTTTAATGTGGAGATCTTAGAGCTGGAGCGGTCCTGGCGCTGCATTTCCCATGAAGAAGCCAAAGCTTTGAAAGGATAAGTCAAGTCCCCAAATTACAGAACTAATTAAGAGCAGATTCTGGGGCTAAAACCCAATTTGCCTGACTTCTTGTCCAAGCTCTCTTCATGGTCTTAGTTGTGCTAAATCACGGCGGATCACATGTCCTGGGCTCCATGGGGCTTCTTTCCAGCCCTTCCCGGGCCGCCGCCCGAGTCCTGCTGGCCTGGCTGCTCCGTGCTCAGGGAAGCTGTGCTCAGGGAAGCTCGGGGTCGAGCCCTTTCTGGCAGGATGAGCAGGTCGCCGCTCTCAGAAGTTCCTCTCCGCTCAGCCGGGGCAGCTGTTTTCTTTTGGACTGTGGGAAATAATCACAATTTCCCTGTTCCCTCTGGCCTCCCTTTCTCCTCTCCGATTTAAAGAAAAACATAAAAGATATTACGTCTGACTGTGACAAAACAAGAGCTGACCGTGTTAGCAAAATGATCCCCAACTTGTTCAATTTGGAGACATCATCTCAACCTTTTTCCTTATTTTATTTATTGTCCTGGGTTTTTTGTTTTTGTTCGGAAAAATTTGTGCTTTTTGTAACAATTGAGAAAGTTCTGAATCTGGGCTTGAGATATTTGCCCAAACGTGCCACACTGTCTCCAGTGCTGCTGACACCCAAAGCCCTGGGACGGCTCCCACACACCATGGCGCCAAATCAGTAGGCTGATGAGAGAACAGCTAATTGGTCGTCCACTTGGGCTTTGCTTCCTGAAACGCAGCTCTTCCCACTGGAAGGAGGACATCTGCTCTGGGAGACTCAGAGTGGCCACCAGAGGACGGCGCTGCTCCCCGGGGGACAGAGGGCTCTTCCCTATGACCCCCGAGTCTGTCATTTACTCAGAGACAGCTGTGCCAGGACAGCAAGGCTGGAGGTGTGTGTGTGAGGTGAGTGTGCAGGAGAGGAGGGTGTACATGAGTGTGTGTGAGTATGAGTGTGAGTGTGTGAATGTGTGAGTGTGTGTATGTGAGAGTGTGTGTGAGAGAGTATGTGAGTGTATGAGTGTGTTCGAGGAATTATGAACGTGTACGTGTGAGAGAGTGTGTATGTTGGAAAGCTCTAGAATGAGAATCGACTTATCGCTACATCACAGGAGACAGATAATCCTAAAACAGAGCTGAACAGATGTAAGAACTTCACTTGTAGCAATAGCGGCATCCTACTCTAACGTAGCAGAGGATGGCTGACTCGAAAGATGGTCTGAAAGTTTTGTCCGAATGGAGTCAGGACATTATCTCTACCATGTGCCAAAATAATTTCCAAATACATTGAGCTGTATGTAAAGTTGATTTGGGGTGAAAACTAGTAATATATAAATCAAAGATAGGCTGACAACGGGTCGTCTCATGTATCACTCTATTTTGATAATGCACCAAATCTAACACGAGGGAATTTTGTTTAAAAAAAAATTCACGAGGACGGAAGGAATAAAGTATAGACGGGATCCGGGCCTGGAGCGCGACTGGGCTGATGGTGACTGACTCGCAGACAGGAGCTTCCGAGCGGCCGTGGGGACGCTGAGGCCTGGGCTACGTGCATAATGCCCAGACCTCAGGCGCTGGCGCCATCAGCCTCTGGAGCTGAGAAGGAAACTCTCGGTGAAGACTGAACAGAAGTTCAAAGGTCCTGGACCTGCGTCGGGTCATCAGGCCCACACCTCGGGCACATGCCCTGCCCTTCCTGTGGCAGAGCCTGTGAAGTTCAAGGACACCTGGTGTCACCGGGGCGTGGCGGCTGCTCCTCTGCACGGTGAGTGTTGCGCACGGGCTCTTCCTCCCTGCGTCCCTCTTGGCGTTTAGCCCCCGCTGCTCCGGCGCCTGCAGCCGGGCATGGCCACCCAGGCGAGACCCTCGTCTGCCCAGATCCTCCTGGTGCAGGCACTGTGGTCCAGCGTACACGGCCAGTGTGTGCTGTGCGTGCACACGTGCATGTATGTGCTGTAGGCTGTGCACGTAAACTTTAGGACAGTACGTACATTTTAGGATACGTACACACTCATGTATGCATACATGCACGTGTGTAATACATAGATACATGTGCTCATACACACCTGGTAAATTTATAAAGCAGAGTGATGATTAGGACACGTGACTAGACAGCAATTATCTCGGGGGATGAGGCAGAAAGTCTGATTTCAGGATTCTTTTCCTACCAATTTGGGTAACTTTGAATTTATAATTAATGACAAAATAATATTCAAAAAGCCAATAACAGAGTCCTGCCCCTCCCCTCCCCCCAGTCTGGTATGTGTTTCTCAAGTTCATGTTGCAAGTGTATTGATACGGACTGAATGTTTGTGGCTCCCTCCCCCCAAAATTTGGATGCTGAAATCCTCACCCCCAGGTGTGGTGTGGGTGATTAGGTCACGAGGGGGAACCTCACGGATGGGGTCAGTGCCCTGTGGAAAGAGGCCCTGGAGCCCCCACACAGCAGGAAGGTGCCATTGGCCGACCAGGAGGGGAGCCCCCAGCAACCAGACCTGCCAGTGCCTCCGTCCTTGGGCATCCCACCTGTAGAACCGTGAGAAGTCAAGTCTGTTGTTTAGGTCACAGAGTGCGTGGTGTTTGTGATGGCGGCTTGAGCTGATGGAGACGTGTGCACACACACGCACACACAGGAGTTGTCTCACTCACACACACGCACACACACGAGCATTGTTGGTTTGATCAGAAATAAAATGTGACTCTGAAGTTAGACTGACTTGTTTGTTGTAACCTGATGTCTCAAAATTAAAATGGAAATTCACTTCCCAGAAAGGAGTTGCCTCCGGAAGTGGGATCTTCTGTTGCGAGGTTAAAATTCTGTATTGTGGTTAAAATTAATAATGGTGTTATTGTTTCAACAGTCGTGTATAGAATGTTGCCTTAATTATTAATATCTTTCTGATCATAGGTATATAATAAGCCAGATAGAAAAAATCAGAAGCCAATTTGGCTAGTAAATGTGTTATCTCTGGAGTTAATTGCAAAAGAAAATGCGACAGGAAAGGGAAAAGCTTGACAAAATAATAATTTGAAATTCTTACAATCCATGGATTTCTGATAGCCCAGCTCATGTCCGCTCGCAGCCCGGGTCTTACGTGACCCCTCTTTCCTTGAGCTGGGTGGGCCTGTGGTGTTTTTGGATTCAGGAAACATTTCTAACAAAACACAAAGCATTTGAAAAATGATTTTTAGCAGTATTGCCAGGCATTTTTATGCTAAGTTTTCAAAGATGCAAATTTTAAGGAAAATTTGATCCATATGTTTGGTTAACTTAATTTGATGCATTGACAACTATTTTAAACTTTAGTGTATAAGAGGCTTTATTCCCCAAACATGAGAAGTCGCACTGTTGCCATCTACACGCTTGCCAAATGAGTTTGACCCCCGAAAGTCCTGTTTCTGGTGGCCCCACAAGGCCGTGGAGGTGGCATCAGCCGTTCCTACCCTGGTGACTCCCTTTCCTTGTGTCACGTTGCTTCTGCCCCGCACTGGCCACCGTGGTTATGGGACGTCCCCACCCGGTGGGGCCCAGAGGACTCGGCTGCAGTGACAGGGTGAGGCGTCATGGCCCGGAGCTCGTGGGCTGCCACGTGTGGGCTGGGACCACGAGGGTGGTCACACTGCTTCTCTGGGAAACCCTGACTGATGCCTCTGGTGGGCGGTGACTGTGCCAGGCACCATGTTGGGGGGCAGGAGGTCGAGACCCACATCCTGCCCCAAGGCTGGCCAGTGGGTGTCTCCAGACTGGGGTGCGCCTGCGGTGGGGGCTGGAGGCCCCGGGGCCAGGACGCTGGAGGTGCGGGGAGGGAAGCCCAGCGGGAGGACGGCGAGCTACAGACCAGGGATCCCAGGACAAGCGAGGAAAGCCGCAGGCTGGCGGGGGGTCGGGGCAACGTTATTTCTCTTGCATGTGGTGAAAGCAGGAACAGGAAAGGGAGAGAAATGGGGCATTTTTGATAGAAGGGAGACCCCTGTGGAAGGAGAGTAGCACGAGGGCTCGCAGCAAAGCCCCGACGTGGCGTGGAATCGCGGCAGCTGGAGACTCGCGGAGCAGGCGTTCGGGGTGTGCCGCGTCCTGGGTCCCCAACCAGTGCCGCAGGAAAGGGTGTTTTTGAGATAAGATTGGCGCTGTTGACAGAATTGTCAGAATTAAAGCCAGATTTATTCAATGGAAAAAAGAGAATAAAGTTCTATCTTGAGAAAGGAAAACATCAGTAAGAAGTGGTGGGAGGGAGGAGATGAAGTTAAGACAGCTTATGTGTTTATTGTGGTTTTAACAGGCTACGAACAAGTAATCTTTCATTATCTGAAATTCAAAAAGATGGGATGAATGAATGAATGGATCAGTATGCTTCTAATGTTTAAAAGGATGTTTTAATGTCATTGTGAGAGTTCTTTTTCCAAAGTGTGTGTCTTCTTGATAAAAGCTGTTAGTGAAAAATAAGAAAAATAATAAAAAAGCTATTTTCATTTTAAAATGCCTTCCTAATTCTCAAAAAGTAGATACTGGAATGCCCTAAGATCTCACATATTTAAGTTTTTGTGTGTGAAAGGATCCGGCAGTGGGGACAATGTGACTTTAGCACTTAAGAAAAGGAAGGACGATGACTTGCTCTATCTGCACTAGAGTGTGGGCTGTGATTGCAACAAAAACTTTTGAGTAAACTTAACTGGCTATTCAAATTTTCCTCACAAGAAATTGAAGTCATTCCTTTTGTAGCAAAACAATAATAGTAGAGTGTGTTCTCTGAGATTTTGGAGAGAAAAGAAAAATAAAGTTCAGAGGCAAAGCTTGGTGGAAGTTCTGAAGCTGGGGTGACGATTACGCGTCGCGGCAGGAATGTCGCAGGCCTGGCCGTGCTCCCTTGGCACGAGGCGCGACTGTTTACGCCAGGCTGAAGGAGTCACGTGAACTCATGGCCTTTGACTGAACGTGTCTTACAAGACCCGCATAAATCACGTCTTTAAGCGTGGCATCCCGGCACAGAAGCGCCCGCTTTCCGCAGGACTTCTCGGGCACAGAGCAGCTCCCGCTCTAGCTCCCTGCCCTCTGCCCGTGAGCTCTCTTCCTCCCGACACACACTCCAGTCGTCGACCGGTTTGTGGTTATCCTTCAAGCCACATTTCCCCTGTTATCAATCAATTAGAGAGTGAGAAACTAAACAAAATGAAAAGAGGACAACTTACTCAGTTTGTCTCCAGCTTCCCACATCTTTGTCGAGTCAAATTTAACCACCTGCTTCTAGAATGGATCTTACAAATACCTTCATGGCCTTCAGGAAGCAAATATGTCTTAGGGCGTGAAAAGCTCTAAAAACACTAATAAAAAGATAAAACTGGGCTTCAGTAGAATTTAGAACTTCTATCCACAAATGGAGCCTTAAGACAGTGAGAGGTAGGGAGGTGCTTTTTCTGTATCCATAGTCCAGAAATAACCCACAAATCAGTCGGGAAAACGCAATCAATGCGAGGTAGACACAGAGCAGTAGCTTGTGTGGGTGCCTCGCAAAAGCCACGGGGCATGCAGGACAGTGATGGAGACCACGAGTCTTCAAGAAAACGGAAATGACACCCACCGCGAGGGGACGGCGCAGTTGCCCAGATGTCTCCGAGGGAAGAGGTGCAAACGCCCATCTCTGGTGCAGACACAGTGGTGAACCCTCACCCATGCCGCAGGAATACAGGTGGCGTGGCCGTTTTGGGGGCCCTTCTCAGCAAGGTGTGCCGAGTTTAAACACCTGCCTGCCCTGCAGCCGGGCGTTCTACTCCTGGTGTGGCGCAGGCAGTGAGCACACAGGTCCCCAGAAAGACACGTGCAGGGACGTCCACGGCAGCTTCACTCACAATAGACCCGAACCGGTAGCAACCCAGAGGCGTGACCAAGAGAGTGGGTGAGCGATTGCCACGAAGCCTTGCGGTGGAACCACAGTGATGAACCACGAGTGCACAGACGGGCGACGCACCCAGCAGGTGCGTGTTGCAGAGTGGAGCCAGACACGCAAGAGTCCGTGTTGTACGGCTTCATTTCTACAGCATCTGAAACCAGCAAACAAACTGATGATGACAGAGATCAGAATAGCGGTTTTCTCTGTAAGAGCGTCTAGACAAAAGAAGGGCAAAGGGGAAAACATGGTAACATGCATGGAGATTTTGTGTTCTTGCGTCTCCCCGACACCCTCTGACCCTGTGGGCTCCACTCCACGTGGCCGGTCCAGTGGCTCAGCCCACCGCACCCAGTGCAGTTTTCCCACAGCCCCATCCCGTTATGCCAGGGCTGTGCTGCAGCTTTGTAAAGAGCTTTATTGAGGTGTAGCTGTGGCGCAGAAACTGCACGCAGTTTGACGCACGTGGACGTACACAGATGCACGTGGACCCGCGGCTCCCAGAGGTGATGAGAGAAGACCCAGAGTCCCAGGCGCAGGACAAGGGGGCTCTGAAGTGAGGCTCGGAGCAACCGTACCTGCTCTAAGCCGAGCACCATCCGAGTTCAGGAAAACACCCATTGGGTGTGGCGCGGAGGCCGAGGCTGGGCTTTAAGAAACAACACAAACACACACAGAGTGCGCAGAAGCAAATCCGCCGGAGTTGGGGCAGGGAGAAGAGGGAGGGAGGGAGGGGGGCTGGAGCTCTGTGGGCAGAGGTGCAGGGCTGAGAGACCAGGCCCAGCCTGTGGCCACTCACTGGCTGTCCCGTTAGAGCACCACACATGGTTTGGGACCCGGCTCAGCCCGCAGCCTCCTGACCGGCAGGGCGGGGTGTTCCCTGTGCTTCCCTGCGCTGCAGCCCACAGCCGTGTCCTCCTGCAGGACTGTGGTCCCAAGCTGGGGAGGTTTCATCCAGCACACACTGTGCCCGGGCACTGGCCCAAGCGCTGAGACTGTGTGGGGGTCCCTGCCTGGAGGCGTTCACAGAGCAGGGCGGGGCTGCGACCATCTGTCTGCAACTAGAGCAACAGCCGTAGCTTCAGCCCCTGCGCTCTGCTGCTCTGCTCATTGGTCCTGGGAGATGGCGGGAAACTGCACGAGGGCCTGTGTCTTCCTGTCCAGGGCCCCGAACATGTATGTGCTGTGCATGTTTGTTGAGGGAGGAAGGAAGCCTCTCTCCCTCCCTCCCTCCCCCCACCACAATTTTCAAGCTCCGTGGCCTGCCCAGCTGCACTGCCTACGTTTCCGGGGGGGTCAGTCACACCTCAGGAACCAGGGGCTAAGGCAGGCAGAGCAGAGGCACTACAGCAGCTAATGCTCTTGGGGACGTGCTGGCGCCTGGCATCCTGGAAACGCTTGGCCACCTCGCACCCCCAGAGCATCCTGCGCCAGGACCACTGGTGTCATCTCTACTTCGAAGCAGGGAACCGAGGCTCATGGCGGTGAGTGACTTGCTGGGGTTTCCAAACTAGTCAACGCTCTGTTGGCTTTGGACCTGGGAAGCCGCCCCCTTCCCTCGTGCTGACAGGCCGCGCTGGCGAGCACCGGGCCGCGTCACACACAGCCACATGCGGGCGTGGGCTGGGCTGACACCCCACGCGGGTGGGTAGGGGGTGGCCCAGCATGGTGGCCGTGGTGACACGGACATGTGTGGCTCTCCCAGAGATTCCCAACCAGTTGTGTCTCCTCAGAGGGAAACCAACACGTGACTGTGGTGAGGAAAATCCGTCTTACTGACCAGCAGCCTGTCAGAAATGGAAGGGCTGGGATAGGGACGGCGGCCAGGGTGCCGTCCTGCTGCGGTGTGAGGGCGTCACAGCCCCTGCGCCGGACACTAACTGCCACCCGCTGCCTCTGTCACTGTACAGGAACGTCCTAGTGCCTACGTGGGAGGTGGGGCCTGTTTGCCACGAACATAGCAAAATAAACTCACAGGAAAATGAACTTACTGTTTCCAAAGCCCCACAAGGAAATCAACCAAGGGGTTCACGATCTCGACCCTGGCGGAGCCTGCGCCTTTACTCCCCTCGTCGTTTGGCTCCCGGGTCAGAACTTCGCCCAGGCACTGAGGAAAGTTTAAGGGTGTGGAATCAATCCCAGACAACTTTCCTACAGCAAATGGAGTTTTATTTTAAGAGGATCCATTTACACTTGCGCTGGAACTTCCTGACGTGTTAAGTTTTGTTCTATACGGTTACGAAACCGGGCTGCATTTGGCCACGCTGGGGTTTACTAAGTGTTTGAAACCTTCAACAGAGTCTCGGAAGGAGACACTTGGGTGTGACCCTGGACGTGCACTGGATTGGCTGTGAGGTGCCCGGTCCCACCGGCGATGGCCTGCTGGCTCCCAGCCTCGGTGTGCTCAAGTTTCCCGCCATTTGCTGCTCGTCCATTCCCAACCATGTTCACTGTTGTCAAACGATCGCTGGCATCACAGCATCAGACCAGCTGCGCCAGTCAGTCCTGGAGAAATTGCCTTCAGCTGTCCGTCCCCACACAACTCAGCGGGTGCAGGAAGTCACCTATTTGTCCAAAATGTTATTTTGTACTGACCACAACGCCTTGGGAATTCAGATTTGCTCACCCAAGTACTGCTGTTTTCATTTTGTCGCAGGAGACATAGTTCCAGACCTCAAACCCTAACCCTAACCCTAACCCGAACCCTAACCCCAACACTAACTCTAACGCTAACCCCAACCCTAACGCCAACCCCAACCCTAACCCCAAACCTTACCCCAACCCCAACCCTAACCCCAACCCTAACCCCAACCCTAACCCTAACCTTAACCCTAACCCCAACCCTAACTCCAACCCCAACCCCAACCTTAACCCTAACCCTAACCCCAAGCCTAACCCCAACCCCAACCCCAACCCCAACCCTAGCACTAACCGTCAGAGAATGGAATAATCTGCTCCAGGGCTCCGTTCACTAATCCAGTCCCAGGGCCCCCGTCCTCCTCCGCCGAGGGCCGTGGCAG
Source organism: Propithecus coquereli (assembly GCF_000956105.1). Taxonomy (NCBI): domain Eukaryota; kingdom Metazoa; phylum Chordata; class Mammalia; order Primates; family Indriidae; genus Propithecus; species Propithecus coquereli. The sequence goes on along the minus strand of NW_012155441.1, from coordinate 229,840 downwards.
GAGGCACCCTGAGTGTGTCGTCAGCCCTGCCTTGTGTGTTTCCTGTGGCAGGAATAACAAGAGTAACCTGATCTTGTTACAACCTTATAACCGACATTTGAGATTTAGTTGTGAGTTCATGAAGCATGATGCTGTGTAACCCTGGCATTCTAAATTTTTAAGTGTTATATCTCAATTAGCAATATTTTTAACATAATTATCACTGATATCATTCTAGCAACTTCTCAGAATTGTGTTTTTTGCTATCAGTTTGCCTAGTTGTATTTTATTGAAAACAAATCATCTGAAATTCAAGTACTTTGCCAAAGAAAGGCCTGATCTTCCATGCCCTGTCCCAACTCCTGTTAGAGTCAAATTACATTCTTGGGCAGGGAGGGGGTTGATTTAAGCAACAAAAAATAACCCGTCATTTGGCAGCCAGGACCAGCGGCAGTGGCGACTTATTCCTCAGGGTCCCCACGGTGACACTGTCTTCATAGCAGCACATGAAATGACACACACATGCGACAGAGCTTTGGTGCAGGGACCCTTCGCAGCCCCTCTGGGCAGCATCTAGAGCACCAGGGAGGTGAAGGTGGGTTTGGAGGCGGGTTGGGGTCGGGGTCGGACCCCTCCCTGTTTGCAGTGGCTGGGCCCAAGGCTATTTCCAAGGGTAGCTTTATCCCAAAGGAAGTTTTTAATGGTGAATATACCATTAAAGAGACGTTTTCAGCCGGGGCTGTGCCCATGGTGGTCACCCTTCCCAGAGCAGCCTGCTTAGCGGGAAGACAGGAGTCATTAGCATTCCGACCTTACACCATCCGGGCTGCCATTTCCTTCCTCAAATAGAACCCATTAAAAATGATGTAATTACTTATAGGGGCAGTTGACAAAATAAACTTTAATTATTTTAAATCACATGAAATCACAATCAGAATATAAAGTGGCTTTTATAAATATAAAAAGAAACATTTACAGAACTGATGCATGAAAGTTTGATTATTTACTTCATAAAAAGTTACTTGGCTTTACTAAATGACTTATCATGGAATAATTTTAACAAGTAAAACCCTTAAGTGCTTTTAAAGTTCCAATTAATATTTTTAGTTTAAGATTGCATCTGGCTAATACTTCCTTAAGGTCCTCTTCCAAATTCCTATTAAAACATCCAGGGAAACATAGACCAAAAAATACCAAAAACTCAAGCATGTGCTGTAAAACAAAATAGCTATTTATATTTTAGAAGAATCTGGAAGCAACTTCCAATACTGGGAACAATGAATTCAGATTTAGATTTTTAAAAATCTTAAATTTTTCTACTCTGAAACAAGGGGCAACGGCCCCCACACAGGAGGTCCCCGACTTTAGCATCTGCGGCTGGAGCCCAGTCCCACAGCAGCAGGGCCCAACGCCATGCCAGGAACTCGCCCCCCAAAGTCTGCACCCGGAGCCTGGGTTGGGGGGTGCTGGACACAGGAAGTCCCAGGAGCACAGAGGCTGCTGTGGTCATGTGCCTCAAAGCAGGAATTACTGCCTCTGAGACTTTAAGCATTTTTCCCTTGCTTTAAGTTTGAAAATTAGACATAGGAAATGACAAATGACCACCTCAGTCACCCGCTAGACCCTGAGAATTGGACAATTTCTCTAGTTGCTGGTGCAAGAGGGTGGACGCTCATACCCTCTGTTAGCATAGATTTGAATTTGCCAGAGTTTATTCCTTTTGTATTGAAAACAATTTCATGCGGTATATTTAATTATTTTACCTTGAATTCTACTTCATATAGTATTGACACGGGCAATCCTCATTCTTTTTGCTTGTATCATTTGATGGCTTTTAAAATATTGAATCCTTGTGAGTTGCTTTGTTTTAGGTATAGCTCTTGGAAATAGAACATTAGTTGAGTTTTGCCTTTTCGGTTTTAGATTCATGTTTAAATAATGGCATAATCTAAAATAATTATTAATACTGTGATAATCTGCTTAAATGATTTTTTAACTGCTACCAGTGCTAACATCATACGTAGCAGCTATTGTGATTTACTCATCCCGTTTAAAACCTATGACAGCCCTGCGAGGTAGGTTTCGATGTACGCATTTTGCAGGTGGGAGGGGTGAGCAACTCCAGCGGACATACAGCTCATCAGGACAGGGACCGAGAGGTCGGGACCGAGTGCCGAGGCACCTCACCTTGCACATGCTCTCCACCATGCCCCGCAACGTTGCAGATTATCGGATGGACCCACTAGGTTGCTTAGTTGTCTGCTGAAGTGAGTCCTTGGACAAGGGCCAGAAAGGAGCCCTGGCGCTGGGGTCAGGGAGGAGGCATGAGACACATGGTGAATGTTAGTCCTTTTCCTGTCATCGAAGGCCAGAGAGGACGAGACGTGTAGCTAACGGTACTGAGGCGTCAGCGCCCTTCCAGGCCCATGGGGTCCCCAGCGGCGTGTTCACGCTGCACGTGTTTCTGTGAATTTTGAAGGCATATAAATAACTGCAATCAGCTAAAAGCATTGTCTGCTGCAGTCCGACTTGTCCTCAGTCATCTTCCCGTGGTGGCGAGTGACGTTGGAGCGGCTGCAGCGTCTTCTGAGACTGCCGAGGGGGAGCAGAGTCAGTGGTGCCTTTGGTTCGGGTTTGGTGAGACGTGTGTGTGTGGTGGCAGTGATGTCTGTTCCATGGCAGGATGGCTCCGAAACGTGCTCTAATAACTCAGTCCACTGCCTGGCCAGCATGGCACAGAGTCGCGTGGCCTGGTGACCACTTAAGGAGAGATGGTGAAACAGTGTGTAGCCAGAAAGTGCAGTTAAATTAAATTACCATGGAGGTGTGCTGTGCAGATAAATAACACAGGCTATTCTCTCAGATTTTGTGAAGCTGTGGTGATTGTCATCTTTAAAATATGTAATTTATTATAAATTATTTTCTTATTCTAAATAAATATTCTCAATTGCTTCTGATTTTGTCCATACGATTTTCTTAAAGAGTTCTCCAAATTATATAACATGTAAGCACCCCCAAAACTGGGATCTCACTCCTATTAAAATTGTAAAAATTAAGAGTCTGTTTAATAAATAATAAAATCATAAACTGAAATTGAACTTTATTAGTGATTACATTAAATATTAATGGCCTGCACACTCTAAGTAAAATGCAGAGATTGTCAGGGTGAGTAAAAGCAAGACCAGACTATATGCTGCCTGCAAGAGACAAACTTCAAGGAGACATAGACAGGTTGAAAATAATTGGATTGGAAAAGATGAGCCATGTAAATAGTAAGAGGAAGATGGTGAGGTGATAGTATTAATATTAGATAGAACAAACTTCCATACAGTGAGTAACACCAGATACAAAGAGGGAGTTTGCATAATGGTAAAATGATACTTCATCAGGAAGTTGTAATTACAAAGGTACATGTGCCTAAAACAAGAGTCTCCAAAAAATGAAGCAACATTGACAGATTTAAAAATGGAAATAGATAATTTCATAACAAGAGTAAGATTTTAACACTTCTGTCTTGGCAATTGATAGAACAATTAGGCAAAAAATTTTAAAACGTGTCAATGAAGAGAGAATGACCAAGAAGCAGGTGTCAGACTTGGGGCCCTCGGAACATGGGCCCAACGCACAGATGAGCTGGTGGCGACGGATTCTTTGTGGAAGGCGATTCCTCTCCTCCGTCTGCTCTTGCCTTCTGTGGAGCCTCCTGTACCTACAGACCCCACATCTGAAAAGCCATTACAAGAGACTGGGGCCCTTCAGGTCATCAGTCTCAGGTCCTTCTCTGCATCCCTGCATGTGCCTGGTTTCGTGGCCACCGAGAGCTCCTTACGGACCTGCCAGCTCAGCAGTGCAGCTAACAGAGACAGGGTTAAAGCTGCCTTCACTATTTTAATTGTTTTCAGGGAGAGAGCAGGCCGGGAAACTCAGTCTGCCACAAGGACAGAAATAGAAGCTGTATTTGAAATACACAGTAACAGTGACATATCCGTGCAGTGTCAGTCATCACGGATTTGCTGGTGACAGCAGAAGCGCCTGAGAAAGTGGGACAGTTAATACAACGCGGAGCGTTCCAGTTGCTGAGTGTTGCAGACACGCAGTGTGCGGAGGGAAGGTGCACTAACAGTAGGTGTGGCCAGCGCTTTCCAGAAGGATCTCTGCCCCTCCTTGCATGTTTCCAGCAAATCTCTGTGCTCCCCATTTCAGGAGTCAACCTGTGTCCGGGTCCCAAGCCAACGTTCCCTTGGAAGATCCGCCAGGCCTCCCTGACCTGCAGTCGGCACGGAGGGCGGCCCCCCATTCCCTCAGCTTTGTGCTTCAGACCTGCCGTGTGCAGTGACTGTCATGGGGCCCACGCTGGGTCGCGACCGGCTCCAGCACAGCTGCCTGAGACAAGCTCCAGACACGCAATCCCCAGGGCGCTGCTTTCTGTGGTTCTTTGTTAACTTACTGAGAACCGGCTCCCTTTCATTTCTTGTGCATCATGAAAATGAATTGGAAAAGCAAATGTCCCCTCCAAGATTCCCTGACATTACTCTAATTAAACTCATATTACCTGGTGGATTTTTAAAAAGTGCTGCCTATCTCAACATGATAATGTCAAGTCGTAAAACTACGAGCAATACGGAAACCGCATCTTCTCCTTCCACTCTTCTCACCTTGTTTTGGAAATAGGAGATTGAATTTTGGTCAAGTCTGTGTCAAGGCTCAGAGTCCTGGCTGTGGCTGACCTCTTGCTGCTACTGCAAAAGCATAATGACAACCAGCTGAGCGCAGGCCGGAGCTGGGGCTGGAAATGGGCAGCCCCTCCCTGGGCGGGGTCTCGCCGCGGCCACGGCAGCCCCTGCTCCGGGAGCGGGGCGGGTCGGGGACAGCGCCTGCACTGCTGGCCGAGGCACATCCGAGGTGCTGACAGGAAGGACGCAGAGCGAGCCCAGGGCAGCTCGCACCCCTGCTGCCTCGGAGGCCCAGGCAGCCAGAGAATAAAGTCGGTCAAAGTTTAATGTTTTAAAGCCAACATATTTCCTAACAAGAATGTGTGTAGAAAACAAAACGACTTAGCCAACACTCCCCTCAACTCAGGAATACATTCCACCCCAAAATAATAATAAACAGACTCAAAATGAATGTGCACCGTGGCTCATCTTCACCTGCAGGTAAATGTGTTAGGAGGTCACCTGGGTTGCCGAGGTGAGAGCAGGTGGAGCCCGCTGAGCAATCTCCGTGGACACCCCACCCCCGCCCCACCTCTGCTCCGCGGCCTGGGCCTGGTGGCAGGTGCACGGCCAGCGCCTGGCTGAGGTGGCAGCACCTGGATCCCTTACTCAGGTGTGACTTTACTTTCTTCAGAGAATAGGTTCAATGGATTCCTCTGCAGGGACAGAGAGGGAGTGACTCATGGGACCATGAACTCCACACATCTTTCCACTCCCCGAGGTCCTTACCTGAAACTTCAGCCTGCGCCAGCTTCTAGACCAGCCACGCGGACGACATTTCTGACCTGCGACATCTAGCACGGTGTCCCCAGTCCAAGAAAAAGATGAGGACTTATGTGATGTGGCCGACGAGATCTCAAATCGCACTTATCTTCCCGAGGATGGCCTCTGCTTTCCGTCTTTTAAAGAGAGGACGGGGCTTCCTGTGAGTGCTCTAAATTACTAGGTAACTACGTCCTTTGTCCTTAGAACATGCGTTTTATAGAACAGCGCTTTTCCTCTGCCCTCCACGTTTGAGGGTGGGCGGTGGGCCCACGGGCTGCGCCCCCACCTGTTCAGCAGCCCCTGCGGCCTCCACTGGGCGGCTGCTGTGTGGGGTGCCCCGGCTGAGGGCGTTTTACACCTTGGTAAAAACCAATCAAGTGAATTCAAAAAGAGTGGAGTGATCAAAGGTTTCGGCTTTTGGCATGTCAAGTATGTCTCTGGGTCTTTTTGAGAAACATCCGTAATCGATTTTGTTGTACAAGACAAGCGGGTGTTTTCCCAGCTACAATTTCACCCTTTCTCTTGCGAACGGCTTCTAGATTAAATTGTCTTTGATCTCTGCTTTTATCACACGCTCTCGTAGCTCGTCGAGTAGCTTTCTGTGCGTTAGAGAGTAACAACAGACCGCTCGCTCGGCTTTCAGGGCCGTGGTCTTGGTTTAGCTGTTCCTCCCTGCCCCTCTCCACCTGGCTTGGGGTCAGCCGCTGTCTCTCTGCTGGGCTGTGACCTGCGACTTTTCTGGCCCGTGGGCCCCGCACCTGCCTGTGTGCTGGCTCCGAGGGGCGCTGGGAGCCACCAGTCCTTTCTGCAGGTGCTGGCTCTGCGCTCCGTCCTGAGGGGCCCTGGGGGGGCCGTGGGGCAGAGACACGGCCCAGAGTGGGGCCTCAACCCCCGGCCCCAACCTCACAGCTGCTCCACAGGTGCGTGTCGCGGGGCGTCTCCAGCCCTCTGGCGCCTGAGCCAGGCCCTGCACGATTCCGTCACCGTCTGTGCCTGGCTACCAGTCCCGACTCCCAGGAACAGGCGGCAGCACAGTCCCAGGACTCTTCTCAAAATCTGTAATCAGAACATGATTCCAGGTCTGATTTTTAACAGAAGCTGATGGAAGAAAATGCCCATGTGTAGCAACACAACTTGATGCTTGAGCCAAGGGTAAGCATCGTGTTTGTGCTCACCTGTCTTCCAGTGCCACGCAGGGGCCTCTACAGTGTGCCACGTGCTCTGCCGGAGCTGGCTTCCTAGCACCGGTTACCGGCTGGAACGAGTCTAGTTTATTTCACTGTTGACATCCACGGGAGGTAAAGGGAGGGTGTGGGGCCGGGGGCCTCCCCTCAGCACTCAGCCACCTGCGAGGCTCGGGGGCAAGCAGCAGGCGGCAGGCCCTCCACTTCTGAGTCACACGGTAAGGGATCTGCGCCGGCCAGGCGTCGGCACTGCGCACTGGCTCCCGCCCGCTCCACGCTGTCTCCCTGGGGCCGCCCAGACTCCCGGGGACCAGGGCCACGCTCCCCTCCCTGGGGGGCACCTATTAGATGACTGGAATTCTGTGCACGGGGGACTCGCTCACTGTCCCCACTTGTTTACTTGCTCACGTGTGTGCGTGCGTGTGCGTGGATTCCCGGACGGTCACGCGGTGCCGTGGTGCCGTCCAACACCACCCGCCGTGCTGTCCGCACCGCTCCAGCGTCTGCCGGTGCCCTGTGTCCCTCCGACGGTCCCTCCCCCTTTGCTCTCTGAATGTCCCTTATCCTCCGACGTTACGAGACGCTCCTGGCTCATCCTGTGCGTTTCCTGCCCCAGTCTCGGAACCCGCTGCCTCCCAGGGAGCCGCGGCCCTCTCAGAGGACCACGGAGTGGAGAAGCCGGACCAGCTGCTGGACAGGCTGTGGCCCTGGGGGTGGCGCTGCTACCAGGCCTCTGAGGTGGCATTTGCCGGGGCGCAGTTGCAAGGTGAAAGACCTTTCCGCTGACAGAGCAAGGAAAGCTACGTGCGTGTGACAAGCACCTGTGTGTACTGGAGGACGTGTTTTATCCAGTTTTGGATGCGGCAGCACCTACAATCGTGGACATAGCCACGTCCATCCGCGTCTAATAGGGGCTCGTCCTGGTGTCTCCGGCTGACCCGTGTCCATGTGCTTTTCCTTCTCTCCTGTTATTTTACCTTTGAATTTTGTGTCTCTTGTTTTCTGAGCAAGAAACATATCTGTTTACTTTTCTCTTCCTGAATAATGTGAGGAACATACGTTTGTCCAGGAGTGCTACTTTTGAAGGATGCTTTAGTTTAATTTATATTATTTCAGTTTTCTTTAATTTATATTTAAATTGCTTTAATTTGATTCTTTTGGTTTTTTTATTTCAATAGATTCAGGAGTTACAAGTGTTTTTTTGTTACATGGATGTTTTCATTTAATTTCTATTGCCCTTCACATCACAATAATTTATGTACTTGGTTAAATTTATCCAATTAGATGTTAAAATGCTGGAGGGCGGAAACCCTGTTTTTCCATCTCCGCGTCCCCGCCCCTGGCGGGGTCCTCCCCGCTCTGCTCAGGCTCCGGCAAACAGCAGTGGTCAGGGTTGCTGGCCGGTCCCGCAGGGGCACTGTGGCTCCAGCCACGCCTGCGAGAGCCACACCCACGGCGTGGATGGTGCCAGTTGTTCCCAAACTGTGCCTTTCGGGACCGTCTTCCTGCACAGGGACCCACGCTGGTCCTCGTCACGCTTTCCCAGCGGTCTCTGCCTTGATAGCAGAATTGGAATTCTTGGGGGGAAAGGTGCTTGGGGGGTAAGGATATTTGAACATTTGACAAGATGCGAACATGGGTGTGCACACGAGTGTAACTGGCTCTTTCATTTCCAGAGTGGTTGGCAGGAGCAGCCACACGGAGCCGTGGAGTTGGAGGAGAAGGGGCCGGCTGCCGCGGGTGGCGTGTGTGGACCCGGCCAGGCCCGTGACCAGTGCAGGGAAAGAAAAAGAGCTGATCCGCTGCGTGGTCAGTAGCTTTCTGCCTGCACCGCGGCCGCGTGCACCCCGGAAACCCTGGCTGTGTGTGGGCCCCGAGTGTGCTCCCTGCCCCCCGCCCACCCCGCAGTGGGGGTCTCTGCGACTCCCTTGATTTCCCTGAAGCACTTTACTTGCCTTTCACTTCTTCGTGGAAGGACAAGTAGAAAATAGATCTCGGGTTCCCTCGTGTCCGGGTTGAAGCTTCGGCTCTTTGTCTCCTGGGTAACCTGAGGCCGATGGTCTGGTCCCTGGCAGGACAGCCAGGCTGTCCCGGGCCCTCCGATGATCCAAGGCCACCACATGTCCTAACCCCACCATGTTTGCTTCTTACCTACACTCGCGCTGCTACAGTGTATCGGACCCTTTCCCATGCAGAATTAAGGTATTTTTAGTCACATCTGTGCTCAGACTAACGGCAGCCACGCGACAAAGAGGTGCTTCTGTTTTCGTTACAAGTGAGCAGTGCAGGTGCTGGTGGTGTCTCGGTTGGGCGACCACCTAATTCGTCACCTGCACTGGCGTTGGCACAATTCGGAGGGAGATGGCAGCTGCTGTAGGTGACCCACCGCGCCACAGACCTAGGACCAGGAGGTGATGTGGTGACACCGCGAACACACCTAAACATGCGTATAAGATTTACTTTTTGGTTTTATTCCTTAAGCGCAGGTCAGATTCCTCCACTGTCCAGGTCCCTCTGGCTAAGCGTCACCCCAGCCGTGTCCCCAGCCGGGGCAGGCTCTGTGCGGAGCACAGGTGCACGGGAGTGGGAGGCCCGTCTGGCGCAGGACCCAGAGCTGGACCTGAGAAAGGCCCGAGGCACCTGCAGGCTGTGGCAGCTCCAAGCCGGTGTGTCCGCCAGGCGCGTTGGTCCCCATTGGAGGAGAGCGGCTGGGCGAGGGGGCTTGTCAGTGCGGGCGTCACCTGCGTGGAAGGTGGGGAAGACGACAGCGAGGAGAGGCTGTGGCTCAGAGCACGGGCAGAGCCACGGTCCGAGGGGATTCGAGCACCCAGTGAAGAGGTCGGGGCAGGGAGCCCATGGAGGATGTGGGGAGGCGCGAACCGAGCGGAGCCGGGTGACTTGGGCGAGGTGAGTGCGGATGGGGAGGGTGCAGGTGTGGCCGGGCTGGGCGTCGTCTGGAGGCTGTGTGGGTCCTGGCCATGTAGATCCAGGTTTCGTGGGACCTGACATTTATACAGTCGACCCTGAGCCACATGGGGGTGGGGGGACTAGGGACACTGAATCTGCCACATGGTGGAAAGTCCATGAGCGACTTCGCTACCCAAACTGTCCTGAGAGACGCTGTTGATGGAAGCCTCGCTGGTGACAAAGTGGCGGCTAACATGTATGTTGTATGTTGTTTGTGTGGTACGCTGCATTCTTACAATAAAGTGAGCGAGAGAAAAGACAATGCTATGAAGACAATCATAAGGAACAGAACATACATTTACCATTCATGAAGTGGATGTGGATCATCTGAGAGGCCTTCATCCTTGTGGTCTCCACACAGAATAGAGTGAGGAGGAGGAGGAGGAAGAGGAGTGGTTGGACTCGCTGTCTCTGCAGTGGCAGAGGCGGGAAGAAATCCACATATAAGCTGACCCGTGTAGTTCAGACCCGCGTTGTTCCAGGGTCAACTGTAAAATGTAAGGGCCCTCTTTAAAAGAAATAACTAAAATTGTGAGTAGCAATTAGGTATGAAAGAGATTATTTAAGGGTCAGTGACGCATTCCTGGAGCCGCGCTCACACTAGCGACAGCTCAGCTACACGGAGGCGTTTGGTGGCCACATCCACGTACAGCACTGGCCAGAACTAAGGTACCCCCAGCCCAAACCCCCCGACTCACACCCAGGAATGCTGGGGACATCCAATGCCACTAAAACGGGGGGAGGACACGGCCGTCCACACTCCGCGCTATGGAAGCACCCGGGCTTTGCAAGTGCCACACACAGGGCCAGGGGACGGGCCTCAGAGCTCAGGCTCCGCGAACTTCATCGCGAATCCACGTCTGCGTCTGGGGTGGATGTTATTAAGGCTAGAATTAGGCAACGGTAACAGGGCAGAAAGGAAATGACTGCAGGGTATTGTGAGACGACACACGCAGGACGCAGCCGTGTGGAGCGAGGCCAGGAGGGCGCGGCTGCAGGTGAGCCGGGGCTTCCACTCCAGCACAGGCTACGCTTCCACAGGTGTTTGCTTCCTCGCCTGCAAGTCCTAGAAATCAAAATGTGTCTGGGAAGAAGTCGGGAAGAAAGGCGTTAGGACAGCACGCGTCCCTCCCGTCTGAAGGCGACTCTGGGCCTAGCCGGGATGTGGACGTCAACTTTCGAGCTCTGGGCTGTGCCTGGGCTATGAGATTTTCTCCCAGTGATTTGTGGGCTGATGTTTGCTTTTTCTCCATGGATCCTGGGGTCCTGCAGTTCGGGTTGCAGAGGTTTGCCCCAGTGGAGGTCACTTCGCAGTTGGCAGGATGAATTAGTGGGTAGAAGTTTTAAATTATCAAGATGCTTTTGCTCCATCCACAGAGTGTCTAAGTGTGAGCCTGGTATCGGTGATATTTGATAGAGCTCAGTATTATGTAACACGCCATTTGTTGGCTGATAGTTTAATGTTTCATGCTATTCTACAGAGAGATCATGAAGTGCCCTTGTTCTAAAACCCGATAAAAACATCAGTGCGTGTGGGAGCAGTGCTGGGAGTGGAGCGTTAGGAGGGAGAGTAGCTGTTTAGCATGAAGAGTACTGATGCCAATGGCAAGTGTATCTGCAAACGAATTTTTACGTTTTTGTTTTAGAAGCTATAAGGAAGGCTGGAGATAAAAACTGGCACGAGTGCAAATCGATACTATTGACGACCAAACATTAGAATTTAGTAGTTAACAATTTTAAAAGTTGAGAAAATAGCTAAGTGTTAGGCATTTCTTAAACTTTCTCACACTTTAACTGGACAGGCTTATGGCTGGAGTCAGGTTGGGGGAACCTCCTAGCCGAGGGGCATCTGCTCCCCAGACCTCGCCCATCAGTGGATCCGGAGGACAGCGACGCCTTTCCGTGGCGGGACACACACCACCCACCAGGCTGCTTCCCTCCACTGTGGGGCAGACACGGCAGGGTAGTCCCACCCTGCACAAAGGCTGTGCTGCCTTCTGGGACCAAAACTTTCTGGTCTTGTTAGGAGAACTGATGGGGCTGACCCTGGAAAAGTCGGTGTGTAGGGGAATCGGGCGCCTCCGGGAAGCGGGACTTTTCTTTCCATGGGTGGGAAGGGTGGTTCTGAACACCATGGGTCGCTCTCTCCCACCAGCTCTTCACGGATGCAGGTGGGGTCCCTGCCCGTGACAGAGAGAGCTGGCGCATCGGAGTCCTTTAGCCCTGGCGGGCACAAGCCAGCCCAGCTTTGACACTCTGCAAGGGCCATGCTCCCTCGTGCTTGGGGCTCTCTTAAGTCAGTCACGGGAGAAGCCAAGCACGCTGGCACCAGCCCTCATGGCAGCAGGCGTGTGCCAGGGTGAGCGTGTGTCAGGGCGGGCATGGTGCAGAGGAAGTGAGTCAGGCCTCGTCTCCCCGCCGGAGGCTGCACAGCAGGAGGGAGAAAGGCAAACACCTGCTGGTAGCCAACAACAAATCTTGTTTACAAGCCCAAGGGCACTGCTCCTTGGGGTGCCAGGAACAGCCCTGGTGCAGATGCTCTGCCTGGACCGACGGCAGCGGTAGCAGGTGAGGGCAGAGCAGCAGATGCGGGAGGAAGCTGCCTCCCTGAGCCCTGCCCCCCGTCCCCAGACCTGACCCCTGATTCCCTTCTGCACGGACTGGGGTTGGAATACTTTTCCTGTTTGCAGGAATTTCAATTCCAACGTGAGTGTGCAACACTCAGTAATTACTCAACAGTTATTCAAAGTGGGTACTGGGGTCTGGACGTGGAAAACGACGTCTGGCACGTGGCTGGGAACGCGCACAGGAGCGTTTTGCCACCGCTCCTGGGAGAGGCGGAGGCTCACGCCTGCCCCTGCTCAGGCAAGCCCAGGGGACCGTGGCGCCCTGCAGTCCTGTGCCTCGGGAAGGAGCCGCCGCACCACCCACCACCTACCACCTCTCTCCAGCACCGTCGGACTCCTGCTCCTGGTCACGGTCCCAGACAGACGCAGACAGGGGAGAAATGGGTCTCTGTGGAAAAGATGCAGAACTCACAGCTGTCTCTCGAAACTCTTGGAAGGGGAATTATGAAAACGGGAAGTGATGATGATCGTGCGATATCTGTTATCAGTACATTGAGTTGTTATCGGAATTCTATGTATTTCCTGTGTGTGATCTTCATCTCCTATTTTAAGGAGTGTAAAGCAGCCAGAGGGAACTTTCTGAAACACAGCTCTCTGGGCACGATGCCACCCTCGCGGCAAGACCCTCTCGTCCTTCCGCTGCTCTGTTGGTAAATTCCAGTGGGACGTGATTAAACTAAAAAGCTTCTTCTGCACAGCCAAGGAAACTATCACAAGAGCAAACAGATAACTTACAGAATGGGAGAAAATGTTCACATGCTACACATCCAACAAATAACCAGAATCTGATAACCAGAGTCTATACAGAACTCAGGAAAATCAGCAAGAAAAAATCAAGCAACTCCGTTAAAAACTGGACAAAGGACATGAACAGAAACTTTTCGAAAGAAGAAAGAATAATGGCCAACAAACATATGAAAAAATGCTCAACATCTCTAATCATCAGGGAAATGCAAATCAAAATCACAATGAGATATCACTTAACTCCAGTGAGAACGGCTTTTATGAAAAAGTCCCAAAACAGCAAATGCTGTCGTGGATGCGGAGAGATAGGAACACTCATACACTGCTGGTGGAACTGCAAACTAGTACAACCTCTATGGAAAGCAATGTGGAGATACCTTAAAGAGATACAAGTAGAATTACCATTTGATCCAGCAATCCCATTACTGGGCATCTACCCAAAAGAACAAAAGACGTTCTATAAAGAGACATCTGCACTCAAATGTTTATAGCAGCACAATTCACAATTGCAATGATATGGAAATAACCCAAGTGCCATCAATACATGAGTGGATTAATAAAATGTGGTATATATACACCATGGATTTCTACTCAGCCACAAAAACAATGATGATCTAGAACCTCTTGTATTATCCTGGATAGAGCTGGAACCCATCCTACTAAGGGAAGTATCACAAGAATGGAAAAACAAGCACCACATGTACTCACCATCAAATTGGTACTAACTGATCAACACTTATGTGCACATAGGGTAGTGACATTCACTGGGGATCAGGCAGGTGTTGGGGGAGAAGGGGATGGGTAAATTCAAACCTAATGGGTGTGGTGTGCATGGTCTGGGATGGGAATGCTTGTAGCTCTGACTTGGGCGGTGCAAGTGTAACAGATGTAACCCAAGCATTTGTACCCCTGTAAGAATTTTGCAATTAAAATAAACAAATCCTTCGAGTGGCCTCAAACTCAAGGTGATCTGCCCTCTGTCCCTGCCCCGGGGCTCACTGAGCTCTAGCCACACTGGCCACCTGCCGGGCTCTTCGGTAGACACACTCCTGTCCCTGGGGCACTTCCATGCCCTATTCTGCCTGGAAGCACACGCCCTCCACATCCCGGGACGGCGCAGACGGGCGTGTGTGTGCATGCACGAGCTTCCCCCCTCCTCTGGCTGGCCTGAGTGTCACTTGCTCCCGGAAGCTTCCCAGAACTCCTGCTTCCTGGGTCAGAGCCTCTGGCAGTTTTCTTCCTAGCTTCTATCACGGCTGTTGTTATCATTATGTTGAGTGTTGGCAATCATTTGCTCGCCCTCTCTTGAGAGTGGCCAGGCCCCTCTTCCCCGGCCCTCGTGGGCGGGGTGGCCCCTGGCAGGGAGGAGGAGCTCCTGGCGCCATGAAGGGCTCTGCCTGGTTCCCTTGGGCTCTGTCTGCTATCCTATGTTGCGGTCAGGGGCTGCCTGCGGTCGCTGGTCCTACGTGCAAGGTTTTGGGGTTTTGCTTGAGCCTGTTTTCTTTCCTTCTCCCAGCGTTGTCTCCGCTGTGGCCCGAATCTGCACAAATGGGTCAGGGCATCGTGGGAGCCCCGTGGGCCCCTTCGGACTTACTTCGAGGTCCCCAGATGACACCAGTTAAATCATGGTGGAATTTAAACTTTCCTTAATGAATAAGTTAAAGAATATTGAGACTATTGAGCTCTGCAGCTTTGCCCAGCATTTTTCCTGAAAGACTCATTCTCCATGTAGAAGCATCATTTCTTTTGCACATAGCTATATATTTTTAAAATTCCAATAGATTTTGGGGTCCACGTTGAATTCTGATGCATGCGTGCGTTGTGTGACGGGGGAGCGTCTGGGCTTTTGCTGTGCCCAGCACCTGACAGTGCCTGTTGTGCCCACTGGTAGCTTTTGATCCCCCCAAATCTCCAGTGTCCATTACAACACTCTGTGCCCTGTTCAGCCCCAGCTCAGCCGCCACTTAGGAAAACACGGGGCATTTATTTCTCTGTTCCTGAGACTCTTCACTTAGGATAACGGCCTCCAGTTCCGTCGAATTTCTGCAAAAGACATTATTTCATTCCTTTTCGTGGCTGAGTAGTGCTGCACGGCATACTGTACCACGTTTTCCTCATGTGCTGTTCAGTTGATGGGCACTTAGGCTGATCCACGTCTTTGCGATTATGAATTGTTCTGCAACAAACATTCAAATGCAGGTCTTTTTTATAAAGTTGCTTCTTTTCCTTTGGGTAGATGCTCAGTCATGAGATCGCAGAAGCAAACGGTGGTCACTTTTCATTCTTTGAGGAATCTCCACACTCATTTCCACAGAAGAAGAACTGCCGTTTCTTGCAACTGAAGTATTAAGATCTGAGAAGTGGAAGTGTGTATGTTGTTGTTGCTAAGACGTGGCCGGCCGCGCGTGGGTCCTGTCCATGTGAGTGTGTGTTGGTGAGACGGGGAGCTGTGGACCTCGGGGTTGCTCAGTGGAATGGCCGTGTGCATCCTGCTACTGCTGCAGCCTGCATGTGCTGTTGCTGGATCAGCCCGAGAGACAGTTTGGAGATGACTTTTGTTTGACCAGCAGCATTTCTCACAGTTGGGGACTAGGCGGGCCATCTCTCGTGTCCCCAGCCCTGTCACCGCACGGCACCTTGGACGTGGTTTGAAGCTGTGGAAATTTCCCAGGAGAAACGGCTTTCTGCCAATCAGCCCCGAAGGGACTATTGATGATGCCTCCTTCATTATGATGCACGACTGAGATAAGAAGGTCCAGTCTTTGCTTCTGCAACGAGCACCAGTTTCACCGTGGACAAGGGTTCTGTGGTGGCCCCCAGCCCTGTTTAAGCCTCAACAGAAGAAACAGCGTTGTTTGGTTAGTTGTGTGGCGGGGCCTGGCGGGCACCGCATCGGGCGCGGCCTTGGTACTGCTTCATTGCGCAGGCGGCGTTCAGCCGAGTCAGGGAGTCCCAAAACAAAGTTTCCAACGGCCCTGATCAGAGCAGGACAGCAGGACGAGCTCCAACTGCTGGAACCCGGAGAGCGGAGAAATTGGCCACCTCTCGGCCTCGCAGCCTCACTACATGTGCACCTCATTACCATAAATGACCGTAAACCTTTCTAGGGAAACGCCACGCCCATCACGCACCCAACACCAGGACACTTCCTGTATGACTGAATTTCGTCAAAAGGAGGGCGTCGCCTGATTCCAGGGAAACACGGCCCCTCTCCAGAAATGCCACGGATGTTCCTCCCCTTGCTTCACCTGCAATTAAGCCCTTGCTCGAATCGGGGGGCAGATGGAACCCCGGGGGTCTCCGCAGGGGGAGTGGCCCTCTGTGTGGAGTGGACTCTGTGCTTCCCAAATAAAACTCACTTTCCAGGTCCACTCCTGAGTTCTTCCTTGGGCAAAGCTGGGGACCCAGTGATCCCCAGCCCTGGGAGTCACTCCCTGTGCCAGTCGGAGTGTGTGACGGGGTCGGAGGAAGCCTCTGCTCCCGCTGTGTGCGCCTGGACGCTGCTGGTCCTTCCAGACCCCAGAGCTCGGGCCGCGCCCGCCGCAGTCACGTTCTCTGGATGGCGGCGCCCACGCGGCTCCAGGCTGAGCCTCCCTCTGCGCCGGTGCCCGAGGCCCTTCCCAACGCTCGCCTCTTGCTGAGTCAGGTCCATCCTACCAAGGTAAAGTACAGATTTGTTCTTGCACAAGGCGGCTAGTTCTGAAAGCACTGGAGTGTTTTTCTGGTTACCCAGGAAAGAAACACATATTGAATCTGGAAAGGACAGCTCCTGGTGGCAACTTCCTGTGTTTATTGAATCCCCAGAAGCAAGGTTAGTGTTAAGTGGTCATCAGACTACTATCCATTTAAATTTTAGCCACTTAAAAAAGAACACAACAAATTTAGGTATTCTTTACTACACACCCTAACTGGTTAACTTCCTCATCACCCTTCCCACGGTGGCCACATACTTTGAAAGCCCTGCTGTTTGTCAATTTCAGATGCAATTTCCTCTCTGCTCAGGACGGACGTCCCTGTGGCTGGTGACTGAGGCGCCTATAGCAGAGACAGGAACGCACCCAAAGTCCCACATGCAAACCTGCAGCTTTGGAAAAGCGTCTGGGGCCACAGGAGCCTGACCTACGGGTAGATCATGTGGTCACAGTGGACCTCTGCCGTGGTGCACTCAGAAGACGCCAGTGGTGCGTATGATGGCATATGTGTTAATAAATGGGTTAGAAACAGAAAAAAAATGCTCCTAAGATTTCGAATTTATTCCATCTGACAACCAGGGAACGATTCTCAGAATATCTGAAGATGATACAGTTATGGGTCAATAGTGTTATCGACAAACCATCATAAATAGCAAGTCAGTGGCCATCCCAAATATATTCAGTTATTTTGTCTTCATAGATGAGCTTTGGAAAGAGAAATTATTTTGATGTTTTCCATAAATTATGATCCCATCAAATACTTAACTTTTCTCACCGGAGAATATTACCCAACGTGGGGGTGAGAAGAGAATACTCTGAATAGTGTACATACTTTTTCCTCTTAAAGCAACGACCCTCGTCATGCCACATTTGGACGTATGCATGTTTGCGTGTCCATGTCACTCAACCTGCATGTTTGTGTGGTTTAAAAGTGCAGGTGTCTGTGTGTATTTCTGTTGTTCACATGCACAGCGGTGCACCGCGGTGGTGAGGGCTGACATGACGCTCCCTGTCCGGAGGAGGAGGAGGAGGAGGCCGTGGCGGGTGAGGCCGCCCAGGCAGGTGAGCTGTTTGGCTGGAGCTCCTGCTTGGCCCAAGCACCTCGCTCAGTCTGGCAGACGCTCCATCTGGCTACGCGACCTCTTCTCTTGGAGTTTTTTGTAACTACTTGTGACCTTCCCAGCTCAAGGCCTGTACTTGTTTTCTGTTTTTTTTTTTTTAATTGAGATGAAACTCACATAACATACAATTAACAGTGTTAAAGTGAACAATCCGGTGGCCTTTGCTATGCTCACAATGTCGTGCGACTGCCACCTCTATCCAGCTCAAAGTGGTTCTGTCTCTCTGGAAGGAAACCCTGAACCCAGCAACAGCCACCCCTGGCCCAGCCCTGCAGCCATCACCCACCCTCCCTCTGTGGATCCTGGACATTCCCTGTACGTAAGTGGATCGTGCAGTGGGTGTCCTTCCGTGGCCAGCTTCTGCACTCAGCATCGCGTTTCCGAGGTTCGCCTGTGGTGTAGCGCGTCAGCAACGTGCGCCACATTCCGCCGCGCCGATGAGCCACGGGTACCGTCCACCATCTGCTGACGGGCGTCTGTTTGTCCATCTTTTGGTGATTATGGAAAATGCTGCCCTGGACACGCGTGTGCATGTGTGTTTGGCCTCTAGCATTTTTGAAGACTTACCAAAAGGAATCTGTATCTTTGGGATCAATATTCAGTAAACAAGACAACATTATTAGATGTGTCACGTGAGAAAAAGGGTAGTTGGTCGTATAAACAGCATTTGGGGCTTTGATGTTCATTGTTAAGCATAAGTGGTCAGTTATAATTCCCCTGGGATCTTCAAACAGCACACGCTCCCCTAAATCTTATGGTTGTTATGTGGAGCTGTATTTATGGCTGAACGTTTTACAAGTATTGAATATGTAAACAGTCCACTATGAATATTTCATCTATTGCCAGAAAAGCTACCCTGGGTCCTCAATGTCTGCAGAGAGTTCGGACTCGAAACTAGTTAGAAACCAGCGTATGTAATATGCTCAACTTTTATGGACACAACCTGAGGCTGGTGGCCTAGAATATCAGATTTAGCAAATGTTTAAACAGGCTTATCTAAGCTACAAATGGAGGTTTCTGAAAATAACAGGATGGATAAACACACAGAAAAGGCGCAGGAATGACGTTTATGCTATTTATAAAAAAAACTGGGGGATGACGTTTTCGTTACGTCCTCTTGCTAGGCGGAGGCCGTGCACCCTTACAAATTCTGTCCTGCGATGCTCTCAGCGTAGACTTACGCCTTTCCGCAAGCGTTCTGTGCGGGGATTAGCTCTCCAAGCAGAAACTTACAATTACTAATTATTTCGTTTAGATTCATGGGTTCAGAATTATGGCTATTCATTTACACTGTTATGTCGATGAATTAGTAAGGCGTGGCCAGTGAACATAATTTAGTCATTTAGTTGTTTATTCTCTATTTAACAAACACAATTTGACTTCATCTTCTACTGGGGACCAGGTCCCTTGGGAGAGAAAAAGTTGGCGGATTATTTCATCCGTGTCTGGACGCGGAGGAGGTAATTTCCAGGTATTTCCACTCTTCCTTACAGGTGTGTGGGTAAATTCTCCAACGTGTTAGAACCTTACCTGGAGTGAAGTGTTCATTTGAGGAGATTAATGCCGTCTCGCGGGGTCAGGAAAAGAGGACAATGCCTCCAGCAGCGGCGAGCACCACTGCCTTGGTGCAGACCGGAGGGAGGGAGTGTTGACACTTAGAGGGCAGAGCCGCTGCCCTGGAAGGAGCAAAGGGAGCTTGGGAGGCACGTGAAGAACCCAAATACTCGGACACGCACAGGGGCCGTTTGCGCACCGGGCACGCCTTCTGCCGTCAAGATGCTCACGAGGAGGCGGTTCGTGCTCTCCTCAGAGGACACGTGCTCACTGACGCTTCCCAGCAGGTGCGACTGGGGACATGGATGCTCGTTAGGCCCTAATTTCCGGCAATTTGTACCGCGCCTGGGGTGGCACTGAGCCGTCTGGGAGCCTGGTCCCCGAGATCTGCGCGGAGCACATGGGGTGCCTTGGCATGGCTGTGGTTGGGGTGGGCAGTTCTGGTGTCGCCTGGCAGTTGTCTTCCTGGAACCACCTGCGGCTGCAGCAGCCAGACCAGCCGCTGTCTGGCGTGGAGCGAGGTGCGGGCTCAGCCTCCACTGGCGTTTCAGAATTACGCGTGTCCTGCCGGTGATCGCGCTCTGTCCCTTTTCATCACAGCAGGGGGAGAGGCCGCATTCTTGGAGCCCCTCAGGAATGACAAGTCGCTGGAAATAAGACCGAGAGAGGAGGGTGTAAGCCTGGCCACGCGTGCCTTAGACACCGGCGTTTTTCACTGCCGCCACCCCAGAGGCTGCTTGTGACAAGCGGGCGGCGATTTTCGGGTGGAAGAGGATATTTGCGGAGCAGAACCAGCAGGACGCCCTCCCCTCCGCCGCACGCGGTGGGCCAAGCCACTGAGTCATGTTCCTAAAAGCAGCTTGAAATCTCACGTCCACCCAGTGTCACGGCCTGGCGGGGAGGAGAGAATGTGCTTACTCAATACTTTAATAATAATATAGCATATTATTACCAAGTGTCTCCACCCTGGATTTGAGTGGCGTGTCAGCAACTGGCCAGCTTGGCTCAGAGTCTCAGATTAACCTTCTAGAATTTTCTTTTTTTCTTAATAAAAGAGACTGCAATTTACAGATCTGAAAACAAAATTTTGATTGGCTTTCTTGTTTAGTTTTGATTTTCCTCAGTCCTAATTTGTGTAAGTGACTAGAGAATCACAGACACGTGTGTGTCCCAGGCCATGTCCCCTCTGGACAGGGATGGTCACACCCCACCCCTGCTCCAGGAGTCTACTCCCTATGGGAGAATATTTGCCTTCAGTGATGCCACTGTCAGTGGGACACGTCACCTTCCCAGAGGAAGGAACCTGGCTTTCGGGAGACAGATTGACCCTGGGGGCAGGATCCTGTACCGGGAGCCTCTGCGGGGGCTGTGGGGCGATCACGGATTCTGTCTGTCGCTGGAATTTTATTTGTGCCCCTGTTAAGTGGAAGCTCACAGCAAAGTGCATCTGTCTAGTTTTTTGGTCTTTGTTCTTTTAATTTCCTGCAGTGACTCCTTCTGAACCTGCACGACCTCAGTTCACTGCGGCTCTGTCCGTGCCCCTGGCCACCCCGACAGGGTCCACCTAGACACAGGCTCCCGCCTGCCCCGGTGCCCTTGGCCTCTCAGCGAGTTTTCATGATGGCCCTTGGCCAAAGGAAATAGCCGACAGCTCCTCTCGGTGAGAGGCCCGTCCCTAGACTGCAGCACGCACTCGCGTGCCCTGGGCACGACACCGCTTCTGGAACTCAGGGATCGGGCTGGACGCCGCCCCATGTCCTCGTCCTACACTGCTGGCCCCAGTGGGCTGCCCTGGGCGCCCCGTGACTGGGTGTCTCAGCTTCTTGGGATGTGTCTCTCTGGGCTCGTGTCTGTCCCCACTGGCTGGGTGAATAATAATTCATCCAACGTGTTTCCCGTCCCGGCTGCGTGCGGATGAAGAAGAAGGACACGGTCTAATAATTAGGTATCACACGCTACATGTGGACTTTTAATAAGGGTTTTCTAATTCATCAAATATTGTTTACTTCAAGATCCTTTACTGAAATGGGGAGTATTTCAGTACTTCACGTGACTTCTTAGATTTTTTTTCTTTTTAGGGGATGTTAATTAAAACTGAATCTTGAATCCCTGAAAAAAACATATATGAAAATATTTAATTCAGTTCTCACATGCTAAATGGCTTAGTTTTCCACGAGGGAGACAGTAAGTTTCCTTTGCCTAGGGGCACCCGCGTGGGGCTGGGGCAGGCGCGTGGGGCTGGGGCAGGCGCGTGCGGCTGGGGCAGGAGTGTGCAAGTTTAACGTCTCAGTGTTTCCTGAGGACCTGAGAAGGAAACAGCACATCTGGCTCATTACTGAGGATGGGGGCCGGGTAGCTGCTGCTTCTCCAGCCTGGGGGGAATAGTGGGTGCTCCAGAGACGTCCCTGTCCGAGATGTGCCGGGAACCGGAGCAGGGCTGGCCTCTTCGGGGAGTCTGAGCACCAGCATTTGCCACCCCGTCCCCGGAACCCCCAGGAGGACCCTGGGAGCACCAGGTGCATTCTGTGGGCAGAGGACAGGGCTCTGCCCTCCATGAGGCCTGGCACCGTCTGGCCTTGTCCCTTCTGCCAGCTTCGACCCGGGCTCTTGCTCACTTGCTCCTGTCTGGGAGCCCACGGCAGAACACCCCGCCTGCCTGCCATGCGCCCCAGGTGGACATCAGTGGATACCGCCAGGCACCGCGACAGCAGGTCCCAATGGGCATCCCCTCCAAGGGGCAGGAGGGACGCCGGGCCTGAGACTGTTGGGGCGCGTCCTTGCCACGCCCAGCCGAGCTCCGGCTGGAACCGACGGGTGTCTGTTGTGTTTCTGCCGTCTGCACACCCAGGAATTGGAGGGAGGGAGGCTTTTATGACAACTAGTCAAGGAAGAGAGTCAGCCGCGGGCTGTCGCACACCCAGCACGTGTGGACGCCAGGTGGCGGGTGCCTGGCGAGTCAGACACTGCTGCTGCCACCCGGTTACTTCTCACTCCTCAGCCCAAGCCGCGGTCAGCGCCCTGAGACAGGCCGCGTGGAGAGGGGAAAGCCAGCGTGCCCCACCTAGGAGGAGAGCGTGCACCTCCGACGGGTCTCCGGGCGCAGCTTCCCATCCGGGCGTTCACGCAGGGCAGGGACAGACGCATGGCGGGAGTGAAAATGGTCACTCTCTGCTTCCACCCGACCCCTCACCGGTCCAGCTCTCGAGACGAGGTGTCCCCCAGGGCTGCAGCCATGCCCTGCTCAGCGACGTACGTTCTGAGGAGGCATCTTCAGGTGATTTCTTTGTTGCGCGCACTTCCTGGAGTGCGGTTACTCCAACGCGGATGGTACGTACAGCCTGCCACACGCCACGCTGCAGGGTCCGCTGCCCCTTGGCTACAGCCTGTCCCCGTGGTGCTGTCCTGAGAGCTGCAGGCCAGTGCGACACAGTGGGGTGTTTGTGAGTCTACACACGTCCAAACATGGAGAAGGCAGAATCAAGACACAGTGTCGTAACCTATGGACCACCATCTGTGTGGTCTGTCATGGTCAGGAGGTCATTCTGAGGCACGTGACTGTCCCGTCATTCAGCTGCTGTGACAGCAACAAGCAACTCAAAGGATTTCTTTCTTCGAGTGGGTGGGGTTTGGATTAGCCAGATTTCTTGTGTCGGCTTCCGTCTTTGAGCCCCTCAGTTTTCCGAAAAGCGCAGTGTGTTTCTCTCAGACCTTCTTTCTTGCTTCACTCAGAAACACCGTGGCATCCGATCATCCACGCCGACGTGGCGACGCTGCGCAAAGCCGATGGAATTCGGAGCCATGGAAAATACCTAAGACACATGCAGGCCATTAGCAAAAGCCAACTGACCCAAAAGAATTTCCACAAGGATTCCGTTTCAAACTCAGACCAAGACTTTGGATACTTTACTTCTGAGCCACTCCTGGGTGAAACTGAAAATGCACAAAATGCAATGTGGGGTGGAAAATGCCTGTTGTTTCCCTGCCGTTTAAAACTTCCAGTCGTCTAAACCCTACCCACAAATGAGTGTCGCAAACTCACTGTAAGTGCTGTGCATGCCTGGATTACGGGACTGGATCTTTGACATCAAGGAGGTCGCCATCTACCAGGGGATATGGTACGCGGACAGATTAAATATTAAATAACAGTAAAACAAAAATAGGCAATTTTCCCCAAAGTGGTACTTCTTTTTCAAATTCCTAAATAAATTGTAAAGGCAGTAATTGCTGCAGAATTTAAAGGAGAGGAGAATGAATTCTATCTCAGCTGCTACCAGGAAGCTACCACTTTGCAATAAAAAATAAGACCTGTACCTTCCACGTTGGCGACGGAGGGAGGGAACCCAAATCCTGCGCACCGAGAGTCGCCTTCTCCTCGGGTATTTCTCCCTTGCAGCCAGTGATGGTCCCACTGTGTTGGCATCATGGCCCGAGGGACCAGAGGAGGGCATGGGTGTGTATGTGTGTGCATGTATATATGTGTGAATGAGTGTATGTGTGTGCATGTAGGTATATGTGTGTGCATGTACGTGTCTGTGAATGAGTGCGTGTATGTGTGTGTGTGAGTGTGTGTGCGTGTGTGTGTGAATGAGTGTGTATGTGTGTGCGTGTGGGTGTGTTAGTGTGCATGTATGCACGTAATTGAGTGTGTGCATGTACATGTGTGAGTGTGTGCAGGCATGTGTGTCATTGAGTGTGTGTGTCATTGAGTGTGTGTGTGTGTGAATGCATGTGTGTTGTGTGACTATACTCGTGTGTGTGTGTGTGTGTGACTATACTCGTGTGTGTGTGTGTGTGTGTGTGTGTGTCAACCTGTGAGTGCAAGCACCCAAGGCCTAGTAACAGAACCTTCTTCCAAACTCCGCCTTAGAGAGCATCACAGGTTCGTGATTTAAAAAACATTTCAGAAAGGCTGGGCAGGGCTCCTCTGCAACCTCAGACCCGTCTTACGTTTCTTCTCTGCACCAAGTATTTGAATCTCATGTGCATTTCACACTCCTCTGAGCGCAGTCCCAGCTTGGGCCAGTGAGGACTTTCCAGGCCTGGCGGCCACGTGGACTCCTTACTGGATTCCTTACTGGAAAGAAGAGGCTCCCGTGGCCAAGTGGGGCGACTTCCGTGAACACGATGCCTGATGTTTGGCGAACGCCCAGCACACGCAGGGTCTGTTACCTGTGTTTTCCTGTCTCGTCGTATTTCACATACTCTTTTTATAAGGCATTTTCCAGATTTGTCTTCCTTCTCGATGGTGGGGTCATTGTGCTTTTGAGAACAATCCCCGTGTTTTACTCCTGGGTGGCCCGGCTGTGCCGAGTCTCAGAGCCACACAGCATCCGCCGCGCCCAGGCCGGTCGTGGGGAGTGGGCGGGAGCACGGCTGGGATGGCGGAAATCTGCGTGCACGTGCGGAGAAGGAGCCGAGGCCGGGAGGTGGGGAGAGGAGTCCGGCAGCTCCAGCCCCGGAGACAGAGGCCCGGGAGCTGGGGGACCCTGCCTGGCCTCGTGGGCAGAAACTGTACCTTGACTTTTCTGCGTCTCCAGTGACTCAGTGTCTGCTCATTACGAGATCAGTCAGCACTTGGCGAATGTGAGGACGGTTGCACCAAATAAATAACAACATGGTACTTTAAAGACAGGTACCTGTCAGGTTACCAGCCCGCGTGGATTAGCTCTGGAGCACTCGGGACCCACTCAGAGCTGCGTTGCTTTGTGAGAACTACTTCAGTTTGGGAAAAGCACTTTCAACAAAGGGTTAACTCCAGAGGGCTGTCCTTTTCCCTGGGAGACTTCGGCGCAGAGGGAAAACCAACACCGTGACCGCTTCGCTGGAATTGTCTGTGAGTCACTGGCGCCTCCTTGCACCAGATACATTTAAGGAATAGTGGCCGCGACGCGTGTGAGTGAAATCCACTTTGGGGCCCCCCGTTTTGCAGGCAGCAGGACATACTATGGGGCGGCCCATCGGAACACGTGAGGTGCGGCCGTGGGCACAGCTGCGCGGGTGCTGACACACGCGTGGGCATGGCCTGATTCCAGGATATTATTTGGAGGTCACAATCGTAACTCCTCACAACTGTGACTGATTATTTTCAAACTGTCTTCTTTTCTGTTAGAGAAAAAGACAAAAACAAGAACTCAGCTTAACAAAACACAGGTAAGTCTTTACAAAAAGATTCCCCAAAGGGTTACGGTAACCGTTTTGCATTTTACATTACATTACATTACATTACATTACATTACAGTGCCTGCCAAGAGAAACGTGTGTTTCAAAGCACGGGGCGTGCAGAGACGTGTGTGTATCTTCACTGCACAGCTGGAAAGATGCTGGTGAGATGCTCACCTGTGCGAGCACCTGCGTGCACACCTGTGTAGGGCGGGGCCAGCGCCCTGTGTTGTGGATGAACTTCCTGGAAACGTCTGTGAGAGTCATTCTCAGACCGTTCAGCGGTGGCTTGTTCACTTTTCATTGCTGTGTGGTATTCACTGAATATATTCATTTGTTCATTCGTACTATTGTCTCCCCTTGGGAGTATGAATAATCCTGCTGTGAACATTCCTGTGTATGTCTCCGGCACATGCGTGCATGCGTTTCGGTTGGGTACATACTTCGGAGGAGAATTTCTGGATGGTAGGATATTTACGTATTATGCTTTAGTAGATACTGCTAATACGGTGCATCGGCCTTCGATTTATGAGAGCTTCAGTGTTTCCAAGTGCTAACACGTGGCCATTCTGGTAAGTATGTAGCGCTGTCTCTCCACAAATGATGGATCCAAAAGTAGATTTAATTTACACAAAATCTCAACCGTTATTCCTTAAATATACGTGCTCTTCCATTATTATTTTTATTTGATTCTGGATCTCTAATTACATGTGTGTCAGATCTGCTCATTCTGTTTCTCAGACCTTGTATTTACTTTCACATTTTAAACTCTATCTGTGATTCTGTATCCTTTCTGGATACTCTTTGTAGAAATTTCTTCTGGTACACCGGATCTTTTCTGAACTATGTCTACAACGTTATTTAAAATGACCCATAGATGTTTTCATTTTCGACATAAGTGTGTGCGTATGTGTGTGTTAGAAGTTCTATTTGGTTTCTGAAATCTACCTGTTAATTTTATACTGTCTCGAGTTTCTTGCTCGCATTTCTAATTTTATCATTTTTTATTAAAATAGTTTATACATACTTATTTTATATTTTGCATCTGATAATTTTAATGCCTAAAGTCCTCGGGGTTCTAACTTTGTCCCCAGTTTTTTCTGAAGAATCTTCTTTACGGTAGCTTTGTCTTATGTTCTGCAACTGTAAATTTTGAAAGGTTATAATCAGCTGGTCCTAATCAGTCCTAATCTGAGAGGCCACGTGGAGCATGTGCCTCTGCAGAGAACTGCGACCCGTAAGGGACCACTTTGAGTTAATTTCTTAGCCTGGGGTTTCAGGGCATCTGTGCTGTGCAGTGTGGTAGCCGCAGGCCAAGTGTGACCATTTAAGTAAATCACTTACAGGTGAATAGCATAAGTAATGTTACTTCTTCATTCAGAGAAGCCGCACCGTGAGTGCCTGACGACCACACGCGGCAGCTGCTGTACCGTCCATTGTTGCAGAAAGCGGCAGTTGCAAGTGGCCTGCTGGCTCCCAGAGATTCACGTAAATTTGAACCCCCAAGCAAAAGGTAGTACTATAATTACAGATTAGCGACTGGTGCATTCTCCACATGGAAGGGAGAATATTCAAGACCTCAGGTATCTTGTACCTGTACGGGGGCTTTATCCCAAACCCTCACTTTCTTGGCCCAAGACTTGTCTTCATTCATCTGAGTGGTTAGTGAAACCCAGGCTTTAGATTCTCTGCGTAGGCAAATTGCCTCCGTGAGGCCTAGAATCCAATTTTACATGCTTTGTGTGAGTGTTTGACACCTGCGGATTTCCCGGACAATGTCTTTCGGCTTAACTAAGCATTCAGAAAATCTGGGTTGTGCCAAAGTAAATTAGCAGAAGGCCCTGAGCCTGGGTTTGTTTCTGTATCCAGAGGCCTGTGCGCAAGCCACGCGAAGCTCAGCTAACAGGCCTTCCCGTGCTGCGATCAGGATGCTTTTCCCCAACTCTCACGTGGAAATCTGATCTCCCGTGTTGGAGGTGGGGCCTGATGGAAGGTGCTTGAATTGTGTGAGCAGACCCATCGCGGGTGGCGTGGTGCCATCCCGGCGTATTGCGTGAGTTCTCATTCTATTATTGGTGTATTAGCTCCCGTAAGAGTTGGTTGTTAAAAAGTGGCTGCCCCTGCCCCCTCTCTTGCTTCCCCTCTCACCATGTGACCCCCGCACACGCCGGCTCCCCTGCCTTCCGCCATGAGCGGCAGCTTCCCGAGGCCCTCACCAGAGGCAGATGCCAGCACCACGCTTCTTACCCAGCCTGAAGAACTGTGAGCCAAGTAAACCCCTTTTCTTTATAAATTACCCAGCCTCAGGTGCTCCTTATAGCAACACAAATAAACTAAGGCACCTTGTAACTGATTAACTTTGAATTGAGCTTTGGCCAGTCATAGACAGCCACCTAGCCAATCCGCTGTATAAACTGGGACCTCTCATTAGACCACATCTCAGTAAAGCAAAGGCCCAGCTGGACCCGATCACATAGTTCTTTGCTTCCGTGTTCAGCCCGGAAGAGCTCACTGCTCACGCTGCCAGAGCTGAGGCCACGGCCACGGCCTCCTTTTGGTTTCGATGCTTGCTGATTCATGAATCATTCTTTCCTCAAATAAATTCTGCTGAATTTTATTTGGTCTTCTTATCAATAGTAGGTTATTGGTGACTAAGTTTTGGGGAGGTTAAAAGTTTTATGTGGATTTTTGACTACAAATGGGGTCAGTGCCCCCAACTCCTGTGTTGCTTAAGGGTCAACTGTATAAAAGGAAAGTAAGATGTGCTTTTGGTAAGGACATCCATAAGGTATGAGAATGTGTTGTTTTTTTTTTTAAGGGACAGGATAGCAATTTTTGTACTAAAGTAGAATGACTTTTTGTTTCACAGTGAGAAAGAGGAAAAGTATAGCCTCAAAAATTAAGTAGATATAAGAAAGTAGAAGATTTCTGGAAAAGAAATCTTGAGAAAGAAGTTTTATGTGTTATCGGCTGGCTAAGATTTAAAGGGAATTATTTATAAGTATTTAAAAATTGGGCATTAATACCAAAAGTACACTCATGCAAAAGTAGAAATTAGTCATTTCTGTTAAAACAATAAGGTTTTCTTGGAGTATTGGTTTGCTCTTAATAAGAAATTGTGAAAGGTTTTCTTTCTATTTTAAGTAATCTGCCAAGGAAATGAAGATTTTTTGCCTATAAAAATAATTTCCTGGGCTTCATGTTTTCTTTTACCAGATCTTCGATTACAGTTATCCCTCAGTATCGGCAGGGAATTGATTCCAGTCCACCCCCCCCCCGCCACCAAGGATACCAAAATCCGCAAATGCTCAATTCCTTATATAAATGGTGTAGGATTTGCATATAACCTATGCACATCCTCCCATATACTTTAAAGCTTCTCTAGATTCCTTATAATATCTAATACCATATAAATGCCATGCAAATAGTTGTTATAGTATATTTTTATTTTTTTTACTGTTGTATTGTTTTATTTTTATTATTTTTTTGAATATTTTTGATCTGTGGTTGGTTGCATCCACAGATGTGAAGTCTGCAGATACAAAAGGCCAACTATACCTAAAATCCCTGAGTCCTCTCTTTATGAGAGCTAAGATTTTCCCTACAACTGTATAGCTTTCTGTAATTGACTTTAAAATCTTTTAAGTGTCACTCTGAATAACTAAATATTGTTTTTGTAGTGACCTGTAATCCTACTTAAGTGCTTTAAACTTTTTGAAATTTTTGACCACTTCTCAAAAATCAAATTATAAGTCAAGTTATTTTGATCTGAACTAATATTGGAATGTTCCAGAACAGCCCGGAATATTTCAAAATATTTTCTTCTCTCTCTTTATGGAGAGAGAGATATTAAACTAAGAAGGCTTATTTAATATGTTAAATTTGCATGAAAACATTGTTAAATAAGAAATGATGTTTAACCTTCTTTAATTATATGGATATATGTTATTAATATGTTTCAAAAATTATATGAAATTCCTAAGAATCTGATATGTGCTGGTATAATGTTATCACTCATAATTTCAGTTATGTTAAAATATTTTATGTTGCAGAAAAAATAAAATTACCTGTCAATTTCATAATGAACTCTCATCAGATCTTTAACAACGGCCATTTTAAACCTTGTCATCTACAGACAGTTAACTGTATTATTCTGATGCTTTCCTAAAAGCTTTTGAAAATATTTTGTCTTCTAAGAGATTTATGGAAAAAACTCAGACAAATACAGGTTTTTGACAACTTTAAGATCATGCCATTGGACTGAGCAAGAATTTTAAGAACATTAATGAAGAAAATGGTTATTAAACAACTGGTTATTAAAACTGCTGACCCCGTATCAAACAGAACCAGGATAAATTATGTGGCACTGAGTGAACTGATCCAGGAGAATTACTTTTTATATTCTTTTTGCTTGAACATCGCTTTGATATACGTATGATAAACCTTTCTAAATAGTTCCCAAATTCTTTTATATTTTGTTCTATTTCTCAATTTTTCCTGTGTTTTCCTACCTGCGTTTTAGCTGGGAAGCTTTGTTGCCAGCCTTCAATCTCGCCCATTCCTTCCTGGCCGTGTCTGCTCAGCCGGTGAACCAGGGAAGGACTCCTCACGTCTGTCACGGTCGGTGCCTTTAACTTACAGCATTTTGTGTTGATACTTTCTTAGAGACTGTCTCTCTGCTTAGAGTATCTGCATTTTCTTACATTTTGCCTACTTTTTCCATTTGATCCCTTAATTCATTTTGGTTGTTTTAAAGCTCTCATCTGATAATTCCAAAATTTATATAATAGCTGGATCTGGTCGGTATGCTTAGTCTCTTCAAACTGCGTTAACTTCTTGCTTTCTACCACGCCTGGAAATATGTGTGTCTGAAGCCAGACCTGATAAATTGCACAACAGAAACTGAAGTAATTAGGTCTTTAGTGGGAACTCTGGCCAGGAGTTGGGCTGTGTTTAATGACCGCTGTCGCTGCAGGTGCCAGAAGCTTAAAATCCATCTTGCATTTTTGCTGTTGTCTTTGTGCTTCTGTAAGAAATTCTCCTGGGATAGGGTCTGTGTCCTGCAACGCTTTAATCTGAAATCAACTGTTTTTATCCTGGGTTCCTGCTGGTATTGTGGTCAGGTATGGGGAAGGGAAGATTTAAAAAAAAATCTCAGCTTTCAGTGGGCTGTGTCTCTGGATGGCTACCCTGGCAGGCCTTCCTAGGCTCCCCTGAGCTGCTCCAGGGGGGCTGGGGGGTCCCTGCCTTCGCCAGGTGAAACTCGGTTTGATAAACCTTCTTCCCTGGAGGTGGGGCTTTACTTTAGAGACCTCTCTCTGCATATTTCGATATAGTTAATTTTCTTTTCCCTCTGCCAGAAATGGGAGGCAATCTTTCTGGCTCTTCACCGTGAGAAACTGCTGGAAATTTTGAGGTAAAATCCATGAAAGCGTGAGGTCCTCCAAAGGGCTGTGCCCAAGGGTCTCATCTGTGGGAGTCCACACCCAGCCTCTCCTAACGCGTCAGAACTACCATTTGCAAGTTCTCGCTTCCGGTTTACGGCTCCAGAGGCTGCCAAAGCCCATTTCTCTGTGACTCCCTGGATGTGTTTCTTTCTGCAGGTTTCATGGATGGAGTCTCCTCACCGAAAATATGAACTATAGTTTCTAATTAGTCTTGAAAATCTTCTTTTCCAAGGGCACTGTTAAGAGAAAGAAAAGTCACACACAGAGAGAGCATATTTGCGAACTATAGATCTGGTCAAGAACTTGTACCCACGAGTAAACAGTACATTCAAAATTCAACCACAAGAAAGCAAACAGTCTTGTTACCAATGGGCAAAACATGTAACTGGTGCTTCACCTAGCAAGAGAGATGACACGCGTGTGCATAGAAAGTGGCCCACAGCATTAAACATAGGAAAACGCAAATGAGAACCGCACTGAGCGATACGCACCCATGGCAGGTGTTGGCGAGAGTGTGTAGGAGCTAGAACTCTCGCACGCTGCTCCCAGAACTGTGAAATCACACACCCAGTTTGGAAAACAGTCTGGCAGTTTCTTAAAAATTAAACACAAATACTCCATGTGATCCGGACTTTCCACTCCTTAGTATTTACCCAAGAGAAATGTGAGCACGTGGCTTAACAGAGACCAGTACGTGAACGTTCACAGAAGCTTTATTTGTTAGAGTCAAAAACTGCAAACGACTCAAAAATGTATCAAAATCACTTAAAAGTTTGTTAAGAGGGTAGATCTCATGATCTCATGTTAAGTGTCCTTATCACAATAAAATAAAATTTAAAAAATAACAATAATAAAAACTGATTTAAAATTTTAAGAAGGTGAATGGTAAACAGACTCTGGGATATCTATGGAGTAAAATACCATCCAGCGATAAAACAGTATGGATGACGCGGCTGTCACACATGAATGAATCGCAAATCCTTATGCGGAGGGAAGGAGGTCGGACAGAAGAGAATGCCGCTGTGTCATTCCATTCATGAAAAACTGTAGCAAACACAGGCCACTCCACAGTGACAGGAAGTAGATCCGAGATTTCCTGAGGATCTGTGGGGACAGGGAGGTGACAGAGCAGAGCTGCAAAAGGGCAGGAGGAACCTCTTTGGGATGGACGGACGCGTTCGTTACCTCGATTATGGCAATGGTTTCACAGGTGCACACGTCAAAGCTTATCAAATTGCACACTTTAAATATGCTCGGTTTATTTTGTTTTAATTATACATCCATGATAGTTTTAAAATTAAAAACAAACAAAAGGTAACATACAATTCAATGTACAAGAAATCCTGGTTAAGAAGAAACTAATTTATAGTGACAGATAGCAGATTGGCACTTTCCTGGGGCCAAGGCTCTGAGGGGTTTGACTGCGCTGGGCCGATGAGTCTGGGGTGATGGGATGTTCTGTGTCTTGATCGCCATGGCGACAATTTCCGCACATCCATTTGCCAGACTCACTGACGGTACGTTTAAAGTGCGTGTGTTGCACAGTATGTGAACTAGACTCCAACATGTTTTATTAAAAGTATCAAGTCTAGTTCCTATGTGTGGGTTTGTGGGGTTATTTTTAGGAAAGGTGTAGCTTTAAATAGCCACACGGAGACTAACGCTGGAAATCCAAAGAAATGCATGTGGCCATCAGAGTCTCGCGTTTGTGCTGTCTCTTGAGCTAGAGGATCATCACACTGGAGTATTTCTGGGCGATTATGAAACGTCCCTGCATTGAAGAAACTTTCACAAGATGTTTGAAGTTGCAGAACTCTTCCTTTTTGTTTTCACGTAAGGAAACTTGACTTTAGAACGGTGTTGACCTGAGAGCAGAAATTATTTAAACTGTAAGAAATTCGTGGGAGCAAAAATGCACTTTGTCCTGAGGCTCTGACTTCAATCCACATGATTCTATTATCCTGCAATGGGTGAATTAAAACCATCTGATTTAGCCATATTTGTAAAATGTTCTTATTAGTAACTCCTTTGAATGTTTTAATTGTTTCCTTTTATCAGCGTTTGGTACTGAAGCCCCTCTTTGAAAGCTCAAATGTCAAGCACAGACGTCAAGTGAGCACCGCTGGGGAATTGCGCAGATCCAACAGCCACGCGGACGCCCGGCGCTTCTTACCCGGCTTTTCTCAATGGGCTCCCACCCCGAGGGGCTGCGGGTGGTTTTAATTATCTGCTGAAGAACACAAGTCTATAAAATATTAAACTATGATGAAATGGGAAGAATATTTTGAGGCCGCTACAGACAAAACCCGGCCTGTCAAGCAGATGAAAGCCTGAGAGTGAGTCACCCAGGAGGGATGTGATCGCGTTTCCTGAGCGTGGAGGTCACGGCGCAGGGCCGATTGCACAACTGGGTCTCCCGCTGCCCCTGAGTCAGAGCGGCCTGCGGGGGCCCGGCGGCAGGCGTGGCCTCCGTGCTGCGGGGCGGCACCCGAGTGGTCTGCAGGGGCCCTGTTCCTGCTCCCGAGGGGCACCCCGACACCCTGGAATGCGTGACACCTGCGAATGGGCTC
Source organism: Propithecus coquereli (assembly GCF_000956105.1). NCBI lineage: Eukaryota > Metazoa > Chordata > Mammalia > Primates > Indriidae > Propithecus > Propithecus coquereli. The sequence continues at coordinate 196,319 of NW_012155441.1, read as the reverse complement.
GCAGGTGCGACTCCGTCTCTGGAGAGACCGTGTCGCGTAGCGCGCGGCACAGGCGGTGCTGCGGTCTGAGTGCAGCGAGGTGCAGCCGCTTTTACTCAGGCTTTTCCTGGGTAAGTGGTTTAAATGAGGAGGTGAGAGGCTATGAAAAATAAAGGAGACTTTTAATCAGGACGGTGCGTGAACACCCTGTCCCCATCCCAACGCAGCAGGGCACGGAGGCGGTGAGGACAGGATGAACCTGCTGCGGAGCAGGGGACGGAGCCAGGCTGCCAGCCTGGGACGTAGCTAAGGAGCACGGGGGCCCTGCGGAGGGGGGACCCGGGCCGGGGCTTCCGCACGCGCCAAGGCTGGCACAGGCTGACCGCAAAGCAGCAGGAGGGGAAGGGAGCGAGTGTGCGAGCAAGGGCTGGGATCACGGGGAGCCGAGGGTGCGTGGCAGGGGTGGGGAGAGCAGAGCTGTGCACGGGCGCGGGGTCTGCACGCGGGCTGGGAAGAGCGGCTGGAGATGCCCAGGGCCCCTTGGAGACGGAGACCCCGTCACCAAGCCCAGCGCGGCGAAGACGCACTGCTGGCCTCGGCTGAGCTGCGCCCTCTTATTACAGATGACGTACCAGGCTCTGCTAAATTTCATTTTCTTGTGATCATTTTGGATTTCAGCAGCGTCTATTAGACTTTCTGCTTAAAAACACACCCTTATTTTGCCTGAAATATCCAAACCAATTATGCCACCGACAGTTTAGTTGTGCCGTTTCCCGCTTTCTGTAGTTGAAGAAATAGTTGTAATTACGTGGATTAAATGTTCTGGCTTCCAGTTTGCTAAAATTGGTGGCATTGTCGCTTTATTGCTTTATCAGTTAAGCAGTATGATTTACGCTCGTTACGTTTTCTACCTGAGCATACACAGTACGTTTCAGTCTTGAGCAGAAAAGGGTCTTCCAGCCTCACAGCCGAGTTTCGCACGGCGCAGAGCAAGTGGAAACTGCTCTGTCGGAGGGAAAACCGGCTACTTGGACGCCAGGTGTGTAGGAAGGCGGAGCCGGTGTAGCCTACAGCCAGGTGAGGGCACAGCTGCGGTTATCAGGACTCAGAGCCCACGTCGCGCTGTTCGGGAGAGAGAGTCTGCTGTTTCCGGTCCCGTCGAGATGGCGCGCCTTGCGAGAGCTCTTGTCACCAAAGCTCTCGGGCTCGTGCGCACTGCGCAAGGCTGGGCAAGGAGGTGCTCACGCCGAACGCCTGGCTCCGCGGGCTGGCAGGGCTAAGGTGCCGCTGGAGCTGCCGGGACATCTCTCAGAAACGTGAGCAGGCTGCTGGGAGCAGGGAGGTCTGTTGCCGGCAGTTGTCATGCAGATGAGGCGGGGGTGGTTCGAAGAGTTATTTTCTGCCGGGGTGATGGCAGCAGCCGACACGGGATGTGAGATCCACGCCGTTCGCTGAAGGAAATGACCCCTACGCAGAGGCCTGTGGGCCGGGTCCGCAGTCGCAGGGGCCTGCGCGCCCGAGATGCCCTGGCTGCCGTGCACAACAGCTCTGTTCCACACGTCACCGCTGCAGCGCCCGGAGTCACGGACGTGCCGGCGTTCTGGGGATCCAGCGGGCACACGCCGCTGCCACCAGCTTCACGGGCCCTGAGTGTGTGTCCCTTCCACCCCCCCCACAGTGACGCCACCTGCGGTCACTTGCCTGACGTGTCTGCCCTCGGCAGCGGCAGGTGTGGACGACGTCTCTCCCCGTCCAGCCCCTGGCCCGGCGGCAGCGCACACCAGGGCTGCACACTGACGTGAGGTGACAGACCGCCGGAAACCGGCGGAAAGTCCTGGATCACGTGAGATCATGCTGCCAGGGCACTGTCAGTGACACGGGATTCGGGGCAATCTGGAACCTCACGCTGCATGACAGGGCCGGTTCTTTTTTGTGGCAAACTCTGCGTCAGACCCTCCCAGGGCTGAGGACTGCAGACACCCGCAGGTGATCACGTTTTCTCTCCTGCAAAGCAGGTGCGACGCCAGTGGACGCAACGGGACTTAGTGCCCTTCGCTCGGAAATGACCCACGGAGACAGTGAAGCTCTGGCAGGTGGTCTCACCCTCAGAGTCTGCCGGCTTGGACACGGGGTTGACTTGCTTTCCCTGCTCGTTCGTGAAGGAACAGAAAGGGACCCGCCTCTGTGTCCCTGTGTACAGTGGGACCCTGGAAGGGGGCCACCTTCAAATCCCCCAAATGTGACAACACGGTGCGACTGGGAGGCGCTTCTCTGCCCCAGGAGGGGAGAGTGCGGGAAACGTCCAGCCATCTGTCCCCACGCACTTGGCTTTGCCTTTTCGATGCACCCCTCGGCGCCCACGCTCCCTGTGAGAGCGGCGGCAGCTCGCGGGCCCTGACTGCCCGGACTGCGGAGAACCGCCCAGCGGCTGGAGCAGGGCCAGGGCCGCGCCAGAACGTGGCTCATCGTCCCATGGAGACAAGAGGGAGAAAGACACCCACGCTGGGGGCCGCTTCGCTAGGTGGCCTGGGGCTTGGAGAGTCGGGGGAGGCCTGGCAGGCAGGGAGTAGAGCTGGATTCCGGCTGCTTCAGAGCCGAGTGAAACATCATCCTCATCACTTGGCGTTTTGGAGAAGACGTGGCAAAGGGGGGGCTGGCCCTGCCCTGGAGAAGGCACGGTGACCCCGAGAGGTCTGTCCTGGAATGTTCCAGTCCCCCACGCACAGCCTCTCGCCCTGGGGGGACGCCAGGCACTCTGGGCAGTGCGGCGAGTGTCTTTGCTGTCCATACCTGTCCTCTCCTACCTGGCACAGAGGCCCAGGTCCTCTTCCTCCCTGCAGGACAAGCCCCGCCGCCCCCGCCACAGCATCCACGCTCTCCCGCCCCGCTGGAGTGCGGTCCCCACGTACTTTCCGTGGACGTGGTAGGCTGAGTACAGTCCCAAAGACGCCAGGTCCTAACCCCGCAACCTGGGACTGTTAGCTCATGTGGCAAGAGGAGCTTTGCAGACAGGATTGAATTGAGGGTCTCGAGAGGGGGCGACTCTCCCGGCTCGTTCGTGAGGCCACCATCCTCGTGAGGACAGGCCATGTCCTCTCAAGAGGGAGGCAGAGGGACACTGACACATGGCATGGGCACTAAGGCCAGAGGGGCCCACGCTGAGGAGCCCCCAGAAGGTGGAAGAGGCACGGCTGGGCTTTCCCCAACAGCTCTGCAGGGAGCAGAGAGACAGTTTCGACTCCGACCCCCAGAACCGAGAAGATAGACGTGTGTTTCTTAAGCCAACAAGTTTGTGGTCCTTGTCGCAGCAGCGACAGACGCTCACGTGGCGGACGTCGTCTGTCACACACGATGCTGGCATCGCTCGGCCCTTCACAGGAGCACGAGGCCTTGCTACAGGCCGAGGGGTGCTCACCTGAAATGCTTGAGGCCGGAACTGTTTGGGATTTCAGATTTTCCTTGGATTTGGGGATGTTTGCATTGTAGTTACCAGGTGAGCATCCCTAATGTGAAAATCTGAAACCCGAAATTCAACAGTGATATTGGCACTCAAAAAGCTTTGAACTTTGGAGCAATTTGGATGGAACATTTTTGGATTTGGAACACTCAGCCTGTACTAGGGTCTGAGCTGAGACACGAGGGAAAATGTGGTATCGACTTCCGGGAAGTATTCGTGCAGGAGGAAGGCTGCCTGTCTCCCTGGCCTCCTTCTTGGAGGGTGGGACGGTGGCGTGATCTCGGGGGTGCCGGCCCCCATGGCGGGCGAGTCCACGCCGGGGAGCCAACGTGGCAGAACAAGCCGGCGCTGCTCACTGGGGGACCGTGCCGGCCCAGGCTGCCTAGCAGTATTTATGCAGAGACAAAAGAAATTGTATTCCATTTGAGCAAAGGTAACTTGGGCCTGTCTGTCAGCCAACAGGAAGTCATCATAGTCGTGACGGTACGTCTCCCTACTTGTCTTCCCCACAGGCTCCCACAGATCAGCACGAGCCTCTATTTCCTGCTCACTAAGCCTTTAGCACAGTGTCGGTCACGATTGATCACAGGGACAAAGCAGCCTGAGTGGATCGATTTACAATAAGGTGTAGCTGACTAATAACCTTCTCATGGTTTACACTCAAAGAATAAAAGCGTTTTCAATCCAACGTCTCTCCTAGGTGGTGCATTTTGGGCTTTAGGATAACGGTGAAAGAAAAATCGCGGCACATCCCCTGTGCTCACTATCCATTGTCAAGCTTCCACAGTGGGTGAACCGTTTGGAGCTGCAGATGGATACTTATCGCAAATGTTTTGTAGTTTTAGGTGTTAATAATTTCTATTTGATTTTCATGTTTGTGCTTATTTTGTTTACCTTTAACTCAAAAAAGACAGGACATTTCCACTGGGACTATTTGTAAACCTCCTCGTGCATTATTTCACAGAGGGGTGCGCTGAGAAATGACCGCGTCTCGCCCTTGCACTCTCAGATTTGCTCTTCAGAGCTGCTTGTCCTCTCTGTGGAATTCCAGCAGGGCACCTTGACAATATAACAGTGGTGAGATTCACAAAGTTTAAGCATCATTCAGTCATGTTCTGCCTTCCGTTTATGGAACAAAGCTTTCAATTGCTCTTGTAAGGTGGTTTCCAAATACTTTTTCTCGGAGTGGCGATAGAGGGGGAGTTACGGATGCGGGACTCGGGCCTGGCCATCCAAGAATGCAAGAAGATTGAAGCTGGCCCTTGGATGCTGGAGCTACGGAGGGTTTCTGAGAGATTCACAGTCATAAGAGTGGCGTTTGATTATGGACGGCTGATCATCCTGCGTTGGACAGAGGACTTGAGACTCTCATGGAAACGGTTTATGCTGCCCGACTCTGTGCCTTCCTGTCTTCAACAGGGCCAGGAAGAGACATGTCTTTTTCCCTTTTCTCAGCATCTTGGCAACCTCGGTTCTAGGTCCAGCCAAAATCCATAAGTGCAGAGAGAGGTGATTGAGAATAGCTATTAAGAAAAGAAAGACGAAAGAAGGCCAAGACGTGCAACATTACATAACGGCTCAGCGTGATCTTGGAAGGAATCTTTAACTTGAATCCTTTTCAGCAGATTGGTTTCAGCAGGTTTTATTGGCTGCCTTGTAGGAGGATGACTGTGTCTTCATCCCTTCAGAGCGTTATATATTTAGCCTCCACGAGAGAACATTCCGGTTAACGGGGTCACGTGAGCTCACTGAGTATGTCTTCTCCGTGACCCACCGACGAGAGTCAGTGCTTCCTAATCAAGTTTGATGCTTGAATTTCCAGTGGATTGAAGTTATTTATACTTCTAAAATTAACACTATTCCTGTGAGATTTTTTCATCTTCAGAGGAAATTCTAAATATATACTTTAACATCGTGTGAGGTTTGTTGCTGGCAGTGTGTCCCACGGGCCCTTCATATGAACACAGGAGCTGGGGCCCAGAGAGGACCAGGACACCGCGTTTCTTCCAGGAGGAGTCAGGGTGTCAAAACAGAGCACTGAGCAAGGGACTTCTCATCGCGAATAACAAAAGGCTACGAAATACGTGACTTTAAAAACCTCGTAACGGCTGGCAGGTGTGTGGGGTGAAGCTGGTCATGGATTTGGGGTTCGGATCTGCTGCTCCCCACTCTGCCCGAGCTGGGTGGGGTGTGGGAGCACTGCTGGGGGCTGCTCAGCACCCTTGTCCTCTCCTGAGCCACATCGCGTTTCGCCCACTAGGCCACCGTGCATTGCATTTTGGAAGGACCTGTTTTGTGGGAGTCATCTCGAAGTTTCTGCATCAGTGGCAAAAAGAGCTCTTTGCTGTTGGAAATGTTGTTACCACATACGTGGCCGTGGGTGCCTGGGTTAGTGAGATCTAATCCCCGCCGCGGCAGGTCGAGTTGGTCTCTCCCAGGAAGCAGCAACTACACCATTCTGCAAGGCTCTGGGCAGTTGTGAGGACTCACACAGAGACTTAGAGAGCCACTGTATTAGCAAACGATCCGCCGCTGTGTACAGAGCCATTGATGAGAGATGGCACCAAAACGCTCTCAGAGTGTGTTCTGCATTGAAGCCTGGATGGCGGCCCAAGAGCATGATGGGAAACTCTCAGGCATTGCGTCACATGTGTGAGACTCCACAGTGTGGCCTCCTCTCATTTCAAAGGACGCTTGGTCAAAAATAGTACATATAGTTCCTAATTTTAAATACATCGAATGCTTGTGTTTCTTTGCAAGGGTCCTGAGACTTGCTTTTTCATTTTAAATAGAAAAAAACAGTATCCATCAAGGTGTGGCACGTTCTCGTGTAATAAACTGGGGAAGAAATATGGCTTGTGCCAGCTGGGACACCAGCACAAGGTTTCAGAACGCAGAAAATGCGTCATTTTTTTGTTGGTGTGACTGAGTGGATGAGCAAATGAACTGAGTGGGGCAAGAAAGCACCGATGTGAGGATTTGAGGAAAAACAACACATGTCAGTTGGGATAACCAGCAAGTGTTCGTCAGCAAGCCACCGGGGGCCGGATCGCGGGGGTGGGCAGAGCCTGCTCTGCGGGCGCCACCCTGCTCCGCTGACCCTCCCGCTCTGCAGTATGACACGGGGGCTGCACCCAAAGGCTGACCAACGTCACGTCATCGCCAGGCCGGTGCCGCCAGCCGGCGCTGCGGTGTGCTCCCTGGTGCACGGCCTGTCGGTCCTGCCCCGGAGTCTGCACCCTGCACGTGACACGTGACACATGACACGCGATCTGCCCCTCCAGGGGCTGCATCACGGAGACCAAGGCGGTAACACAGAGAGAGCAGGGCGGAGGGTGACGAGAAGGAACTGGAGGGTCACACGGACACGGCCTCTCCGCTCAGCGGGCTGGACCCCCCCGTCCCAGCGCCGGCCCGGGTGACCACCTCCTTCCTCTCGGTGGGGAGCGAGAAAGACTTAACCCCCCGAGGGGCAGAATTCCCGGCTGACTTTGTACTGTCGTCTCAGAACTTCAACGGGGGGTTCCCCTGTCTCCTCACGTACCTTGAACTTTTCTCAGAGAAAATTCCTGTCTCCTGAGCTTGGTGCTTCTGTGCATCATGCAGCTTTTTTTCTCTGATTCCTTTTAGGATTTTCTTTCTGTTACTCATTTTGGTCAATTTGATTATTAGGTGCCTTGGCATTGTTTTCTTAATTCACTTATAATAGAGGTTCATTTGGGTTCTTCGATCTGTTGCGTCGTAGAGCTCAACGGGTTTGGGACATTTGGCGTCAGTGCTGTTTGTCCCTTCTCTTGGAAGCTCCAGCTACAGGTCCGCATGTTGCTTGCGGTTGTCCTGTAGCTCACTGATGCTGGATGCTTTCTAAATCGTGTTTCTCTCGTGTTTTCTTGAGGGGAGTGGCATCACTAGGTTTTCAAGTTCACTGACCTTTTCTTCTGCAGTGTCTGCTTTGCACACGTGTATTTCCATCCTATGTATTGTAGGTTTCATCTTTAGAAGTTCTGTGGGTGTAGGCTATATTTCCCATGTATCTACTTAAGTTTGCAAACATGGAATACAGTTATAAACTTACCACGTCATTATTTGGTAATTCTAACATCCGCATCAGTTGTGGGTCAGGTTCACTGAATCGAATGCTCCTCTCACTGGCATTTCAGGTGCCTACGTGATTGATTGCACACATGGTGATCTTTCAGTACACAGCGAGACCTTTGAGTTTTACATCGTGGAATGTAGGATGTTTCAGTCCTATAAACAGTATCATGTTCTGTAGTTTAGACCCATTATTCCTCGAGATGGAGGCAAGAGCTTTCCGAGTTCTCTATTCAGCACCTTGAGATGTGGAGTTTCCGGGCAGGCCAGTGGGGGCAGGCGCAACTCCCGGCTCTGCGAGTGCGGTGACGACTTTCCCTGGCAGTGGTCAGTTTCCACGTATGAACTGAGCATCCCACCGAAACTCGAGGGGACCCCTGCAGGTCCCAGGGTTCTCCTCCTCAGACCTCCATCTCGTGAGTCCCACTTTCTCATCTCTCCGGGTCTCACCTGCGTCAGCTCAGTGCAGGGGGCAGCGGGTGACGCAGGGCCTGGCGCCTTTCCATCCCGCCGCCAGGGTGTCTCCATCCTCTGCTGTTGGCGCATGGTGTCTGAAAGCTGCTGTCTCACGTGCGTTGGGCCTTCCCATACGTTTCACCGTCTTCCTCTGGTTGCTTCAGTTGGGACAGTAAGTCCAGTCACAGCCATTTAATCTCCTCGGGGCGTGGAAGGGAACTGCTCGTCCTTCACAGCTGCGATTGGCCTCGGCAGAAGAATGACACCTTCTAGGTATCACTCTTGATATTTCGTGGGAGAAGAAGAAATATCTCCAGCAAGCAAGAATAGAAGTGCACGTTGTTTTTGGTACTTTTCTCCTGGTTTGCTGTCGAGGCAGAGGAATTGCACTGAATAGCCAGGTGGCTCCACTCTACTCGCTCTCTCAGGTTGGCCTAGTGGGGCTGGTGTTGCCCCAGCCTGGGAACACGGGGTGGAATTTTGCACAGAGTTGAGATGAACGTCCAATAATGATTCTTTCTGCTACATACAGTGTCATAACATTTGTGTTTGGATTGACATAGCCACCTGCCCTGCTGTATCATTTCGTATGAGATTTTGGCCCATAATCCTGAGGAAGAGACCCTGGCGGGCTCCTGGGACAGGAGTTAGGGAACAGGGTTCAGAGACGTCACACCCCTGGTCGGAGGGCACACGGTCCGTAGTCTGAATGAGGAGTTGACTCATAGTTTTCCCTTCCAATTTCATAGCTCTCATAGCCTCAGCCATCTCCAAATTTTAACTTCTTTTCTGACCTCAGCTGCTCGCTCTGGGACTCCCAAGTCAGGAGCAGAAGGGCTTCCTTCCAACTTCTTCTCTGGCTGGGGCTCTCTGCTCATTCCCAACGGCGAATATGGACTAGAGCCCACCTGCCTTTGTCTGTCATTGCAAATCACAGATCATCGAATTAGGGAATTTGCTTGTCCTGTTACATTTTGTCTTTACTTTTACGGCAGGCAGGGCAATGAGGGTCGTGGCCGTGGTTACCAGAGTGGCAGGTGTCAGCACGTCCCAGGATCTGTGATCTGGGGGCCACCTCTCCCACCTTGGTCTCCGCACTGGCAGTTCTCGACCCACGGGCTGGGGAGTTGGGCCTGGACTCGCAGGAGGAAAGGCAGCAGGACCCTGGCCTTCCAGACGTGTCTTGGGAAGGCCACTGAAGTTCCCCAGCTTCCGTGATTTTTATAAGGGGGTTAAGAATGTACCTCAAGGGCAGGCATGAAGATTGGAAAGGAAAACCCACTGCCGCACCTGTGACATGCCAGGCATGGCTCTAACCCTAAGGACAAAGAGAGACGAAATTCTCTGTTCTCATAGAGCTTTCATTCTGGTGGAGAAATTCAATACGAACTCCAGAATCCTGGGTAATTATCAGGTGGTGACATCCAGTACAATTAGAGCCCATGGCCTCTCTGTATGTGATAGAAACCCACGGGCCTCCTCCCCTCCCCATCCCCAGAGCGACAGGCGCGTGGCCACACTTGCATTTTCGTCTGATGCGCGTGACTCCAACATCGAGTCCACACTGAGCCTCTCGCATCTCGCACTCTCTTCCGAATGAAGGAAATAAACTAGTTTATGAAACCGCAGTCGGGGAAGATTCCTACTTCTTCCATTCGTCCATAGCTTCAGAAATGAGGAGAACAAAATGCAATGTAAAATGTAAAATGTAAAAAACACTCTCCGGATCGAAGATTTAAATTAAAAGGGCTCCTGTTAACCCCTCAATGCCGTAGCTGGTTTGGGTCCCTGCCAGTCGCTGAAGTTCCGAGGGCCCCGTTTGCGAGACGCGTCCCGTCCAGATGGGAGGTTTACTCATACGGCTCAGTGTGGACTACGCCCATCAAGCTCTCTCAGGAGAGCAAACTTCCTCTGTCTCTTCTCTGGTCTTTCATTTCTGCCCGTACGAGGTGTGAGGTTGATTTTGTGTGTCAACTTGACTGGGCCGTGTCGAGCATTATTTCTGGGGCGTCTGGGGGGTGTTTGGGTGAGACGAACAACTGCTGGGCTGAGTACAGCAGGTGCCCTCCCCGGTGTGCGTGGGACATCCTCAGTCACGTGATACCAGAGCAGAGCAGACACGCTGAACCCCGCATAGCGAGCTCCTCCTACCTGACTGCCCTGGGCTGGGATGCTTGCTTTTCCCTCTTGGATGGAACCTTAACACCGGCTCTTCCTGGGGGGACGAGAGCAGTGGCATCGGCTGCCTGACCTGGCCAAGTGCAGACCTTGGAACCTGTCAGCCTCCTTAATCACATGACCCAATGCTTTGTAATAAATGTCTTTCTATATATACAAACTCATCCAATCAGAGAACCCTGACTAATACAGAAGGGTTGCCAAGCACTTTCAACAACGATCCAAACTTGCGTAGAGAGTGAAGGGCCTGAGACCTCCTGATGAGCTCATGCACTCTAGGGCATCTTGCAAAACTTGGCCTTATTATTAATTTGCAATGGCATTGAAAAGCAAGAAGAGAGTTCTCAACTCTTTTCCATGACTGCATTTTGCAAAAGGTTAAGCTTGCTCAATGTTGGGAATCACATTTGTATCTGTCGTGCCAGTGGGGTTTTTATAATCACTGTGATCTCCTGCCCTTTTTGACTGGATAGTGGATCCCTTGACAATAAGGTGCACACCTGCACCCAGGAGTGAGCAGCAAGTGCAGGGACGGTGGCCCAGAGGCCCTGTTTGGTCTCCACGCTCAGATTCCTGCCTAATTACAGCAACCTGGTGTCGGCGTCAGTCACATGCATGTGTTTGTGAAAACCCCGTGTCCAGTGTGCTCCCAGGACGCTGCACAGGGAGGGTGACTCAGCGCCGAGACGTTTCCCTTCAGGACAACACTGAGCAAACCTCCTGGGGTTGAGCAGAGGAGGGCAGGACCCTCGGGCTGCACGGCTCACGTCAGCTGCTTTGCTCACGAACGACGACAGGAACAGGCCCAAGTGTGTCCGGAGAGCTGTCCCGTTTGCAGCTTGGCTGTTGTGGAATTCCCTGGTTTCTCTACAACGCACACAGGATGACAGTCTCCAGGGCTTGAAAATAACAAAGCCCCAGGAACCTCTACAAAGTCAAACAACACGATATACGTGAGCAGACCCTGTTGCAGGCACCAGGCAAACTGTTCTTCCCACGGTTCTGCCGAGCGCGGCTCTGCTCTCAGGCTCAGCCAGGGAGACCCCGCAAGCACGTCCAGCCACAGCTCCCGCTCAGGCTCTGTGTGGAGCAGAGGTGGCCGCATCCGCCTTCTGGAGGGTCCCTCAGCAGATGCCCGTGTGCGCTGAGCTGCACACCCCCAGGGCCTTGGGACACATGAGACACAAGGGCTCTCAGGCTGGAGAGAAATTCATCAGCTCCCTTCAGACAAGGAAGAGCATGTTCTCGTCCTAACTGCAGAAGCAAGATCTGACCCCAGGAGGTGTCCAAAATCTGTCTTGTGTTCTATCCTACTCCTACGTCTATATTCCCTGCTTCCGTCTAACTCCAAGAACCTTCTAGAGATGGGAGCCCCCTGAAGCCCAGCCTTCCTTGTGCTTGGGTCGGTCCTGACCTGGTGGGGCACAGGCCTGCGGCCCCAGCCCTGCTGTCTCTGAGTCCCGGGGTGACCCTTTTGCACACCCACAAGTCCACGTGTGGCCCACTGTGGGTTGTCTCTTGAACGTGGTTCTCACTGAGTCTGAGACCCTTTGTGAACCTGCGCTGGTGTCCCCAAAGCCCTGGTCTCACCCGTTCCAGAGGAGCAGGACCGGGGTTCCCAGCCTCTCCCAGCACCCTGCTGCTGCGGCCTGGCGACTTCCTCTGCGGCTCTAAACTTGCTGGACTAAAGACCCTGGCGCCAGCTTTCCCTTAAAGGGAGCCCGTGTGCATCGGAACTGCCCGTGGTGGAGTGTGGGGCGCCGACCCTCTGCCTCTGCAGCCGGGCCAGTTTCTCCAGCCTCACATGTTTAGTTCTTCCTCCTCCTCTTCCTCCTCCTCCTCCTGCCCCATGGCCTGTTCTTGCTCAAGCATGTGGTCCCCTGAGCCCACTCTGATAGGACACCGCAGAATGACGGTGACTCAGAGATGAGTGGGTGGAGAGACCGCGTCCAGCACCGGCAAGAACCGAATCCTCACTGTGGGCACCGCTGCTCCCTCCCTCATGGAGGACCATGGCCTCGGGGCTCAGGACGTGGCTCTTAACCGACCGTCGGGCAGTGGCGATGGACCAGAGACGTCCTGCTTGGGTGTTACGACTCTCCCTTTCGTGAGTCCCCACTCTGGCCTGGATTCCATTGCGACTCCCAGGAGCGCAGCCTCGACCCTCAGACGGAGGCTCGGGGTTGGGTCTGCAGACGCCAACGGGCCTCTGACTCCTGCCCCTTCGCAAACAGGGTTCCCGGTTTTCCAGCCTCAGGTTTTTCTCTTCACTCTGCTGATCCTCTCCCTGGAGACGCTGCAGACGCTGTAGACACACGTGACTTTTGCTTCTGTGGATGTTTCTGTGGGTCAGTTTGCTGATTATTGCAAAATGGTTCCAAGTTCCTTTGTGCCAGATCCCGGAGGCGGCACAGTGGGAAGTCCGACCTTTACCCTCGGGGACCCAAAGGGTTGTCTTGGAAACAATTTTAACCTTTATGTCCAGCCCTAATACTTCTGCCAAGTCCACTGCCACGGTTTCCATGTTGCGCTGGACACCCCTGAAAGACCCACTGGTATTCCCAAGCGCCGTGCACCCCGTGACCCCAGCGGAGCCGGGCCGACCGGATGTGGCCAGCTCTGCCGGCAGCTCAGCAGTCACTCGCCCCCCCCGTCCTGCAATGAGAATCAGGATGGCGCGTTAAGTGGCTGACGAGGGACGGACACGGAGGCCTGGTAAACGGCGCCCGTCCTGCCATGCGCATGTGCCCGGCCCAGCCCCACCGCCTTTCTCTGCCAGTGACTGGCAGGCGGCCCCGTCCCAGCTTGGATCCACTCCTCAGTCCCCAAGTGTGACTTGGACCCAGCTCTGCTTGCCGTCCTTTTCCCGGAGCACGGTCAGAGCGCAGGACGGGCGCACCCTCTGCTCGCGGCCTCCCGCCCAGGCGCTTCCGGCACACAGCGTTCCAGCAGGGTCCGGCCGCCTCCTCCCCCGCTAGGTCCCGACTGGGGACCTGGACGCTGCTCCTGCTCTCTGCCAGGTGCTGTGACTGCACCTGCCGCTGTGGGCGCCCGGCACAGACACGGCGCTGGTGGCGGGTTTCCTGTGGCAAACACGGTCCTCCCACAGCTTTGCACTCGCCTGCGTTCTGGAGAACCGCGCCTCAAAGTTGCTCTTCAGAGTTGCAGTTGACTCTCGATTAAGAAATTCTATCCAAGGTAGCCCGACGGGCTCTCAGCTCCGTGAAGGAAGGTGTCGGCGCTCTGTTCACAGCCAGGTACATGCATTGGCCGGTGCAGTCCCGGGCCTGCGGCTTTTACTAAATTTAGAATGATTAACTCGAGAGATGAACAGGGATATTAATTAAAGCATTTCTGTGGGGTAATCAGATTCCTCTTCCGCTGATTGCACATGTCAAGGGTGAATCGGACGCTGGGGGGATGACTGGACCCCTCCTACTCCTCCCGGCTGCCCCCCCTCCTGACCCTGGGCTCACGCCGGGCCTGGCCTGTGGCAGAGACGCTCCGTCGTCCCCTGTTCAGCGGTTGTCACCAAGCGCTCGCTTGGCCGGGACACAGCAGGTGGGGGAGGTGGGGCCTCGGCCAGGAACCTGCTCTTCCCAGTGGAAGAGACGGGAAGTGGTGGTGAGGGGGTGGGCCGGCTATCGGGGAAGAGCCCTGGGTGGCGTCGGGGCTGAGACCTGGGTGACGGTTCCCCGAAGACTCGGCCATCCGAGGACCAGAGGCAGAGAGGCAGCAAGTTCAAGGTCACCCAGAGCAGCGTCGAGGCTCGGAAGGAAGCCCAGGGCGGGGCAGGCAGGGCCGGACGGTGGACGCACCGTGTAGTGCAGTTCTGTGCTGAGCGCACTGGGGGCCCCGAGGGGTTTCCAGCAGGGGTGCGTCGTCCCATGGCCGCCACGTGAGGAGGGCTGGTGGGACGCTGTGCAGGTGTCTTCACTGTTTGCCAGGCGTTGGGCGCTATCGCTGCCCGGGGAATATCTGGCAGTTTCTCCATTTCACAGTGACTGTGGCAGCACAGAGAGGGGTTCAGTGACCTCCTGGGCACCCCGAAGGAGAAGCCGCAGGGAGGCTGCGTCTACAGTGGGAGGACGGTGGGGCTGCACCCACCTGGCTCGCGGAGGGAGAGACGAGCGCAGGGGTGACTCGGAGGTCTTGGCTCGAGGAGGTTGGTGGGGCAGGCTTTTCGCTCCTGGAGGGGACAGGCTGCCGTGGGCATGGAGTCGTCCATCGACGGTGCATTTGAGCGCAAGTCGGATAGACGAGTCCAAGGCCAGGGTGGTCCTGGGCCAGGGGTGCTGCTCAAACCATGGCAGGTGAGCCCGGTGGGCGGAGTGAGGGCAGAGCCCCTGGGTGTTGGCCGTGGAGCTGGGTTGACCTGCAGGTCCATGAGACCCAGTGCCTGGCCGCTGCAGCAGAGCCGGGCGGCCACCTGACCAAACGCTGTGTGTCCCGCACCCTCAGAGCTCCCCGGCCACAGTGGCAGATTCCAAGGTCTGAGGTTCACAGACCAAGTCAGAGAACTGGCAAACGCCGGCACGGGGTGTTGACCCTCCCACAGCAACACAGGGGTCGGAGGAGAAGGTGAACACCTCAGATGCCCAGGCTGTGGTGCAGGAGAGCCCCGGCTGGGGACCAGCGAGTGATAGGCCTGGCTCCTGGTGGCGCCCCTGGCTCTGGGATCCGTGAGCCGCCTGTCCTCCTCTGCTCTCTGGCTGAACCTGTTGCCTACGCACCCCCAGCACCCGGCTGATCTGGGGGTACCTGAGTGTGGGTGCTGTTTGGAGCTTGCTGGAATTATCAAAAGAGCGATGGACAGGTCTGTGCACACAGACCACCCGGGCCTGGCCCAGAAGCAGGTTCTGACTCCACAGTTTTGGGGTGAGAGTGAGAGGGTGTGTTTTGGACAAGTTCTGCTGCTCGAAGATCAGGCCAGAGCAGCCCAGGGCACTTCTGTCCTGGCCCTGTCGTCTCACCCGTGTTATGGCGGGGAGGGCCACGGCCAGGGAGGGGCCGAAGCTGGCTCTGCTCACACCCCAGGAAAGGGGTCCCTCCACCTCCCTGTCCCTCTGTTGGGGCCCCGGCCACTCCCCCTGATGCAAGCACTAGCATTTTGGGGTGGGTGCTTAGTCCACGTCAAAGATGAAATGGCCCTAACCCTGACCCACCTGGCCTCTGCCCCACGAGCTAGTTTTTTTTAATTTCTTTTTTTAAACGGAATTTTCTTCCTCTTGCTACCGGCCCCAGTGCTGGGGACGCGCACACTCTTGTTCTCCTCTGTTGCTGGTTGTGGCAGAGCCAGTTCCCGTAACCGTCCCGCCTCGAGGAGGAGAGAGAGCGGCTGCTTACTCACCGCCAGGGAGGGGCTAAGAGGAAACAGATGCCGGCAGCTGTCACACCTCGCTCCTGGCGCAGGCCCTGCTCTGGAGCCTTCGGGGCCCTGGTGTGTCAGAAAGACCTCGGTGAGTCACGGTGCCCTGCTGCCCCGGCCCTCGCGCCTGCCTGAGCTGCCTCCCGGAGCTTCTCTGCTGCAGGACGGGGCCTGCTTGTCTTGACGCCGTCTGTCCTCGCAGCTGCTCACGGGGCGCCTGGCGGAGTCCTCACCTGATGGCAGCGCCCCCTCCCCACCCCACTGCCCGTGTCTCCATCCTCCCGTCCCCCCGCGGGACTTGGGGGCCACTCTCCCCAGACGCTGAGCTCTGCCTCAGGCTCCCTGCGCCTCACCCGCCCTTCTGGTCTGGGAGTGTGGTTTCCAGGTTCTAGAAACTCTGCTCTGGTGCAGGCTGGCGCCAGACTCCCACTCTGGCCCCTTTGCGGGAGCACAGGCCCCACTCGCTCACCTCGCGCCATCCCCGCAGCGCCGCCCTCTGCCCCCTTCCCAGCATCCCCCGACCGCGTCTCTGCTTCAGCGACAGTCTGACCCCACAGCTCAGGACGTCGCCTCTCTCGGGATTTCCCTTGTCGGGGCGTCTGTGGGATGCGCGGCTGCTTTATAAACAGCATCTGTAGAGTGGGAGTTGCGGTGACGCATCTGTACAGACACATCATGTTCGTTCGATTGCACTTTGCTTTGCCGTGTTTTGCAGATGCTGCGTTTTTTACAAGTCGAAGGTTTGGGCGGCTCTGCGCCCAGCATGTCTGTCGGCGCCATTTTCCAGCAGCAGGTGTGCACTTAGTGTCTCTGTGTCACGTTCAGGCAATTCTTGTGATCGTTCAAACTTTGTCATTATTGGCACGTCTCCTACGGTGACCTGTGACGAACATCCCTGATGTCACTGCCGTAGCTGGTGCCCTGTTGTACGGGCACCATGAACTCTCGATAAGATGGGGACTTACCAGCAAGTGTGTGTTCCGACTGCCCCGCTGACCGGCCGTTCCCCACCTCTCTGTCTCTCCTTGGGCCTCCCTCTTCCTTGAGACACAGCAATATTGAAATTAGGCCAACAAGACCCTGCAGTGGCCTCGAAGAGTTCAAGTGAAAGGAAGAGTCTCACATCTCTAACTCTAAAGCTAGAAATGAGTAAACTTAGTGAAGAAGGCATGTCAGAAGCTGAGATGGGCCAAAAGCTAGGCCTTCTGCACCAAACAGCCAAACTGTGAATGCAAAGGAAAAGTTCTTAAGAGAAATCAAAAGTGCTACCCCTGTGAACACATAAAGGATAAAAACAGCCTTATTGCCTGTAAGAAGAAAGTTTCGGTGGTCTGGATTTTAAGAGAACAAACCAGCCACAACATTCCCTTAAGCCCAAGCCTAATCCAGAGCGAGGCCCCAACTCTCATCAACTCTATGAAGGCTGAGAGAGGTGAGGAAGCTACAGAAGAAAACGTGGAAGCTAGTGGAGACTGATTCATGAGGCTTAAGGAAAGAAGCCGTCTCCATGACAAAAGTGCCAGGTGAAGCAGCAGGTGCCGGTGTAGAAACTGCAGCAGGTTATCCACAGACCTGGCTGAGACCATTGATGAAGGTGAGTACACTAAACCACAGATTTTCTGTGGAGACAAAACAGCCTTCTGCTGGAAGAGACGCCATCTAGGACTTTCATAGCTGCAGAGGAGAAGTCAAAGCTGCAAAGCACAGGCTGACTCTTGCTAGGGACCAATGCAGCTGGTGACTTTCAGTCGAAGCCAGTGCTCATTTACCATCCTGAAAACCCCAGGGCCTTCAGAGTTATGCTAAATCTACTCTGTCTGTGCCCTATAAATAGAACAACAAAGCCTGGATGACAGCACATCTATTTATACCACAGTTTACTGAATATTTTCAGCCCACTGTTGAGACCTACTGCTCAGAAAAAGATTCCTTTCAAAATATTACTGCTCATTCCTATGCACCTGGTCACCCCAGAGCTCTGGTGGAGATGTGCAAGGAGATGAATGTTCTTTTCCTGCCTGTTAACACAACATCCATCCTGCAGCCCATGGGTAAAGGAGCAATTCTAACTTTCGAGTCTGATTATGTAAGAAATATATTTCATTAGGCTACAGCTGTCACAGATAGTGATTCCTCTGATGGATTTGGGCAAAGTAAATTGGAAACCTTCAGGAAAGGTTTCACCATTCTAGATGCCATTTAGAACATTTGCAATTCATGGGCGGAGGTCAAAGTATCAACATTCACAGGAGTTGGGAAGAAGTTCATTCCAGCCCCCCTGGAGGACTTGGAGGGGTTCGAGAGCTCAGTGGGGGAAGTCACTGTGGATGGGGTGGAGGCGGCAGGGGAACTAGAGTCAGACGCGGAGCCTGCAGATGGGGCTGAGCTGCTGCAGCCTCAGGATGAGACATGAACGGCCAAGGAGGCGCTTCTCATGGATGAGCGAAGAAAGTGGTGTCCTGGGATGGAAGCTACTCCTGGTGAAGATGCCGCGAGCACTGCTGCAGTGACAACAGAGGGTTTGGAATGTTCCATAAGCTTAGCTGACAAAGCAGCGGGAGCGGGGAGAGGACCAGCTCCGATTGTGAATGGAGTTCTCCTGTGGGTCCAATGCTATCAAGCAGCATCAAATGCTACCGAGAAATCTTTCACGAAAGGAAAAGTCAATTGATGGGGCAAACTTCATTTTTATCTCATTTTAGGAAATCACCACAGCTGCCCTCACCTCCAGCAACCGCCACCCTGATGGGTCAGCACCATGGACATCGAGGCCGGACCCTCTGCCAGCAAAAAGATCGCAGCCCACTGAAGGCTCAGATGGTCCTTAGTATTTTCTTTTAGCAATAAAGCATTTTTTAAATTAGGCAATGCACGTTGTTTTTTAGACTTAATGCTATTACCGCCATGATAGGCTATAGTGTAGTGAAACATAACCTTCGTGGGCACCGGGAAACCAAGCCCTTTGTGTGAATCACGTCATCGCAACGTTCGGTCTGCGGTGGTCCCACTCTGACCCCGTGACGTCTCTGAGGTGCCTGTAGCAGCTTCCTAGACTACTAATACGAAGTGCCTCAGCCCAGGTGGCTTAACGCAACAAAAACTTACTGTCCCATGGCTCTGGGTCCAGCAGCTTTAAACGAAGGTGTTGGCCAGGCCATGGTCCTTCCGAAGGTGCTGGGGGGACACCGCCCTGCTGGACACCCTCCAGCAGCCGCTGGAGTCACTGGCCACCCTGGGGTACTCTGGGCGTCACTCCCGTCTCTGCCCCTGCATCGACGGTGTGGCTGTGTTCAGATTTCCCTCTTCTCATGAGGGTACCACCCGGCCCCACTAGGACGCCAGCCCAACTCGATCTCATCTGTAAAGACATCAGTGCTTCCGACGCGTGCATATGGCCAGGCTCTGGGCGGACGTGCGTTTGGGGGTGGACGTGCGTTTGGGGATACACGGCTCAGCCTTCGGCATCTTTGCCTCCTTCTCTGCCCTCCCCTGCAGACACGGAGCTTCCCCCGCTCCCACACGCAGCGCTGCACGCAAGCGTCTCTCGGCTTTCCTGCCTTGGCCGCCAGCTTGTTTCGTGGTTCCATTGCCGTGTCCCCTCTGTCCTCACTTGCTGGGCACCCACGGGGGAGGCTGGCCAGGAACCTTCCCCTCCCGCCCCCCGGCCGGTCTGCAGTGGGGCCGTGAAGTCCAACTTCATCCCACCAGGGACATCTCTCATGGCTCCTCCTGCCTGTGGAACACGCTCCCAGCGCCTGGGCGGGCACGTTCCATCTCTCTGAGCAACCTGTGCTCTGGCAGCTCATTTTTCTCTTGTACTCCATTAATCCCCACTCGAGGTCTTTGCCTGAGACGTTTTCTCACCTAGCGTGCTCTATCCACAGGCCACGTCCCAGGCGGCGTACCTCTGTCTCCCCCGGGAAGCCTTCCTTGATCCACCCAGCTAGACGATGTTAAGGAAGAATTTTCTTTTTCTCTGCACCCAGGGACCCGGGCTGAGTCTCTCTTGGCCAAGTGAAGCACGGGGGCCACGCTCGGCTCCTTCTCCTCCCAACTATGAGGCGGCGTCGCTGCCTCCTCCCCCCGCACACCCAGCAATGCTCGGCAGTGGCTGCGTGCTGGGTCTCAGAGCCTTGCTCAGCAGCTGCGTGTTGCGTGAACTAAGGGCGCAGAAGTGCACACAAGGCACGTCTTATATCCCTGCAGGAGCACCGGACCCAAACCTTCCTGGGTAACCACAGAAAACCCAACCCACGAACAAGGAAAGGTAACTGATGACTTGATAATTATCCACTTAAAATTCTTCAAGGGAAGCTGATGTATGACTGAGTTACACATCATTTTATTTTTGAAATTAAGAAAATATCAATCTACATAAACATCAATCTATTTATATAAACTTTATTCTAGACTTTTAAATTCAAACGATGACTTTGTCACCAGCTAGGTACCAAAAGCCTGACATCTTACCTTAAACGCATCACATACACCGAGTGTAGTGTCTTTTCTCTGTGTGTCACAAAATCAATGTGTTTGCCAAGTGACACATGAACAGCTGCCACGAGGAAAAGCACCGGTGCACGGACCTGCATCTGTCCCTGCCCCCGCATGTCCCTGCGGGAGACCCAGGGGCTGGAGGCAGCAGGGCTGCTGTCCCTCTGCCCCGTGACCCTGTCCAGCTTGGATCCAGGCACAGGGGTGGCTGGGACCCTCCGGGATGCTTCCCTGCCAAAGACGCAAGGTGGCTGAGAGCTGTCTCCACACCCGTTCCTGTTAATGTTCTTTAGCAAGACTGAGGGCCTGGGGACATTTGCCCCCAACACCCCGACCTGGGGACACATAGCCCCTCCCCCATCCACTGTCCACCCTGACCTGGGGACATACAGCCCATCCCCCATCCACTGTCCACCCTGACCTGGGGACATACAGCCCATCCCCCATCCACTGTCCACCCTGACCTGGGGACATCTGGCCCTTCTTCCATCCACCTTCATCTTGGGACATGCGGCCCCTCCCCCATCCATCCTGAGCTGGGGACATGTGGCCCCTGCCTGGTCCTCCGTCCACTCTGGCTTTGACTTTGGCGCCAGGTGAGCTGGGGGGCTGCTGCCACTCCCTTCACCTCTCTGCAGTCCTCATTCTGAGCCGCCCTGGCAAGAGGCCGTCCCTAAAATTGAGACCTAAAGAATCTGATCGTGGCTGCTCCACGCCCCTGGGAAAGTGTGCGCCACGTGGCCTTGGCCGGGCAGTGGCCAACTGCAGGGGTGTCCTTCTGGGGGACCCCAGTTAGCAGAGGAAGTAGGTTTGGAATTAAAATCCATTCTCCCGAAGCTGTAGTACCCCTTGTCAGTCTTCTAACTGCCTGAGATGTTTCCTTTTAGATTCAATATCATATTTTGCACAAGATAAAATTAATTCATTCAATATAATAACTTCATCAATACACAGACTAATCATTTACACCCACTGATTTATGTCTCACTGATTGTCACTTACTTGGTGTAGAAAGACCAGTATCAGGTTGAGTAATTTCAAACATGTTTACAGCACAAAACTTGCATTTTTTTCTCTTAAGCAAAATGGGGAGTTCTAGCCAATCTTGCTAGTTTTATTTATAGCACTTTATTTCCTGAAAGAAGACAGGAAAAGTGAGTCCCTGCCTTCCCTCTCTCCGCCTGTCTCCTTCCCGCCCATTCTGGCAGGGTCCGGGGTGCAGGGAGGTGGTGTCCGGCTCCGAGGGCTGGGCTTGGACCCCGGCACCAGGTACTCGGACGAATGGTGAGATCAGAAGAAGGAACTGTGTCACTGCTTGGAAGGAATGAATTAAACCAGCTTCCTGGCGAGTCTGATTGACAGCTCTCTGCAGGAGAAAGTGCATAAAAGCAGCCGCTGCAGCCGCAGCCAGCGAGGCCACGTCCGCCGGCGTCCTGCACGGAGGGGCCGGGTTTCTCCTCCACCCAGCAAATCCTCACCCTTTCTGGACTCGCCTGAGACGTTCCGGCCAGTCATCCCCACAGCTTTTTACATAGCAGGTAAGACTGTTCTTAAACTTACCAAGTCATTTCACTGTGCTATAGTTCTCAGAAAAAGTTCGCGATTTCTAAGAGGCGAAGGAAAAAATTACAGCAGAGATTCTTAATTGAGCGCGAGTGACTCACGCATAAACACAAAGCAGCAAACGGTCTTCCCGTGGCATTTTTACTGCTTGCTTGAGCAGCTGAGCGCAGTGAACTTGCTGCCGGCGTCTGTTCTCCGTAGTCACGCCACCTCCTTCCTGGCACTGCTGCCCCGCAGTGACCGCTGCTGTCCTGATGCAGGTGCCTGCCCGGGAACGCTGGGTGAACGCTCACGTTTTCATCTTCAGAATAAACAGTTTCCACGTGAGGGTTTGTTCTTGAGGAGGGATGATGAGAGAAGACTGAGCAGCAATTTCCTGAGAATGTGAAAAATAAGCAGAGATTATAGAAACTCTGACTCTAAACATTATTAATAGCCGAGAAAGTGTTTTTGGACGTGACTGGTGAGTAGTTTATAGTGAGCCTATGGAAAACATTAGGACAGCCAGGGATCAGCTATTTTAAAAAGCTCTCGGGGTAATCTGCGTATGAAAAGCAAGCCGGCGGTTGCATTGCGGCCACTAAAGCAAAGCGGGTTTAACGCCAACCTGCAGGTGGGAAGGCTGAGCCCGGTTTGGGGAGTGACGTTTCACCGCTCCTCTCTTGGCGGGAGGAATAACTGTCTCCCAGCAAAGTCACCTTTGAGGAGGCTGTCGTTTGGAGACTGGCCCTCCCCGACCCATTTATTTTCATTTTTTCTTGTCAGTATCCCACTCGGTGACATGGGTGCCTTGCGCTGGCCCGTCTGACACATGGCAGGGTCCCGCCTCGAGTCAGAGACAGAGTAGGATTCGATCTTGTCACAGTGGAGTTTGGTTTACGGGTTAAGCCTGTGCTCACGAAGCCAGGCATCGGAGCCGGGCATGTGTTGTCGGGAGGGAGCTGCCCCTGCTGAGCGAGCGCCACTTGCAGTCTCCGGGACGTTCGACCTGCGGGAAGGGCGGGCGGGGACAGCCTTGCTCACGCCTGGCCCAGGAGGGAGGCAGGGGCGAGCCCCCGGCTGTGGCTCCCGCCGTCTGGTTATCCCACAGCCGCTCTGCGGTTGTCACTGGGCCAGGGTTTGCTCGGGCAGTTTGTCCTCTGAAGAGCTCTGTGGAGAGGCCCTGGTCACAGCACCGTGGTCATCGCTGTGACTGCCTTGGAGGGCTGGAGTGGAGAGCATTCCAGATGCACAGCCACACCGCGCACTGACCAAGTCCTGCGCGCTCACTGCGCTAAATCACAGCCATGTGAATATTCATTTGCTTAGTTTAGTTCTCATAACCAGCAATGAGGGAGATATTTTAAATGACTGTTTTCTTCATTGTACAGATGAGGAAACTGAGGCAGAGAGGTTAAATAATTTGCCTGGGGTTGCTCAGCTGAGGCCAGACAGCTCAGCGCGGGTGCAGGCGCCCTGGGGCCACCCCGATGCCTGCCGCCTCCTGCGCCCCGAGGGTTGGAAGCGGCCGGAGCTGACCCCTGTACAGCACCGTGCGAAGCCGGCTCCAGCTTCCAGAGGGCCCTGGGGTGCTGCCAGACATTCCTCCTGCTCTGGGGAGAGATGCTCCATTCCTGGAAGGTGACTGTGTCCAGTTCACCAAATGTTTCTGGACAGGGAGGTTCCTTGCATTTCTGCAACAATGGGAAGCTAATGAGCTTTGATATTTTAGACAGGAGAGGAAGTAGGGTCTCGCTATTAGCCTCGACTTAGAGCAGGACGTGAGCACAGGGTGCAAGGGGCCTCGGAGCCACGGCCCCACAGGCTGGTCGGGAGCCACAGGAGCTGTGACCCGCAGGGGTTAACTCGGGCCTGGGCTTCCGTCCAGGTCTCCTGACTGCTGGTCCAGCCCCCTTGAGCCCAGCCAAGTTAGAGTCCTCAAGATGGAAAAATGGGCCTAAAGGAAAATAGAGAAGCAGGGTGAAGATGATTGCTAAGTAAAATGTCCCATTTTTTGTAAGTATGGTGCACCAAATTAAGTTTCTTTCTTTCATACGCGGTTAATACTTTTTCTATTTAATTAAGTTATGCATAACTGTTTTTTCTCTTGGATGTGTGCACAAAATGCCTTCACAGATTATCCTTGCCAGGCTGGGTATTTTTATAAACTCAAGCTTCCTGGAGCTGAGTCCTGGCTACACTTAACAGAATTACTCCGGGTGAGCGCTGCCCTTCCTCTCCTGCATTTGCCCGTCTGTAGAATGGGCACAGTAGCCGCGTACTTTTCTCCTGGGTCATTATGAGGGTTAAATACTATGAATATTCAGAACGTGATTAGTGCAGTGTTGTCAGTGTGTACCAGCCCCATACATGTTAGCTACAGTTGGAAGAATCCTGTTTGGAAAGCAAATTTCTTATCTAGCTTTTAGCTTCCCATGAATCCATTTATTGGTAACTTTTACAAGCAAATTGTTTTTACACGGTCATATAAATAAGCATTCCAGGCAATGATCAGAGTTGTAGCTGGGTGCCCATAACCGACACGGGTTTCATTTATTCCTAGGGGTCAAGCTACAGGAGGCAGGATGCTCTGGCGGCTGGTGCTGGTGGCTCTGTGGGCGTGGCCCAGTGCTCAAGGTGAGTGGGGGTCCCCTGGGCTCGTGGGAGGTGGCTTAGCCACAGTTAAGAGAAGTGTAATAAAATGTGTGGCTGGAGAATCTAACCTGCTTGAACCTTCTCAACTCCTTTGTAAATACAATATCTGTTTACTTTCGAATCAATATGACAGGAAATGATTTATCTTTGGATCATTCAGGCATTGGAGAACAATACTCACCCACCCAGAGATGCAACATTTTGCTGTGCAAAGTTTGGCTTTCTCTCCCCCATATATTATATTTAGAGCACTGCATGTATTTGGTGTTTTATAACTTCTTTTCCCCCTTTCTTTCTACTTAAAACACATGTCGTAAATATTGCCCAGGTGTTTGTCTTCCTACTGCGTGATTTTAACAGCTGCATAGTATCCTACCACAGACCCTAATGTGTTTAGACCAGTTCCTATCAGGTTGCTCCTCTATTTTCATTGGTATAAATGAGGACACAGGGATATTGCCGTGGATAAGCCGTTACTAGCATTTGTGATTACACCTTGAATAAATTATGAAGATGGAAATGCTGAGTCAGAGGGTTTAATTCTCTTCATTGTTGCCAACTAGCTCCCCTGAGAGTGTTGCGATTCACGCTTCCATCAGCGACACTTTATTATACTGTTTTAATTTGCCAAGTATTGGATGGCAAGTATGCTTTGTTTAAGCTTTCTGGTCAGTATATTGTTCTGAGTTACCTAAACTATTAAAATTTTGATGAAGTCTGATAACTTCTCTCGCCAGTATTTTATACGGTGACTTAAAACCATTCGTTTATAGACTCGAGACCAGTCCTTGTCTCGGAGTCTCTGCGGCAGCGTGCACAGGAGCTGGAGAATATATTGTTACCAAAGAACAAGATACTAACAGAATTTGTTGAAGACAGATGATTGCAATAAGAAAGCAATGTAAAATTCACTTGCTTTCTGGAACTCCATCAGTAGCTAGGCTAAAGGTCCATTTCTTTTCTAGTTTTTGTTTGTTTGTTTGTTTGTTTCCCATTTTTTTCCTGATTACTCAAACGGCAGAGAGAGGAGAGAGAGGCTGCACCAGCTCCAGGTCAGGGATGGGAGAGCCGGGTTGAGCGGCCTCCAGTCACGACCTGGCGCTTGTGTTGGAACGTGCGTCTGTGGGTGACCTCCCCAC